>NC_072478.1:13533712-13841819 GCF_027574615.1 Eptesicus fuscus
CTCTATCTCTCTCCCTTCCTCTCTGTAAAAAAATCAATTAAAAAAATATATAAAAAACAGTAACAAAAAAACAAAAGGGCAAACCCTGGGAAAAGGGGAGAATCTGATTTCCAGAGTAATTACATTAAATGTCATTTTCAATAAAAAATCACAAGGCACACACAAAAATAACAGGAAAGTATGGCCCATGCAAAGGAAAAAATTAAATAAACAGAAACTGTTACTGAAAAAGATCTGATGGCAGATATATTAGCCAAGGACTTTAAAACAACCATCTTGAAAATGCTTAAAGAACTAAAAGAAGGAGAACATAAAAAAACAATGTATGAAAAAATGGAACTATCAATAAGGAGAAACTAAAAAGTAACCAAAAAGAAATTCTGGAGCTGTAAAGTACATTAATTGAAAAAAACAAAATTTACTAGACAACCCTGGTCAGGTGGTTCAGTTGGTTGGAGTGTCCAGTCCAGGCACATACCTAGGTTATGGGGTTGATTTCTAGTCAGACCACGTATGGGAGGCCACCGATAGATGTTTCTCTCTCACTTTCATGTCTCTCTCTCTCTCTTCCTTCCTCTCTAAACATATCCTTGAGTGAGGATCAAAAAATATTTCACTACACAAATTCAAAGGCCAATTTGAGCAGGCAAAAGAAAGAATTAGTGAACTTGTAGATAGGACAATGGAAATGATTAATTCTGAGGAACAGAAAGAAAAAAGATTGAAGAAAAGGGAGTCTAAGAGACCTATGGAATATCAGCCAGCGAACATCTGCATCATGGGAGAACAGAAGGAGAAGAAAGAGGCAGAGAGAATATTTGAAGAAATAATGGCTGACAACTTCCCAAATTTGGTGAAAGACAGTATTCAAGAAGCTTAACAAACTCTAAGTAATGTGAATTTATTGAAACCCATCCCAAGATACACTATAATCTAATTTTCAAAAGCCACAAACAAAAGATCTTGAAAGCAGCAAGAGAGAAGCAAATCATCACATCAAGGGATCCTTGGTAAGATTATCAGCAGACAGCTCATCAGAAACTTTGGAGGCCAGAAGGTAGTTTACTGATACATCCAAAGTGCTAAAGAAAAAAACTCAAAAATTTTATCTGGCAAAACATTCTGTCAAAAGTGAGGAAGAAATTTAAGACATTTCTAGGTAAACAAAAGCTGAGGAAGTTTATCATCAATGGACATGCCCTAAAAGGATGAATTGAAAGAATGCTAGATAGTAACACAAAGCCATGCAGAGAAAAAGATCTCAATAAGGAGAAATGCAAGAGCTATTATAAAATCAGTACTATTGCCCTGGCCGGATTGGCTCAGTTGGTTGGAACATCATCATTTACACAAAAAGGTGGTGGGTTTAATGCTTCTCTCTCAGATCGATTCTCTCCCCCACACACACTTTTTCTAAAAGTCAATTAAAAATAAGCAAAATAAGTACATTGTAACAATGGTTTGCAATTGTACCTTTTGTTTTCTTTTTTTAAAAATATATTTTATTGATTTTTTACAGAGAGGAAGGGAGAGGGATAGAGAGCTAGAAACATCGATGAGAGAGAATCATCGACCAGCTGCCTCCTGCACACCCCCTACCAGGGATGTGCCCGCAGCCAATGTACATGGCCTTGACTGGAATCGAACCTGGGACCTTTCAGTCCGCAGACCAACGCTCTATCCATTGAGCCAAACCGGTTTCAGCTGTACCTTTTGTTTTCTACATGATTTAAAAGACTGCACATTTAAAGAAAAAAACTATTAGTCTAAAAGCTAGCATGTTACTGTAATTTTGACTTATAATTATAAATCTTATTTTTTTTATATAACTTAAGAGACAAATGTTTTTAAAAGAATTAAGTTTATGTATTGGGACACATAATATATAAAAATGTAATTTTGTGTCCTGGTCAGGTCACTCAGTTGATTGGAGATTCAACCCGTACACCAAAAGGATGCAGAGTCGATTCTTATTTAGGCACATGCCTAGGTTGCGAGTTCAATCCCTGGTCAGGGCACGTCCAACCATGTTGTTGCACATGGCAAGATACCATTCTTTTTTATGGCTAAATAATTCTATTGTGTGTGTGAATTTTCTTTATCTATTTATCCATCAATGGAAACTTAGGTTGTTTCTATATCTTGGTTATTATAAATAATGCTATAATGAATATGGAGGTACATATATCTTTTTGAGTTAGCGCTCTCTTTTTCTTTGTATAAATATTGAGAAGTGGAATTGAATCATGGTAGTTCTATTTTTAATTTTTTGAGGAACATCCATACTGTTTTCCATAGTGGCTGTGTCATTTACATTCTTACCAACAGTGCACAAGGGTTCATTTGTTATTTCTCCTATTGTTATTTTAAAAGAAATTTAAAAACATTAAAAGTTTTGTTTTGCCCTGGGTAGCTCAGTTGGTTTGAATGTTGTCCCAATATGCCAAGTTGTGGGTTTGACCACCAGTCAGGGCACATATAAGAATCAGCTAGTGAGTACATAAAATAAACAGAACAACAAATCGGTTTATATCAAATCAATAAAAAAATTTTAATTTTGTTTTAACTTCTGATATGGTAATTATTGATAGATTTATACAATATAACCGAAAACTCAAGTAACATTAAAGAATGCAATCTGGGACATCCCTCTCACAATCCAGGACTGCTAGCTCCCAACTGCTCTCCTGCCTGCCTGCCTGATTGCCCCTAACTGCTTCTGCCTGCTAACCTGATCACCCCTAACTGCCCTCTCCTGCAGGCTTGATGTTGCCCCCAACTGCCCTCCTCTGCTGGCCAATTTGGTTTTGATTGGTCCGTTCCTATGTCAGCATCAAAAGCTTCACCTCCTAGACAGCCATTAGCTCCCCACAGCACCCAGATTTGGTTCTCATTGGTCGGTTTCAATGCCAGTCAGCGTCAAAAGCTCTGCCTCCTAGGCAGCCATTGGTTCCCCACAGCACCCACCTTTGTTTCTCATTGGTCAGTTCCTATGCCAGTCAGTGTCAGAAGCTCCGCCTCCTAGGCAGCCATTTGTCCCCACAGCACGCACCTTTGGTTCTGATTGGTTGGTTCCTATGCCAGTCAGCATCTCCAGGCCTATCTCTGCGCCTGATCATAGAGGCAGGGCTTAATAGCAGCCCCCTCCGAGGCGGGGAGAGAAAGAAAAGCCTGGCTTCTGGCGAAGATCAGAAAGAAAGAGGGAGAGAGAGAGGTAAGTACACTGATCGACAGCTTCCACTGAGGCTGCAGATTAGACCCTGACTCACTTTCTGGGTCTTAGCCACCTGGGCAGTCAGTGCTGGGTTGACAGGCTGCAGCTGGGCAACCCAGCGCTAACTTCCGGATGGTCTGCGTTTGGTCGCAGGCTCGGCCCCTTCCCAAGCCCCAGGCTTTAGGCTTGGGAAGCGCCCCCCTCCCCCTCCCCGCCCTGCCCCTCCAATCACAGGCTCGGCCCCTTCCTCCAATGGCCGGCTGAGAGTGACCTGGGTGCCAAGGAGGTTCCCGGGACCCAGGTATGTATGCAAATTAACCTCCATCTTTGTTGGGTTAATTTGCATACTCACTCTGATTGGCTGTGGGCATAGCGAAGGTACGGTCAATTTACATGTTTCTCTATTATTAGGTAAGATTGATATCAGAGAGGAAGAGAGAGGGAGAGATAGAAATAACAATGACAGAAAAACATTGACTGGCTGCCTGTTGCACACCCTGCACTGGGGATTGAGCCCGCAACCCAGGCGTATGTCCTGACGAGGAATTGAAATGTGACCTCCTGGTTCATAAGTCAATGCTCAACTACTGAGCAATGCTGGTTGGGAGTGTACCATAGCTTTTTTACCCACTCATCTACTGATGGGTGCTTGGGCTATTTCCAGATCTTAGCTATGTACTATAGCCATAGGAATGCATACATTCTTTCTGATTTGTGTTTAGGGTTTCTTTTTTTTTTTTTTTAATATATTTTTATTGATTTTTTACAAAGAGGAAGAGAGAGGGATAGAGAGTTAGAAACATCGATGAGAGAGAAACATCGATCAGCTGCCTCTTGCACACCCCCTACTGGGGATGTGCCCGCAACCAAGGTACATGCCCTTGACCGGAATCGAACCTGAAACCCTTGAGTCCGCAGGCTGACGCTCTATCCACTGAGTCAAACCGGTTTTGGCTGTGTTTAGGGTTTCTTAGGATATATTCCTATAAGTGGGATCACTGAGTCAAATGGCAGTCCCATATTTAATTTTTTGAGGAAACTCCATACTGTTTTCCATAATGGCTGCACCAGTCTGAATTCCCACCAGCAGTGTACTAGGGTTCCCTTTTCTCTACATCCTCACCAAGGCTTGTCATTTGTTGATTTGTTGATAGTAGCCATTCTGACAGGTGCGAGGTGATACCTCATTGTCATTTTAATTTGCATCTCTCTGATGATCAGTGACTTTGAGCATTTTTTCGTATGTCTCTTGGCCATCTATTTGTTGGCTTTGAAGCAGTGTCTATTTAGGTCCTTTGCCCATTTTTTAATTGGCTTGTCTTCCTTCTGTTAAGTTGCATGAGTTCCTTGTATATTTTGGATATTAACTCTTTATCAGATATATCATTGCCAAATATGTTCTCCCATGCAGTGGGCTCCCATTTTGTTGATGGCTTCTTTTGCTGTGTAGAAGCTTTTTATTTTGATGTAGTCCAGTTTGTTTATTTTTTCCTTAGTTTCCTTTGCCATAGGAGATATATCCATAAACATATTGCTATTAGAGATGTCTGAGATTTTGCTGTCTATGGTTTCTTCTAGGATTTTTATGGTTTCCTGACTTACATTTAGGTATTTTATCCATTTTGAGTTAATTCTTTTTTTTAAAAAATATATTTTATTGATTTTTTACAGAGGGGAAGGGAGAGGGATAGAGAGCTAGAAACATTGATGAGAGAGAAACATCGACCAGCTGCCTCTTGCACACCCCCTACCGGGGATGTGCCCGCAACCAATGTACATGCCCTTGACCAGAATCGAACCTGGGACCCTTCAGTCCGCAGACCAATGCTCTATCTACTGAGCCAAACTGGTTTCGGCGAGTTAATTCTTGTGTATGGTGTAAGTTGGTCGTCTATTTTCTTTCTTTTTTTTTTTTTTTTTTTGTGTGTGCATGTATCTGTCGAGTTTTCCCAACACCATTTATTTAAGAGACTCTCTTGACTCCATTGTATACCCTTGAATCCTTTGTCAAATATTAGTTGAGCGTAATGACTTGGGTTGATTTCTGGGTTCTCTGTTCTATTCCACTGACCTATATGCCTGTTCTTGTGCCAGTACCATGCTCTTTTGATTACAGTGGCTTTGTAGTATAATTTGAAATCTGGTATTGTGATTCCTCCAACTTTGTTTTTCTTTCTTAAGATTGCTGCAGCTACTCAGGGTCTTTATTGATTCCATATATATTTTTGGAGTATTTGTTCTAGATCTGTGAAATATGCTGTTGCTATTTTAATAAGGATTGCATTGAATCTGTAGACTGCTTTGGGTAGTATGACATTTTAATTATGTTGATTCTACCAATCCACTTGTTTATATCTTCTCAACGTCCTATAGTTTTCCAAGTACAGATCTTTTGCCTCCTTATTTAAGTTTATTCCTAAGTATCTTAATTTTTTGCTGCAATGGTAAATGGGATTGTTTGATTAGTTTCTCTTTCTGATAATTCATTATTGGAGTATAAAAAAAGATCGATTTTTGGGTGTTGATTTTGTATCCTGCAACATTGCCAAATTTATTAATTAAATCTAGTTGTGTGGTGGAGACTTTATGGTTTTCTATGTACAATATCATGTCATTTACAAATAACAAGAGTTTTTACTTCCTCCTTTTCAATTTGGATGCCTATTATTTCTTTTTCTTGTCTGATCACTGTGGCTAGGATTTCCAGTACTATGTTGAATAAGAATGGTGAAAGCAGACATCCCTGTCTTGTTCCTGTTCTCAGAGGAAATGGTTTTAGTTTTTGCCCAATGAGTATGATGTTGGGCTGTAGGTTTCATATGGTCTTTATCATGTTGAGATATGCTCCCTCTATTCCCACTTTGCTGAGAGTTTTTATCAGAAATGGGTGTTGGATTTTATAGAATGCTTTTTCTGCATCTATTAATATGATCATGTGATTTTTGTCTTTCAATTTGTTTATGTTCTGTATGACATTTATTGACTTGTGAATATTGTACCAGCCTTATATCCCTGGAATAAATCTCACTTGGTCATGGAATATAATATTTTTTTCTAATAAATTTTTATTGTTCAGATTAGTTGTTCCTCCTTCTCCCTCCTCCATAGCTCCCTCGACTGGTTCCTACCCCATCCTTTGCCCTTACCCAACAACCCCCCAATGTCCTCATCCATAGGTGTAAAATTTTTGTCCAGTCTCGTCCCACACCCCCCCCCACACTCCTTTCCACCTGAGAATTGTCAGTCCACTCCTTTCTGCGCCCCTGATCCTATTATATTCACCAGTTTATTCTGTTCATCAGACTTTTTCTTCACTTGATTTTTAGATTCACTTGTTGATAGATATGTATTTGTTGTCCCTTTATTGTTCATAATTTTATCTTTACCTTTTTCTTCTTCTTCCTCGTCTTAAAGAATACCCTTCAGCATTTCATATAATACTGGTTTGGTGGTGATTAATTCCTTTAGCTTTTTCTTATCTGTGAAGCTCTTTATCTGGCCTTTAATTCTAAATGATAGCTTTGCTGGGTAGAGTAATCTTGGTTGTAGGTTGTTGCTAATATCACTTTGAATATTTCTTGCCACTCCCTTCTGGCCTGCAGAGTTTCTGTTGAGAAGTCAGCTGACAGTTGTATGGGTATTCCCTTGTAGGTAACTAACTGCTTTTCTCTTGCTGCTTTTAATATTCTCTCTTTGTATTTTGCCCGTGGCATTTTAATTATGATGTGTCTTGGTGTGGTCCTCTTTGGATTCCTTTTGTTTGGGTTTTTCTGCACTTCTTGGACTTGTAAGTCTACTTCTTTCACCAGGTAGGGGAAGTTTTCTGTCATTATTTCTTCAAATAGGTTTTCAATATCTTGCTCTCTCTCTTCTGGCACCCCCAAAATTCTGATGTTGGTACGCTTGAAGTTGTCCCAGTGGCTCCTTATACTATCTTCATATTTTTTGGATTCCTTTTTCTTTTCTGGTTGGGTGTTTTTTGCTTCTTCGTATTTCAAATTTTTGACTTGATTCTTGGGATCCTCTAGTCTACTGTTGGATCTCTGAATATTATTCTTTATTTCAGTCAGTGTATGCTTAATTTCTAGTTGGTCCTTTTTTCATATCCTCAAGGGTGTCACTAAATTTATCAGTGGTTTCTAGAAGATCCTTGAGTAACTTTATAACTGTGGTTTTGAACTCTATATCCAATCGTTTACTTTCCTCCATTTCTTTCATTTGTGACCTGTTCCTTTGTCTCCGCATTTTGGCCTGTGTTGATAGCGTGGTTTTGTGTGCTACGTGTCCTATAGGGCCCTGTGGCTCAGCCTCCCTAATTACCTGAGTTGGACATTCTTGGTGCAGCCCTTTGTACGCTGTATGCACAGTCTTGTTGTAGTTAACCCTTGACTGTTGTTGGTATCACTGGGAGGAATTGACCTCCAGGCCAACTGGCTGTGAGGATCAGTTGTGTCTATGATGGGAGAACTTCTGTGTTGGAGATACCCTTATGGGGCAAGACTTGCTTTAGTGGGGCTTTAGCGCTGAGTCAGCCCCGTGTGGCTCTTATGGATCTGAAGAGTTGTAGTCTGGATGGTCGCTCTCTGAACACTGGGTACACTGGCCGGCAGGGTAGGGCAGTCGAGGGCGACTACGCCTGCAGGAGAGGGCAGTTGGGGGCTATCGGGCCGGAAGGGGAGCCAGTTAGGTGTCAATCATGTTGGCAGTAGAGCAGTTAGGCATCAATCAGGCCGGCAGGGGAGCAGTTAAGGGGTGATCAGGCTGGCAGGCAGAAGTGGTTAGGGGCGATCAGGCAGGTAGGCAGTCAGGCGAGTTGTTAGGAGCCAGCAGTCCTGGATTGTGAGAGGGATGTCCGACTGCTGGTTTAGCCTGATCCCAACCGGCAGTCAGACATTCCCCTGAGGGGTCCCAGATTGGAGAGGGTGCAGGCTGGGCTGAGGGGCGCACCCCCCCAAGTGTACGAATTTCATGCACTGGGACTCTAGTTTCTTATAATGGTTTGGTGGTGATGTACTCCTTTAGCCTTTTTTTGTCCAGGAAACTTTTTATTTCACTGTCTATTCTGAATGATAGTCTTGCTGAATATAGTAATCTTGATTTCAGATCCTTGCTTTCCATTACCTTGAGTACTTCATGCCACTCCCTTCTGGCCTGTAGAGATTCTGAAGAGAAATCAGGTGTCAGCCTTATGGGAGCTCCTTTGTAATTAACAGTTTGCTTTTCTCTTGCAGCCTTTAAGATTCCCTCTTTTGTCTTTAATTTTTGGAATTTTAATTATGATGTGTCTGGACATGGGCCTGTTTGGGTTCTTCTTGCTTGAAGTTCTCTGTGCCTCCTGAACTTGTTTGAATTTTTCCTTTACCAGGTTAGGTAAGTTTTCTGCCATTATTTCTTCAAACACATTCTCTATCCCATTCTCCCTTTCTGCGTCTTCTGGCTCACTTGCTATTTGAAGATTTTTATGTTTCATGTTGCCCCACAGCTCTTTTAAGCTGTCCTCCTATGGTGTTTTTTAAAAAATTGATTTCAGAGAGGAAGAGAGGGAGATAGAAACATCATTGATGAGAGAGAACCATTGATCAGCTGCCTCCTGCATGCCCCCTATTGTAGATTGAGCCTGTGACCTGGGCATGTGCGCTGACTGGGAATGGAATCATGACCTCCTAGTTCATAGGTTGATGCTCAGCCACTGAGCCACACCAGCTGGACTCCTGTTTTTTTTGTTGTTGTTGTTCTCTGATTTTTTTCAGCCCTTTTCTCATGCTATTGAGCATCTTTACCATCGTTATTCTGAACTCTATCAGATATATTTCTTATCTCCATTTCATTTAACTCTTCTTCTGAAGAATTCTCTTGTTCTTTCATTTGGGGGTTGTTTCTTTGTCTCCTCATTTTGGCTGCCTGTTTGGGTTTACATCTATGTATTAGGTAGACCTGCTATTCCTCTCAATCTCTATTGCAGGACAGTGTTAAAGGCTGTTTGTGATTAATTAGATCAGGCAAAGACTCAAAAAGCCTCCAGAGACCGCCTCTGCTTACAGACTGATAATATTCCCTCTTGACTTGCCCTCAGGTAATTATCCACAGGTGTGACTAGAGTTTTTTTTCAACAGGGTGGGGCAAATTCTTCTGCCTGGAGGCGAGTTGTTATTCTCAGTCTCTTAATCTGCCTCAGAAACTCCACACTGTGGGGCAAAGCGTTTTCCAATAGTGTGGGTCAATTGTCTTCCCCCCAGGCAAAACTGCAAAGATAGTAGTTGTCTGCATGAGAAAGACAACCTCTACAGCATGAAGGCATGACTCCGCACAAGAAACCATGGTGTCTGGTTTCTGAGCTCTAATCCCAGAGCTCCCTATCCTGGCTTTTGCTCACACAGCTCCATTCCACTCTGCCCTCCTTCTACTGGAGCACAAGGGGAGTGGCTCCACAGGTAATTTTGTGTGTTGTCCCTTTAAGTGAGTGCCTAAATTTCCAGCCATCTCTCCCTGGCAGATAGCAACCCCGCTGCTTTTCACAGCCAGATGTTATGTGGGTACCCTTCCCAGTTCTGGTACTCTCTGCTAAGGGACCCAGTTTGGGGATTAGAGTTCTCAGTGGCAACCCCCCACAGCTGAAGTATCTCTAGGGAACTTCAGATGCTGTCTGCAGGAGCCTGGCCAGCCCTTTTGCACCTTTGCCCCGCCTACCAGTCTTTGCAGTCTCCACTTTCCATCCTCAGTTATCAGGGTTCTCTCTAACAAGTTTTCTGTTGATTATTCAGGAAGTTTTTATATATTTTAATTGTAATTCCAGTTTGGTCCTGGGATTGTGTCCGCGCAGCATCCACATATTGCACTGCCATTTTTAATCCTCCCTATGGTTTTTTTTTTGTTTGTTTTTGTTAATCCTCACCCAAGGATATTTTTTCCATTGATATTTTAGAGAGAATGGAAGGAAGGGGGATAGACAGAGAGAAAAATTGATGTGAGACAGACACATCAATTGGCTGTCTCCTGCATGTGCCTCAACCCAGGTCGGGAATCAAGCCTGCAACTGAGGTACGAGCCCTTGAATGGAAGCAAACCCACCACCCTTCAGTCCGCAGGCCAACACTCTAGTTACTAAGCCAAACCAGCAAGGGCTGTGTGTATGTTTTTAAATTAAGACACTTCGTTTTTTAGATCATTTTTAAGTTTACAAAAAAATTAAGGCCACAGTACAGAGTTTTCACCAACCTACAGACATAGTTCCCTCTATTGTTACAACATTATATTAGGGCTATCAGTTGTAAAGCCCATAGTTTATATTAGGGTTCACTCTTTGTATTGTACATTCTACGGGCTTTGACAAATACATGATGTCACATGCCCTCCATTATAGTATCATATACAACAGTTTTATAGTTTTAACCTTTTGCACTCGGATGTTGAGATTAAAATTACTCTTTGAATGTATCAATAATTTGAAACATAAAAAAATCCAAATAAGTTTCTATGAAAAGAAACTCCAGTTTTTTATTCTACTGCTGCGCTTTGTAAAATCTGGGGTATTTAAAAAATTAAATCCCAAGTAGAATAAAGGAATCGAGAAAAAAGCAAGCAAGTGCAAAGGGTTAAAAATCCTCTGTGCTCCATCTATTTATCTTTACTTTCCTCATTCTCCTGAACCTCTGGCAAACACTGACCTTTTTTACCTTTTCCACAGTTTTGCCTTTTTCAGAATGTCATATAGTTGTAATCATATAGCATATTGTTGTTTCAAATTGGCTTTCACTGTGATATTCATTTACATTTCCTACATGTCTTTTCATAGTTTTGTTGTTAGTTTTAGTGCCGATTATTCCATTATCTGGATATACTACAGTTCACCATTTCAGTTGCTTCCAAGATTTGTCCATCTTTTAATTAGGATGTTTGTTTTCTTGAATTTTAATAATTCTTTGTATATTTGGATAACAGTTCTTTATCAGATATGTATTTTGCAAATATTTTCTCCCAGTCTGTAGCTTCTTTCATTTTTTTTTTTTTTTTTATATATATTGCCCTTGACCGGAATCGAACCTGGGACCCTTCAGTCCGCAGGCTGACACTTTAACCACTGAGCCAAACCGGTTTAGGCTTCTTTCATTCTTTTAATGTCTTTTATAGGGCAAAGGTTTTAAATTTTAATTAAGTCCAAATTACCAATTCTTTCACCAATCATGGTTTTGCATCTAAAAAGTCATTACCAAACCCAAGGCCACTTAGATTGCCTCCTATGTCATCATCTAAAAGTTTTATAGTTTTTCATTTTAAATATGTTTGTAATACATTTTGAGTTAATTTTTTGTGAAAGATAAAAGTTCAGTGTATAGATTCTCTCCTCTCTCTCCCTTTTGTTATGGGGCTAGACAGTTGTTCCAGAACCACTTGTTGAAAAAGCTACCTTTTTCCCATTACAGTGACTATGTTCTTTATTATTAAAGTCACTGGACTCTTATTTGTACAGGTCTATTTCTGAGTGCTCTATTCTGTTACACTGACATATCTATTCTTTTGTCAATACCACACCATCTAGATTATTATAGCTTTACAGAAACCCTTTAAATTGAGTAATGTTAGATCCCTGACTTTGTTGTTCTTCAGTACTGTGTCTTTTTCCTTTGCATTTGATTTAAATGTTAGTTTGTAGAAATCAACAAAATAACTTGCTGAAATTTTGACTGGGATTACATTCACTCCATAGATCCAGCTGGGAACAACTGGCATTTCAAAGATAATGAGTCTTCCTATCAATGAACATGGGTTCTCTCTCCATTTATTTATTTTTGAATGGAAAAAAAAGTTTTATAGTTTCCCTCATGTAGGTTTTGTACAAACTTAGATTTATACTTAAATATTTCAAATTTTGGTGTTTATATAAATGGTATTGATTTTAATTTCAAACTGAAATTGTTTATTGCTAGTATACAGAAAAGAAATTGACTTTTGTATATTAACTTTTGGCAACCTTGTAATTCTTAATTATTTAGTACCAGTAGAATTTTTGTTGATTCCTTGATATTTTCTACGTAATCATTCTATCTGCAAACAAAAACAGTTTTCTTTCTTCCTTCCTAATCTGTATACCTTTTATTTCCTTTTTAAAAATTTATTGCTTTTAGAGAGAAAGGGAGACAAAGAAAGGGGGGGGGGGAGAGGGACAGAGAGAAACACATTGATCACATTGATTTATTGTTCCATTTACTTATGCATTCATTGGTTGACTCTTGTATGTGCCCTGATTGGGAATCAAACCTGCAACCTTGGTGTATCAGGAAAATGCTCTAACCAAATGATCTACTTGGCCAGGGCTTCTCTTTTAGCATGTTTATCTTATTTTAAACTTTATTTTTATTATTTACACTATTACAGATGTCCCCATTTTCTCTCCCTTTGCCCACTTTCAACCAGCCCTCACCCCTCACTTCCCTCTGGTCAACACTACGCTGTTGTCTATGTCTATGGGTTATGCATGTATGTTCTTTTCCTAAACCTTTCACCTTCTTTCATGCATTTCCCCCTTTCCCCTCCCCTCTGACAGCTGTCAGTCTGTTCCTTGTCTCTGATTGTATTTTGTTCATTACATCCTTTTCTTGTCTTTTTGTATTGGCTAGGACTTCTGGTATGATATTGAGTGTACAAGCAGTGAGAGGGAAAATACTTGTCTTGTTCCCAATTCTTAATGGAGAAGCATATAGTTTCTCACAATTAAGTATAATATTAGCTGTAGGTTTTTTGTAGATGTTCTGTATTAAGTTTATGAGGTTCACCCTCTATTACTAGTTTGCTAGGGTTTTTGTAAATCATGAATGGGAGATGAATTTGTCAAAGGCTTTTTTGCATCTGTTGATATGATATTTTTCTCCTTTAGCCTGTTAATTTGATAAAATACCTTGATTTTCAAATCAAATGTTGAATGAGCCTCGCATAACTGGGATTTAAGCCACTTCATTGTTGTATTGTTCTTTTCCAAGAGTTGCTGAAACAATGAACTAAAACTGAGTGGCTTAGAACCACAGAAATTTATTATCTTACAGTTCTGGAGGGTAGAAGCAGGGTATCAAGGAGTCAGCAGGGCCATGATTCCTCCAAGGCTCTGGGGAAAGAATACTCCCTAGCCTCCTCTAGCTTCTGGTGGTTTCTAACAATCCCTGCTGTTTCTGGGCTTGTACATACTCCACTCCAATCTCTGCCTGCACCATCATAGCACCTTCTCTCCAGTGTGTCTGTGTCTCTGCTTCTTTACATGGACTTCACCCTATGATTCTGTGACCAAATTTCCCACTTCTTTTTTTTTTTTCATTTTAATTTTTTTATTATTATTATTTTTAATGAATCTTTATTGTTCAGATTATAATTGTTTCTCCTTTTCCCCTCCATATTTCCCCACCACCCAGTTCCCACCCCCTCTCTTCCCTTACCTCCCCCCCCACTGTCCTTATCCATAGGTGTATGATTTTTGTCCAGTCTCTTCCCGTACTCCCCACACAGACACCCCTTTCCCCCTGAGAATTATCAATCCACTCCCATTCTATGCCTCTGATTCTATTAAGTTCACCAGTTTATTCTTTTCCTCAGATTTTTAATTCACTTGTTGATAGATATGTACTTGTTCATAATTTTTTATCTTTCTTCTTTTTCCGCTTTTTCAAGAATACCTTTCAGCATTTCATATAATACTGGTTTGGTGGTGATGAACTCCTTTAGCTTTTTCTTATCTGTGAAGCTCTTTATCTGCCCTTCAATTCTGAATGATAGCTTTGCTGGGTAGAGTAGTCTTGGTTGTAGGTTCCTGCTATTCATCACTTTGAATATTTCTTGCCACTCCCGTCTGGCCTGCATGGTTTCTGTTGAGAAATTAGCTGATAATCGTATGGGAGCTCCCTTGTAGGTAACTAACTGTTTTTCTCTTGCTGCTTGTAAGATTCTCTCTTTGTCTTTTGCCCTTGGCATTTTAATTATGATGTGTCTTGGTGTGGTCCTCTTTGGATTCCTTTTGTTTGGGGTTCTGTGTGCTTCCTGGACTTGTAAGTCTATTTCTTTCATCAGGTGGGGGAAGTTTTCGTTCATTATTTCTTCAAATAGGTTTTCAGCATCTTGCTCTCTCTCTTCTTCTGGTACCCCCATAATTCTGATGTTGGTACGCTTGGAGTTGTCCCAGAGGCTTCTTACACTATCTTCAACTTTCTGAATTCTCTTCTCTTCATGCTTCTCTGGAGGAGTGTCCTTGGCCTCTTTGTATTCTAAATCTTTGAGTTGATGCATGAGATCCTCTAGTCTGCTGTTGGGTCTCTGTATAATATTTTTTATCTCAGTCAGTGTATGTTTAATTTCTAGTTGGTCCTTTTTCATATCCTCGAGGGTCTCATTGAATTTATCGGCCTTTTCCATGAAATTCTTGAAAAACCTTATAACCGTGGTTTTGAACTCTATGCCCAGTCGCTTGTTCTCCTCCATTTCTTTGGTTTGTGATCTGTTTCCTTGCCTCCTCATTTTCGCTGCTTCCCTGAATTGGTAGGGTAGCTTTGTGTACTAGATGTCCTATTGGTTCAATGGGTCAGCCTCCCAGTTACTTGAGGTGGACACTCTTGGTTTACCCTTGTGTACTGTGTGTCCCCCAGCAGGAGCTACAGCAAGAACTAGTTTTCTCCTCCTTTGCTTGGGCGGTTTTGGAGCAGTCTGACTGGAGCTGCAGTTTATTTGGTTAAGCTGCCACAGAATAGGCCATTTATATGCAAAAGCCAATGTGTGGAGCCTGGGCGGGTTTGTAGAATGTGCGGGGCGGGGTCTCAGGGCGGGGCGGGGTCTCAGGGTGTCACTAGGCTAGGGCGTGGCCAACGGCGGTGGTTGGCGTCAGCCATCTCCGCCTTTCCACGTTTCCAAGTCCTTGCGCCCCGCGCTCTAGCGCAGTAAAACAATGATTGCTGGGCACACCTCTGCAAAAAAGTCACTCTCACTTTCCGACCCAATGGCTGAGAGTCCAGCTTCTCCCCGTAGGTGTCTGGGTCCCCCGAGTGTCCCCAGAAACTGGATTTCAGAGTGATCAGGAGCTTGTCTCCCTGTGGGTTGAAGAAAAACTGCGCACCCAGTCGCCCGCCGCCAGCCTGATTCACTCGCCTCCGTACCTCAGCTTTTCAGCGTTTGTGCTCCTTTCTCCCCTTAGTTGTAAATCTACCACTCAGCCAGCTTTCCCATGGTTCTGGGTGGTAGACGTTTTGTCTTTTAGTTGTATTTTTGAAATTGTTGTGCGAGGCAGCAGATTAGTTGTTTAACCATGCCGCCATCTTGGTTCCTCTCAAATTTCCCACTTCTTAAAAGAATATTAATCATTGGATTAGGACCCACTGCAATCCATCTACTTCATCTTAACTTGAATGCATCTGCAAAGGCCCTATTTCCAAAGAAGGTCACATTAACAGGTTCCAGGCACACATGAATTTGGAGAGCCAGTATTCACTTTAGTACAGCCATGGTGCATCATTTTTCATACATATTGTTCTATTTGATTTGCCATTTTGTTGAGGATTTTTGCATTAGAGTTCCTAAAAATTGTGGTCTCTAGTGAAATGCCTTTATCTGCTTTTGGTGATAAGTGGTATTTCTTTCTTTTCTTTTGTTAATCCTCACCTGAGGATATTTATTCCATTGATTTTTAGAGAGTGGACAGGAGAAAGGGAGAGAGGCGGGGGCAGGGGGGGGTAGGGAGGGGGGGGGAGAGAGAGAGAGAGAGAGAGAGAGAGAGAGAGAGAGAGAGAAATATGGATGTGAAAGAGACACGTCTTGGTTACCTCCTGCATGCTCCCTGACTTCTCCTTGACCAGGCAGGGGATTGAACCTGCAACCCAGGAACATGCCCTTTACTGGAATTGAACCCCTGACCCTTGCGGAGGGTGGGGAAGTAGGAGGGGAAAGAAGTGGTCAGTGATGCTCTAACCACTGAAGCCAGAGCAAATAGTATTTTATTTTGATTTTCATCCCCATAACAATTGATATTAAGCTCTTTTTCTGTGCTTGTCTATTGCATATGCTCTTTGGAGAAATGTCTATTCAAATGTTAGCCCAATTTATTTATTTTTATATTTTTATTGACTTCAGAGAGGAAGGGAGGGGGAGAGAGAGAGATAGAAACTTAAATGATGACAGAGAATCATTGATTGGCTGCCTCCTACATGCTCCCCACTGGGAATCGAGCCTGCAACCCGGGCATGTGCCCTGACCACAGAATCAAACTGTGACCTCCTGGTTCATAGGTCAACACTCAACCACTGAGCCACGCTGGCCAGTCTGTTTGCCCAATTTAAAAATGGGTTGTCTCTTTACTGTTGAGTTCTTTACATATTCTGGAAACTAGACCATTACCAGATATAGCGGATAAATTTGTCTCATTCCATGGATTATCTGTGATTTTCTTGACAGTGTCCTTTTTTGGGGGGTGAGGGCTCAATTAGAAGAATGTGGGCGCCCTTGATAGTGTCCTTTAAGGCACAAAAGATTTTAATTTTTATGAAGTCCCATTTGGGAGAGGGAGAGAAGAAAGGAGAGGGAGAAGGAGAGGTGAAAGGAGAAAGGGAGAGGGAGGGGGAGGGAGAAACATTGATGTGAGAGAGTCACATCAATTGGTTACCTCCTGCACTAGAATAGGGATCAAACCTGCAACCCAGGTACATGCCCTTGACCAGGAATTGAACCTGTGACCTTTTGGTGAGTGGGCTGATGCTCTAACCACTTAGCAACACTGGACAGGGCACCAATAGCTTTTCTTTACTTCTGGTTTTTAGTTCTTTAGATTTATAGCCCAAAGTGGGGAGTGTACTCAGGATCACCACTAATTTTAAGGCCCTGTTTCTAGTTTTTGATCCCTAAAGACTTCCAAGTTTCCTGCAAATCTTTTAAATATTTCAGCTGTCTTTTCCAGAATTAGCATATGTCCCTAAAGTTTCTGTTCTTTTGTACCGCAGCTTTTTTATTTTTTTGCTCTATTATTCTTCAATTAAACTTCATATTATCTATTACATAAGGGAGAGGGGAATACTGATGTGAGAGAGATACGTCTTGGTATTATCTATTACATAATATATATGTATATACACGTTTGTGTATACATGTGCACATATACACTGAGTGGCCAGATTATTATGATCTCTCAATGCATAATAATCTGGCCACTCTGTAGACTGACCACAGAGTTGGGATTTTAAAATAAGGTTTTTCTATGTATAAGAACTGCATTGTGGGTAGTTAGAAAGAAGCAGAGGACTTACTAGCCGGAGGCTGGGGGCCACTATCTCCTGGTCCCTTGACATATCAAGATTTGCAAGCTTTCCCTTATACATAAGTACACTGAGTGGCCAGATTATTATGCGTTCAGAGATCATAATAATCTGGCCACTCAGTGCATATCTATACATACACACATACATGTGTGTATATATGTTTAATATATTTCTTTTTAAATACTGCATGCCAACATAGTACTTATAATACTGTTAACAGAAAGAATGTAGTGCTTAGAATGATGTTTTTTATACAGAGGAGATTTAAGGTGTCTGGAGTATGAAAAACTTTGGAACATTAGCACCCTGGGTTAGCATATCTGATTTTATGGACTGAAAAAATTCAAGAATGAGCTGTAGTTGCTCTAAGAACTTATATACCTCTCAGTCATTCTTATTCCTAAGATGTAGTCCTTTGGTACCCCCTAATTGGGTTCTAAACTCTGACCACTGTCCACCTAGAAAACACCAAGATTATGAAAAGCACTCCTCAGAAAAAACTTCTTGAATGGAAAAGGACTTCCAAAAATCAGTTACTCCATTAAGCAAGAAGTACACTGCAAAAATGGTCAAAATCCACTTTTTTATAATTACTGATACTAATCGGAGTCTTGCAACAATTTGAAGAGCACTTATTCAATAAAAATGGCTGTCTTGGAAGAACAATGATTTTGAGGTGTTTAATCTTGTTCTATGCACATCCCCCTTTCTCTGAAGTAGTTTTTACACCTTGCAGCTTCACCACCGTTAATGTGAAAACAATCTACCAGTCCCTAGAGGGGGCAGAACAAGTTCAAGGCATATAAAGAAATATTTGTGTGGTCATTAGCTGAATAAGGTAGGCATGGGGAGATTTCAGTGGCTATGCACAGTTCAGACTACAGAGATCACAGTATCAGGCCAAGAAACTCATCAAACAAGCAAGATTAACAACAATTCTTGGGAGTGGAGATATAGTAATTTATAGAGTTGCCACATTATACTAAAAATGTCCAGTTTCCAATAAAAATTTTTGAGGCATGCCGACAAAGTATGGTCCATACACATGAAAAAAAAAAAGTAGTCAATACAAATTGTCACCAATGTTTGTTTTACTAGACAAGTACTCTAAACCAACTATTTTATTTAATGTATTTATTTAATTTTTGTTAATCCTTTCTTTATTCCTTCCATGAGTGTGTACTCACACTCAACATAAGTGGGGTCAAGGAAGGTCTTGTTAGATAGGTATTTTCCCCTTCTCTATGGGATCTAGAGAAGGGGCTGGGGTGAGAAGCACGCAGACATAACAATAACTTTCCCAGTCCTTTGAAACTGTCTCTCACTAGCTAAACCAACCAGAAGCCAGGCAAGGGAGCCAATGATGTAATCAACATGGGCCAACCTTCCAGGCACAGAGCAGGGTGGGAAGAGGTTGGGAGGAGATATAGAAGAGCAAATAGAAAAAATTCCATAGTTTCTCTCCAAAACAAAAATCATTGACTACGTTCTAAAGGTTAAGAAAAAAGAAAAGAAAGTTTAAGAAATTCAAGAATAATGATCAGAGAAAAATATGAGACAGGATAGCAAAAAGCTAGGAAAATTCATTGGCAAGTGGAATGGAGAAACTGAGATAGCCGAACAAACTGGAAGAACAATTTCAGCCAGATCCAGGTCACTAGCTTGGAAAGCCCCAGGCGCCTACCAACAGGCAAAACTGGCTCCAGATCTTGCCCGCAGGTGGCCTTTCCTCCCCGGCATAAAAAAAAACAAAAAAAAAAAACCCCACGATTCTTTTCGTTGTTTTCCCCCACATGAGTGTAACACTCTTTCCTACCTGATGCGGTGGTTCTTGGATCAGGACTGCAACGCAGGTGTCAGAAGCTGGGCATGCACTCATTTGCTAGAGCTGCTGTAATGAAGTGCCACTAACTGGGTGGCTTAAACAACAGAAATGTACCTTCACCCACGCCTGGAGGTTAGAAGTCTAAACTCAAGGCGCTGGTAGGGTTGGTTCCTCCTGAAGCTTGTGAGAGTCTTTTCCAGACTCCCTCCTAGCTCCTGGTTGCTGCAGGTGTTCCTTGGCTTGTAGACTGTGATCTCCCTGTGCCTTCACATTGTCTTTATTCTATACGTTTGTCTGTGTCAAAATCTCTTTTCATAAGAACATAGTCATATGGATTAGGGCCCTCTCTAATGACCTCATCTTAATTGGATCATATGTACTAGTAAAGACCCTATTTCCAAATAAGGTTACATTCACTGGTAGGACTTCAACATCTTTTGGGTGTGGGGGCACAATTCAACCCACAACAATCTCTAAACAGGAAACTATATTTTAAAATATTTATGTTAGAGTTCCTAAGGGCCTGATGGTGTTTTCACCCTCTCTGGCAAAACTGAGGTTTGCTGGCTTCTCCAAATGTTAGGAATATTCAGAATGAAACTACTCAACAAATAGAACACAGTGGAACTGATACTTCATGACTTTCCAGGCTGAGGTATAAAAGGCGACATGACTTGCACCTGTTCTCTCAGTTTCTTGGAACACTCACGCCTTGAACCCAGATATTAGGCTGAGGAAGCCCAAATTAGCAGATGTGGAAAGACCACAGGAGGAGGCCCACATGGAGAGGGACTGGAGCCCACTGTGCCCTGTCCAACTGCCTGACCATGAATGCCATAAATGCTCACTGCATGTCACAAGTTTTACAGTAATTTGTTACACAGCCATCAATAACCGAACAGTGCTCAAGTAATTTACAACCCAGAGGGAAAGTTACATAAGGATCCAAGTAATTAATATACGGCAGGATGTGCTAATTACTACACAGAATATAAACTAAGGGCCTTGGGAGAGGAACATAAAGATAAAAGTCTAGCTAAGGGCTGGAGCAGTGGGGGGCAAAGGGAAAGGCTGAACAGAAGTACCTTTCAAGCATGGGTCTAAAAGACAGACATAACTTTGAAGGAAAGCAATCACAACAAGAAAAAGGAAAGTGTGTTAGCAAAACAACATATCACATGGACCTCCTTAGAGACAAAAATTCAACTTATTTTCTACATAACCTCCAATCAATCCTGAAACAGTATCAAACTATTTGAGGGACACCATAAGAAATGTTATTCTAAAAAGAAACAAGGTAGAATTCTAGAGACTGACTTTAATCACATGAAATTATTAAATTTCTTGCTGGTCAATCTTCATACAAAGGGCTAACTCTGACCCTAAAAGTAAATGAAAGTTACTTTATCAATGCTCCCTTTGATGTATTGGCCAAGGAAAAACCCAGTATTTTGCTTGTTCATTTTCCCAGACCCTATATCAGCTTAATGATAGCAATTCTCCATGGTTAGCATTCCTTTGAATTCTAGGGGTGATTTAGAGGGAGGCATTTGTCTTGAACCAAAATGAAAAGAGCCAGCAGCGCCTAATGACAGCCATAAAGCTGAGTAAAGTCATATACTGCTTTATTGCTGATATTTACTCTCAGTTTCCCTGATAAGGGCATGAAGTCGATGTCTATAGGCATCAGGCTGACAACCTGGGAAATAATCACTACTTACCAAACCAATTCAGAGATTTAGCTCTTTAAGCTGCTGTATACAAGCAGCAGCCTGAAGGCAGTCCTGTTCAGCTACCTGTTCAGCATGACTAACTCTTCAGTCTGTTCAAGAGACCCACCTTCACTGTGGGATCCCTTCCACTAAGTCAGACTTCCTCTTAAAGTGCTCAGGTAGGCAGTGCTTCAAAATCCCAAAACTTTAGAATTGACATTCTTCTCACCTCATAAAACTTTTTTAAGGAGCCCACCAGGCACAGCTTCAGGCTATCCACAATCTCTTGATGAGGCATCTGGAATACTACTCGTGAATACCATTTTGTGAGGGTGCTGGAGTGGAGGCAGTAAGAAAGAGAAAGAGAAGAGGATAAACACACTCACAGAGGAAGGCCCACAGGCTGAATGTTAGCACACATGGGCTTCTATGCACCAATCCAACACCAAGTAGTAAATGTATTTATGTTACATGTACAAACACAAAGTGATGTGGGGGAAAACATAGGTATAATTGTGGATATTTGCTATAAAACTGCTTCCAGTTGAAAAAATGGGACAACATTGATATCCACCAACTGAGGATATCCACCAACTGTGGCATACAATAAACTCCATATAACAGTTAAAGAGAATTTGCTTTTATTGATGGGACACTGTCCAAGATACACAGTTTAAGTACAAAAATCAAGCTGAGCAAGAGTACACATAGTACTATGACACGTGTGTGTGTGTGTGTGTGTGTGTGTGTATGTGTGTGTGTGTGTGTGTGTGTGTATATATATATATATATTTATATATATACATATACATACACAGCACCTATGTGTGTTAGTATATGCATAGAAGAGAATCTAAAAGTATATATACATCAAACCTTAGGTAATGGTTGAAGTAAGATGAACCATGAAAAACTCACTTCCTAATTTCTACAGATATTTGCATGACCATGCCTTATTTTTACAATCAGAAAAAATAAACAAAACACTCCCCTCATTTCTGGAGTTAAAAGATAATCACCGACAAGACACAGTCCCCATTCTTAAGGAGACAGCACTGTAGCCAGGAAATAAACTTACACATATGACAAATTTGGTAAACAGACTGTGTAAACTAATTTCACAGGAAAATAGAGAAGGAAACACTTGAGTGTACTTTCATGTATTAGGTAAAAGGCAATATACTATAATACAAAATACTAAAAAAAAAACATTTGCTGTGTTTATAATAAGATTAGGTATCAAAATGACATAACCAAACAAAATTGCACGATGAAGAGTACTTACAGGTTGATGCTTGCCACGAAGCCAACCACGGAGCGCATGCCTTTGCCGGGGTCATGGTAAACATCCATCCCAACTACCATTAACTGTTTCTGTGTTAGAAAACAAAAAAACTAATCAAAAATCCCCAAGTGATCCATCAACCCATCTTTAATTATTAACTGAACCTCAAAGCAACATATGAAAATAAATTCTGGGAAAGGAAGAGAAAGACTGGAATCCATCAGAGATCTAGACCAGGGATCAGCAAATGTTTTCTGTAAAGGGCTAAAGAGTGAATGAATGTCTTAGGCTTTGTGAGCCACATGGTCTCTGAAGGACTATTCAATTCTGCCATCACAGCATGAAAGAAGCCACAGAGAATAGGTAAAGAAATATGGTATGTTCCAATAACAGTGTATTTAAGGATGCTGACAACTGAACTTCACGTAATTTTTTAAATCCTAACCCAAGGATAATTTTCCATTGATTTTTAGAGAGAGTTAAAGACAGAGAGAAATATCGATGTGAGAGCAACACATCGATTGGTTGCCACCTGCACAAACCCCAACCAGGGCCCAGGTAAGGGAGGAACCTGCAACCAAGGTACATGCCCTTGACCGGAATCAAACCCGGGACCCTTCGGTCTGCAGGCCAATGCTCTATCCACTGAGCCAAACTGGCTAGGGCAAGTTTCACATAATTTTCACGTGTCAGAAAATATTAGCCTTATTTTTATTTCACCATTAAAAACTGCAAAAACCATTCTTAGCTCATGGGCTATATTAAAACAGGCAATGAATCATTTAGACTACTAAGCACTGAAACTATGGCTAACTCTGAGAAAAACAGCTAGGCAGGTTGAACTGAATGAAGACATATATCGGCATCACTCACCAGAGGAATATCTACTCCCCAGAGCTCACCACCCAATTTACAGTTAATCTGCAGTAAAATTTTCTGGGCCACACTCCGAAGCTTGGTGGGCTGACCAATGGTTCGGACATTGATGACCTATAAAGGGTCCAAAAAAATATGAGGAAAGAGAACACTATCAACATCTCAGAAAATTTAAATAATTCAAAGTATATACTACATTTGTTTAAAAAACCTTCGGTTAGCAGTTAAAACACTTTGTATTAATAGTTCTAATTCTAGAGTTTCTTGGCAGGCGAAAATCTCATGGAGAGTAAAATTTTTTTTCCCAGTCTCCATTGGAGAACAGCTTTTCCCTCTTTTTAAAAAAATCCTCACTCAAGGATATGTTTTACTGATTTTAGAGAGGGGTGGGAGGAAGAGGTGGAGGAGGGAGGGAGGGAGGGAGGGAGGGAGGGAGGGAGGGAGGGAGGGAAAGAAACATTGATATATGAGAGAAATACTGATTGTTTGCCTCCAATATGTGCCCCCACTGGGGATGGAACCCACAACCTAGGTATGTGCCCTGACTGGGAAATGAACTGACAACCTTTCAGTGCATGGAACAATGCTTCAACCCATTAAAGCACACTGGCCAAGGCAGCTTTCCCCTCTTTGAGTGAAGCCTATACTCTCAGAACCCAATCATGTGAAACCACCTAGAGACTCACCCTGAAACAAGCAAAGTACTCATTTGGGAATATAAAGGCAACGTTTATGAAGAGCATCTGCTATTCTCTAGGTTACTCTAATGAGGGGCAGGCTTTGTAGGAGGACGTTCACATGCTACATTCTAATAGACTTAAGTATTTTTGTACACATGTATGGATCCCTTTTTTCCAAGCCTCCAGGGAAGCTTGTTTCCATCTCTGCCTCCTGCCCAGCTCCCACTCACCTGCGAAGGCACTGGAGCTTGCACACAGCACAGCTTTTTAATGGCCCCATAGAGATCGTCACGTGTGCCCATGATGATGCACACAACCATCTGTATCTTCCCCTTGAGGAGACAAAGTATATGTAAGTTTGGCTTGGGAACTCTGACAGGGCTCTAGTCAGAGGCAGTTTGAGAGTCTGCAAAGCCAAGGCACCTTTAAGGTAGAGAGAGGACTGAAACAAAGATGGTGGACATTTGACCACAGAAATGGGTCCTTGAACCCGAGTGTTGGGTCCAGAGGTTCTTTGCATAAACATGTAATATGTTACCAAAAATTATCAAGAGCCGGTTACCTTTTATTTATTAGGAGACTTAAGATGCCTAGAAAAGGACCAGACTTGAATATATGCGCAAGGGTTACTTATTATTTGCTCTTTTCAAGTCTCTGTAATATTTTTACCTCTCTCTTTAGTAAAAAGCACCTTATTAAATTTATACCACAGAACTTTAACTGAGGACACATGGAATACAATACCACAAAAAACAATTCAGGGCCAAATGCAGATGGAAATGAAACTACTGCCAAACCCCTAAGTAGCTCTCTCTCTCTCTCATTCTCTCTGGTTAGGAGAGAGAATGATTTTGCCAGCAGCACATCTCATATCAGCATGCTCTATCCCTTACTGCTTTGGAGATCCAGTATTAAAAACAGAGGATCTTTCGCCCAGATGGCGTGGCTCAGTGGTTGACCATGGACCTATGAACCAGAAGGTCTTGGTTTGATTCCCAGTCAGGGCATATGCCCATATTGTGGGCTTGATCCTCAGTATGGGGCGTGCAGGAGACAGCCATCATTGATGTTTCTATCTTTCTCCCCTCTCCCTTTCTCTCTCAAATCAATACAAATATATTTTTAAAAACCCAGAGGATCTTTTAAAGTGTGAATAAAGAAAAGTAGCACTCCAGTGAAATAAAGTTGACAATCCTTTATAGCAAAAATGGCTATAAATGGCGAATCAATAGTATTCTATTCCAAATCAAGATTCATGTTAGATTAAGACTTCTCAGAGAACATTCCAGCAATCACATCAAAGAACTTCCAAAGTCATATAGAACAAAGACTGCACATAGGGAGATTATGGGCTGAATCTAGCCAATTGATGTGGTTTTTCAGTCCTTATAATGATTTGTAAGTTTTTAAATTTTAACATTTAAACATAGGGAGATGCACATATATGCAACTCTAGGTTTTTGGCTTCTATTGAAAACAAATTAAAAATCAATTTGACAATGCTGGGCATTTTTTTTATCTGCAGTTATGGGGTTTACTCTTTTTGGTTCATTACAGTCCCCTCCTGGCCCACTCCACTCATCTGTGTAACTCATCTGGCTCCAGTAGACATCTGAATTTGTGACCTCTAACAAAGAGCATAATAAAACAGACTACCATAGAGATTACAGAGAGACAGATAAAACCAGTATGAGTTAAATCTAGTAAACACTGTGAATGAAACTCATATCCATGCTGCATGAAAGCTGTTGGCAATACACACTCAGGAAGAGAACACGAGAAGTTGTGAAATGAGGGAGTTGATGTACTAAACTGGGTTTTTTTGTTTTTTAAATGTATTTTATTGATTTTTTACAGAGAGGAAGGGAGAGGGAGAGAGTTAGAAACATCAATGAGAAAGAAACATCAATCAGCTGCCTCCTGCACACCCTCCACCAGGGATGTGCCCACAACCAAGGTACATGCCGCCCTTGACCGGAATCGAAGCTGGGACCCTTGAGTCTGCAGGCTGACGCTCCAACCACTGAGCCAAACCAGCTAGGGCTGTTTTTATTTTGTTTTTAAAGCAGGGCAGACTTTATCAACGACCAGACCTGGGGGGAGGGAGGCCACAGCAGAGTACATAGGCATGGACAGTCAGGAGGAAATTAATGTAATTCTAGTATTAATCCCACAAGAACCGATCTTCAAGGACTAATTACTTATAAAATCTTTCCTCTGCTTTTGTTTCCTCCTTAATATTCTTCCTGTTTTATGTACATACAGATAAGAACTGCAGGTCTTAACTACTGAGATGTGAGGACTATGACCTGTTCAGCTCCAGTGATCCTGATCCACTATCAGCATGGAGCTGATGGGCCATCTGCCAAGTTCATCACTAGAGCAATTTGAATCTAGAGCCAGACCAGACTGGAACAGCTCAGTATTGAATCGTGCAAGATGGCACCTGGCCCAAGAAGTTGCTTTCTGAGCACGACATGTTCTATATAGATAATGAACTAAAGTTAAGTCAGCTATTCTGAGTCAATTATGTGATGAACAGAACACTAGAGTGAGTGAGAGTGCCAACATAAAATGAGGAAAGCAAAATTAACTGAAGGACATAAAGGCTATTTCTCTTCTTTCCTTCTTTTATTTATTGATTTTTTTTCTCTTTTTAGAGAGAAAGGAAGGGAGAGGGAGAGAAACATAGGTGTGAAAGCAAAACATGGATCAGCTGCCTCCTGCATGCCCCCTACCGGGGATCAAACCCGCAATCGAACCAGCAACCTTTTGGTGCACAGGACAACATCCAATCAACTGAGCCACACCAGTCAGGGCAAGGCTATTTTCTTAGTTCAGTATTTCATGTGCAGATAAATAAGACACAGGTTTCTGAACAGCATCAACAGCTAATTGATAAGCAAGGTTATTTAAAATCAAGTATTCAAAGTGTTTTAGAACATGCATCCTATAAATCTACTCAAATTAAATTAATTTATTACCTCAGCTCGCAACATGGATTGAATGGTTCTGACATAGGTCTCTATTCGATCATCCTTTAGTTCAACCCAGGCCGGAGGGCTCATGCGCATGCCAATGGGGCCAGCTACCTTCTCTAACATGTTGACCAGTTCTTGGGCCTGGTCCATTGCTCTCTTTGGGTAAAAGAGTGCCCAGAAGTGCATGGGGACCTAGGAACAACCACAAGCTACTTTTAGTACTTCCCGTAACTTGAACACTCCAGACTCATATCTCGGAAATATTATTAGAAAATAAATTGCTTTTTACTCTCTCAGCTTGAGTCCTGCCTTATCTACTCCCTATTACTAACACAGATGTGTGTGATAAGTAAATTGGGGCATAGAATACTATGCTATACAACAACGAGAATAGTAGCTCTACAACCAGACCTAATAATATGGGTAATACTAATACAAGGTTGAAGAAATAACGCTGGACATACAAGAATGTTTACTGTATGATTTAAAACAGCTGAAACAAATCTATGTTGTGAGAAGCCAGGGTAGTGGCTATTCTTGGAGTGTGTAAGGTGAGAGGTAGATAGTAACTAGGAGCATGGATGGGTGCTTCGGGACACTGGTAAAGTTGTGTTTCTTAACCCTTGGTGTGGATCATTCAGGTCTATTTTATTTGTGAAAATTCATCATCCATACACTTGAAAGTGTAGTTTTTTCTTTAAATATATTTCAATGAAAAGTTTTAGAAACAGATATGTGTACTTTTTGTGTGGCTATAAAGACCAGGTTAGCTGAAACATTTCAAAATAATTATATACCATTTTATTCTTTGGTTTTCTTGGTAGGAAACTTTTAATTTTGCTTGTTTCACCAATAAAAACACCTTCTAGGAACCCCCAGGGAAAAAGAGGGGGGCAGGAAGAAAGGAAGAGTAAGTGGTAGGCTGGCACTATATGCAATTTATGTTCTTTTCCTAAGTCCATGATCAAACAAAGGGCTTACCTCTAACAACTCATCTAACAAATAGCTTACTCTCTTTGAAGGACCCTGTTTAGTAGATAATTAAGGATGGGAATTCAGTTGAAACTTTCTCTCAAAAAGAGAACACTAAACCATTCCTCCTTCCTAATTTCCACCATTTTAGGAATACTGGTCTTCTCTTTACCACCTTGAAAATCACTTACAGTCAAGATGGAAAGGTCTCTGGTTATTTCCTTAATCCAGTTTACTTCCTGAGATGTGATAAATGAAGTATTTCTTAAGTTAATTCTTTCCATTGGCAGAACACGTCCTTCAATCTAAACAGAAAAGAAAGTATCTATGACATGAGCCATCTGCAAACACTATTTAGGAAAACATTAACATTATTCTCTCTGGGGTCTGGTCAGCTCCACAACATAGACTTGCCCGTTACAACTTCTGGAAATGGCAGAAAAATGAAGCTGCTAGCAGTGAGAGTTCGTGTCAATAAAAACCCTGGACATATGCAGGTAAAATTTTTACAGGCACTGCTCTTTAGTTATTGAAGCTTCCAACATGGTCTCCTAATAAAGGGATTAGAAAACATTATCTTTTTAGAAGCAGAGAATGCATGTAAAACAACTGTAATTTTAAAGTGAACAGGAGCATTATCTTTAAATATATTTTAAGGGGAAAACTGAAAGTAGAAAATTAAAGGTAAAGCCCAGCCAGCATGGCTCAGTGGTTGAGTGACCTATGAACCAGAAGGTCACTTGTTCGATTTCCAGTCAGGGCACATGCCCAGATTGCAGGCTTAATCCCTAGTGTGGGCATGCATGAGGCAGCTGATCAATGATTCTCCCTCATCATTCATGTTTCTATCTCTCTCCCTCTCTCCCTTCCTCTCTGAAATTAATAAAAATATATTTAAAAAAAGAAAACTAAAGGTAAAGTTCCTTAATAATGCTGAACATGAACTACTATTCTACTTTATACAAAGAGAAAGCTGAAAGGAAAAGGCATAAACATAATGAAAGAACAAATTAAAGTGAAGAATAACAAATCAGTTTCCCCTAAATATCCCTAAATAGGAAGATAACTAGGTTGATGATATATCAGTACGATAGACTATTTTACAACCTTTAAAATCACTTTTTAAATACATGTAATATAATCCTGTTTTTGCAAAAAAATAAATTGCAAGATACACCCCATAGAAAATTGAATGAGTCCACACTCAGTAGTGATTATCTCTGGGGAAGTATAATTATGGAGAATTTTTACTTTGTATGACCTTTACTGTTTACTTTTTTTTTTAAGAATGTATTTTATCTATGATCAAATATTATTTAATTTTAACACAATGAATAACAATACTCCTATTAGCAAGAGTGTAAAGAATCAGACTCATCTTATGCTTATGAAAGTAAATGGAAAACTGAAAATGAGATAAAATTTAAGTCAATATTCCTTTGCTATGTAACTGACTAGAAATTAACAGCAAGAACTCCAAAATAAAGATAAGCTAGGAAGTTATCACTTAGTCTCACAAAGTTCTGAAATCCTTGTTTTCCTACCCCATCACATCTTCTGGGTTACCTTATGTACATCATCCTGCAGATAGAGTCCCCAACGTGTTAGTTCATTACTGGCTGTCTCATTCTTTGAAATTCTCTGTATCAAGCATTTCAAAGCTTTATGGTGCTGTTTGGGGCTCAGGTTGATCTGCTGGGTCAAATCCTAAATAAAATTAAAATGGATATAATTAGTTGTATTACTTTCTTCAATATGAGATTAAATAAATCCCAATGAATCATAAATGTTTCCATAAGAAACCTCTTTCACATTGAAATCTATAGAAATTTTCAAATATCTTTAAGGACTTCAATAAATACTCTCAGGAATGTCAATAAAGTGTAAGATTAAATTTTTAAATCATACAAGAATTTTAAATGTTATCGTTTCTCCCTCACAGCATCTAAGTCTTATCTCTTTTTCAAAGCTATGTTCTGAATTTAAGATTCCTAAAAGATTCTATGAAACCGGAGCAAAGGGGGCTTGATTTTACCTATTTAACATTTGGGGGAAAATGCCCTGTGCCAGGCACGCAGCTAAACATAACAAAATAAAAGACCAGCCCTTTAATGTCAACATGTTTGTTTGTTTTTGTCAAGAGGTTAGTTCAGGGTAGTTGCTTTCTAAATATTTATTGTTGAATGAATATCTAACAAGTGTGTATGAAGATTCTGAATCATGTAAGTGAGTTATTTCTTTATTCTTCTGGGACTAATAAATTATACAGCTGTTGTTCCCTGGGAGGCAGTCAGGGTCAGTAAGTCTATGGAACTATATAGATAGCTTTGTGATTATAAAGTCATTAGGCAACTGGGAGTTGTAAGGAAGGAACCTTGACCCACATATTAAAAGCACAAGTATCAGAAGGTAAACAAAAAAGAAAACTCCTACGTGAATTTAAGCATCACTTCAGATGCTTTATGATGTTACTAAAAATAATATGTGGCATCTGAGAAAAACAAGGTCCCAGGATAAGATAGACATGGATTGGCAAAGGGAGGCAGCAGAGTATCTCAAGTGTGGAAAGCTCCAGGAGTCACAGACAGTGTGTGGAGGTGAAGCACTAAAGAGCCTGGACTCATCTTTGCTCCTATTTCCTACAGAAACTGAGCCTTAAACTTCCAGGATACTCCCAGGCCCCACAAGATAAACTTCTGTCCTCTCACCTCATCCTCTGACTCGCTTTTTCCTACATTAACTCCTCCATCCCTTCAAATAAACTGAAGGTTTATAGAAATGTTTTTAAAAATGTAGAGCTCCCAAAGAATCTCATTTATGATCAAATGACCAGTTTGCAGTCATCTGTCTGCTTGGTAAGAGTGAATTATGTTTCCTTTTACCTTATGTTCCAGTCACTCTACTGTTCTGATAACCTTCAAAAGGAAGCTCTGATTGGATTTTCCAGTGTGTGAGAAGGGAGATGGATGGATCATGTTTTACAGAGAGGAAAACTGAAGCTTGGAAGAATGAACCTGCCCAGGTAAAGATGCAAGCCTAGCACAATTCTAGCTCAATCTTCTCTTGAAAAGGTCTCCCACTCAAAGCAGGCATTTCTCACCTTCATGGCCCTGAAGTCCTTCTTCATCCTCTCAGGGATTCCAGTCATGAAGGAAAGCTCAGGCAGCAGCAGGATTTCACCTTTCAGCAGCTTTAAATAGATAATGGAGAGGGAAAATAAAGCAGGAAAAGAGGATCCTGTTCTCTGGCCTGTACTGGACATGCTATCCCCAGTGCTGGCCCTGCAGGGCTATCACTGGCAAACTAAAGAATATAAAACCCCAAAGGGCAGTGAAACACTGTAAGTACTTTACCCTTTTACCTTCAGTCACAATACTCATAGCTGTTGTATTAGGTAAAAGGAAAAATATTGAGCGTCAAAAGGAGAGCAAGAACTAGAAAAAAAATTTTCCAACCCTCTTGAGCCTCCAGACAAGCCAAGACAACACATTCTATCAAGCTGGTGCCTCCACCTTATCTTAGCCTGTCAATCTTCAGCACTCACACTTAAAACATAAGAGTCAGGTGTCAAGGCACTTTGCTCTGGCCCCAGCCCTCTTTAAATGTCTAAAACTTCGCTAATAAATCCAGTGTTTTAATCTTCTTTTGCAACAAATTCTGCTCATTGCTTAATCTAATTAGCTCATATGAATATTTAGCGTCTCATGTAAATCTCAAAAGCAAATCCTATGGAGGTGGCACTTATGGCTAGCAGACAGACAAAACTCTGCAACAGCTTTCCCCAAGCACACTGTAACCATTGCTCCTTGGCTCCTAGGGCTGTGAAGAAGGCCAAGAGCGGCCAATGGGCACCCCCCACTCACCATCCCTTGGTTATTCTGTCTCTCACTGGGCCTGTGGATCAACAGTGGCTGGTCCTCCTCCTTAATTGTAATCCCATAGTTTTTGCTACAGTAGGACAAAAGCAGGAAAAAAAATTCAGAAGCAGTATCACTACTCGTATAGCAACATAATCTGAGTCTCTTAAAACCAGGACCGAGGTACAAATTTGCCTAATACCCTTGTCAAGGGCCCACTGGAAACTCATCATAGTGTATTTATATAACTGGAAAATATGGGTTCAAATTATTGTTGCAATTAAACAGAGGAGAAACAGGCTAATGGTCACGGAAAGACTATTTATTTATTTTTTAAATTCTTTATTGATTAAGGTGTTACATATGTGCCTTTATTCCCCCATTACCCCCTTTATCCCCCCTGGAAAGAATGTTTAAAACTGCATCAGGTTAAAGGGCTTAGGCAACTAGAAAGGCAAAATGATAGTCGAATGATTAATGATTTGCATTTAATCTTTCCAACCAGACTTCTAACCAAACCAGCAAAGGAAATACAATCCAAACCCATGAGATTAATTTATGAAATAACTTCCAAAAATACTAAAAGGAATGAAACTGTAAGGGTAGCATATTCAGGTCCAATCCCACAAAGGAATTAATTCATTGTGTTTGTTTTTTTTTTAAATATATTTTATTGATTTTTTACAGAGAGGAAGGGAGAGGGATAGAGAGCTAGAAACATCGATGAGAGAGAAACATCGACCAGCTGCCTCCTGCACACCCCCTACCGGGGATGTGCCCGCAACCAATGTACATGCCCTTGACCGGAATAGAACCTGGGACCTTTCAGTCCGCAGACTGACGCTCTATCCACCGAGCCAAACCAGTTTCGGCTGTTAATTCATTCTTATGTGCATTACCAATGTAATTATTTTAAAAGTGTCCCATTGTATGCCACTATGGAACTCAATATCCTGCTACAGAATGGCAGACTATGTCCCCGCCCAACCACGCCCAGTCTATTCTCTCTACCTGTAGTATTCCAAGAACGTGATCTCCTTCCCATCAGACATTGTGAAGCTATCTTTTGGAGTCTTATTCCAATCAACATCATCAATCCGATAGGTACGGTTGTTGTATCGGGTTATGACAATATTGCCAACCAGAAGCTTAGTGCACTCATCCTGGAAGTTTTCTTTGTTCTGCTGATACATAGCATGCCTTTGGAAAGAGACAAAAGACGTTTGGATCATTTTGTATATACACAGAGCAATATGAAAGGGATTGGTGATACAAATAAGTACTTTAGAGGTACACTCACAGCTGTATAGCACCAAAAGGTTCCAGTTGTCTCTTTTAAGAGACAGGAACTCACCTCTTCTCTTTTTAACATTACAAAAACAAACAAACAAATAAAAACAATCAACAAAAAATAGTGAAAGGATAAAAATCAACTGAAAAACAGCAACTACAAATGAATAAAATTCACTGTATTCTTAAAACCAGTGGTGACAGGGCTGCAGCCCCGCTATGGGAATTTGAGCCTGGGAACACACGTAGACACTGGGAATCTGTTCCCTGCAATGCAATCAGGTGACCAAACCCATGCCCACACAGGGCGGCAGTGCCGCCTGACTTTGATTCTTGGCAAGCACACACGGAAGTCTATTTTCCGCAGCACAGGAGTGGACCTTCTGCCGAAGCAGTGCGACTGTGCAACTCAGTTCCCCAAGCAGACCGGGGACCCTGATTCTCCACACGAGAGGCAGCATTGAGCACCAGTGACTTGTCTCTGTTTCTCACCAGACGCGCCTGGGATCCCCGATTCCCAGTGCATTCACACTAAGAGTCAGTGACTCCAATTCATGGCGCATGCACACATAGGGACCCTGATTCTCGGCGCAAGGCTGCACCAAGCAACAGAGACTCTGATACTCGATTATCGGTGCGGGCACAGGATTCTGACTCCTAGCACGCGCTAGGGGACTCTGATTTTTGACACACGCCAGCGGGGTCTCTTTTTCAGTACGGTGCAGGCAGGGCCCCTAATTCTAGGTGCGTGCACGAGGCCACATTGAGTGCCGGTGACTCTAATCCTGGGCCAGCGTGGCTCCCACCAACCCATGGCAGCCACATGTCATGGTGTCGGAGCTCTTCAGTGACACTCAGGTGGTGCGAAGCTCCCAATGCACACGGCCCAGACCCACGCAACTCGATGTTTGAACCTTCTGGTGATAGTTAGAAACAATCCCCAGAGGAAAGGAAATGAGGAATCTCCAAGAAAGGAAATAAGTGAAACGAAAGCATGCAACATGACAGAAAAGAATTCAGAGTAATGGTCGTACAGTTCATACACTGGATGGATGAGAAAACCAACAACCTATGCAAAACTCAGGAAGAAATAAAAAATGATATAGCTACAATAAAAAAAACTATGGAAGGTTTCAACAGAAGACTAGAAGAAGCAGAGGACAGAATTAGTGAGTTAGAAAATAAGGTAGAGAAACAAGCCCAATCTGAACAGCAACTGGAGAAAAAAATTAAAAAGCAGGAGGAGAGCCTAAGGGAGCTTTGGGACAACACAAAACTAAGTAACATACGTATAATAGGGCTGCCAGAAGGACAAGAAGAGCAGCAAGGATTAGAAAATCTATTTGAAGAAATAATGACAGAAAACTTCCCTGATATGGGGAAGAAAAAAGTTACACAAGTACAGAGTCCCAAGCAAGATGAATCTCAAAAGACCCACACCAACACACATCATAATTACAATGGCAAATGTTAAAGACAAAGAGAGAATCTTAAAAGCTGCAAGAGAGATACGGAGTGTTACCTACAAAGGATCCCCCATCAGATTATCAAATGATTTCTCAACAGAAACATCAAGCTAGAAAGGAATGGAAAGAGGTATACAAAGTGATACAAAGCAAAGGACTGAATCCAAGAATACTCTATCCAGCAAGACTATCAATCAAAATTGAAGGGGAAATCAGAAGCTTTGCAGACAAAAAAAGGCAAAAGGAGTTTATCACTACCATGCCAGAAATGCAAGAAATGCTAAACGGAATGCTGTAAAAAGAAGAAATAGAAAGGAAGGAAGGAACACAGGAATAAAGTACAGAAATGGCTACAAACAAGTACCTATCAATAACATTAAATGTAAATGGATTAAATGCTCCAATCAAAAGACATCGAGTGAGTGAATGGATAAGAAAACATGACCCATATATATGCTATCTACAGGAGACCAACCTCAGAACAAGGGACTCACACAGACTGAAAATGAAGGGATAGAAAAATATCTATCAGGCAAACGAAAATTTAAAAAAAGCTGGGGTAGCAATACTTATATCTGACAAAATAGACCTCAAAGTGAAGACCATAACAAGAGACAAGAAAGGCCACTTCATAATTCTAAAGGGATCTATACAACAAGAGGATATAACTCTGGTAAACATTTATGCACCCAAAGCAGGAGCACCCAAATACATAAAAAAACTGGAAGATATCGGGGGAGAGATTGACAGCAACACAATCATAGTAGGAGACTTTAATACCCCCATTAACATCACTGGATAATCTTCTAGACAAAAAAATTAGCAAAGAAACATCAATCCTAAACGACTCACTAGATCAGATAGACTTAATTGACATCTTTAGAACATTCCACCCCAAAACTACAGAATATACATTCTTCTCAAGCAGACATGGGACATTTTCAAAGATAGACCACATATTGGGACACTGGCAAAGTCTCTCCAAATTCAAGAGGACTGAAATCATATCAAGCATCTTCTCAGATCACAATGGCATAAAATTAGAAATCAAGTACAATAAAAACAATCACAAAAATTCAAACACTTAGAGGCTGAATAGCACACTATTAAACAATGAGTGAGTTACCAAAGAGATCAAAGAAGAAATAAAACACATCCTGGAAACAAATGACAATGAAAACACAACAATCCAAAATCTTTGGAACACAGTGAAAGCAGTCCTGAGAGGGAAGTTCATAGCATTACAGGCCTACCTCAAAAGAAAAAACAAGAAAAACTGGTAATAAACCATCTAACTCTGCAACTTGAAGAATTAGAAAGAGAGCAACAAGAAAAGCCCAGTGTGATCAGAAGGAAGGCAATAATAAAGATCAGAGCGGAAATAAATGACATAGAGACCAAAAAAACAATACAAAAGATCAATGAAACCAAAAGCTGGTTCTTTGAAAGGATAAACAAGATTGATGAACCTCTAGCCAGGCTCACCAAGAAGCAAAGAGGACCCAAATAAACAAAATCAGAAACAAAAGAGGTAAAATAACAACAGACCCCACAGAAATACGAAGAATAGTAAAAAAATACTATGAGCAATTCTACTCCAACAAACTGGGTCAACCTAGAAGAAATGGACATATTCCTAAAAAAATATGACCTTCCAAAACTCAACCAGGAGGAATAAGAAAATCTGAATAGGCTGATAACTATGGAGGAAATTGAAGCAGTAATCAAAAAACTTCCAACGAACAAAAGCCCTGGACCAGACGGCTTCACAGGGGTGTTTTAACAAACATTCAAATAAGAAATAAAATCTATCTTCCTCAGACTATTCAAAAAAATTCAAGAGGAAGGAGCACTTCCAAGCTCTTTCTACAAAGCCAGCATTACCCTAATCCCAAAACCAAATAAAGACAATACAAAGAAAGAGAATTACAGGCCAATATCCCTCATGAACATAGATGCCAAAATCCTCAACAAAATTCTAGTAAATCGAATCCAGCATTACATTAGAAGGATCATACACCATGACCAAGTGGGATTTATTCTGGGGATGCAAGGATGGTACAACATCTGCAAATCAATAAATGTGATACACCTCATAAACAAACTAAGAAATAAAAACCACATAATCATATCCATTGATGCAGAAAAAGCATTTGATAAAATCCAACACCCTTTCTTGATAAAAACTCTCAGCAAGGTGGGAATAGAAGGATCATACCTCAACTTAATAAAAGCCATATATGACAAACCCACAGCCAACATCATACTCAATGGGCAAAAACTAAAACCATTTCCCCTAAGAACAGGAACAATATAGGGATACCCACTCTCACCACTCCTGTTCAACATAGTGCTGGAAGGACTAGCCATTGCGATCAGACAAGAAGAAGAAATAAAAGGCATCCAAATTGGAAAAGAACAAGTAAAACTGTCCTTACTCGCAGATGACATGATATTGTACATAGAAAACCCCAAAGACTCCATAAAAAACTACTAGACTTAATAAATGAATTCGGCAATGTAGCAGGATACAAAATTAGCACAGAAGTCTATGGCTTTTCTATACACCAATAATGAACTCAGAAAGAGAAATTAAAAAAGCAATCCCATTTACCATTGCAACAACAAAATTAAGATACCCAGGAATAAACTTAACCAAGGAAACAAAAGACCTGTACTCAGAAAATTTCAGGACGCTAAAAAAAGAGATAGAGGAAGACATGAACAAATGGAAGAATACACCATGTTCATGGATTGGTAGAATCAACATCATTTAAATGTTCATACTACCCAAAGCAATCTATAAATTCAATGCAATCCCCATTAAAATACCAACGGCATACTTCAAAGACCTAGAACAAATTCTCCAAAAATTCATCTGGAATAAAAAAAGACCCCGAATAGTTGCAGCAATCTTGAGAAAGAAGAACAATGTTGGAGGGATCACAATACCAGATATCAAGCTATACTACAAAGCCACTGTTCTCAAAACTGCCTGGTACTGGCACAAGAACAGACATATAGACCAGTGGAACAGAACAGAGAACCCAGAAATCGACACAAGCCAGTATGCTCAATTAATATTTTTTAAAAATATATTTTTATTAATTTTAGAGAGGAAGAGAGAGGGAGAGAGATAGAAACATCAATGATGAGAGAATCACTGATCAGCTGCCTCCTGCACGACCCCCACTGGGGATCGAGCCCGCAACCCAGGCATGTGCCCTTGGCTGGAATCGAACCTGGGACCCTTCAGTCCACAGGCCAACGCTCTATCCACTGAGCAAAACCAGCTAGGGAACTCAATTAATATTTGACAAAGGAGGCAAGAGCATACAATGGAGACAAGACAGTCTCTTCAATAAATGGTGTTGGGAAAACTGGACAGATACTTGCAAAAGAATGAAATTAGACCACCAACTTACACCATACACAAAAATAAACTCAAAATGGCCCTGGCTGGTTTGGCTCAGTGGATAGAGCGTCAGCCTGCAGACTGAAGGGTCCCGGGTTCAATTCCGGTCAGGGGCATGTACCTTGGTTGTGGGCACATCCCCAATGGGGGGGTGTGCAGGAGGCAGCTGATCGATGTTTCTGGCTCTCTATCCCTCTCTCTTCCTCTCTGTAAAAAATCAATAAAATATATATATTTTTTTAAATAATAAAAAAAAATAAACTCAAAATGGATAAAGGACTTAAATGTAAGATGTGAAACTATAAAAATCTTAGAAGAAGCCACAGGCAACAAAATAGCAGACATTTGTCGTAGCAATATCTTTACCGATACAGCTCCTAGGGCAACAGAACTAAAGAGAAAATAAATGAGACTACCTTCACATATAAAGAGGTAATATGCAAATTAGGCTGGGACGCTGTAACAGGACGACTGGACAGGAGGAGGGGCCGGGCGCAACCCTGAGCCTGAGAGAACATGCAGGCGTGGTTCCGAGCCTGAGAGAACAACACACAGGGGTGCCTGCTCCGAGCCTCCGCGCCCAGACTGCGGCTTAGGCCCATGGGGAGTGGGCCTAAGCCATCAGTAGGACATCCCCTGAGGGCTCCCAGACTGTGAGAGGAAGCAGGCTGGGCTGAAGGACCCCCCCACCCCCAGTGCACAAAATTTCGTGCACCGGGCCTCTAGTATTAAAATAAAAAGCTTCAGCCCTAGCTGGTTTGGCTCAATGGATAGAGCGTCAGCCTGAGGACTGAAGGGTCCCAGGTTCGATTCCAGCCAAGGGCACACGCCTAGGTTGCGGGCTCAATCCCCAGTGGGGGGCATGTAGGAGGCAGCCAATCAATGATTCTCTCTCATCATTGATATTTCTATCTCTCTCTCCCTTTCCCTTCCTCTCTAAAATCAATAAAATATATTTAAAAAAATAAAAATAAAAAGCTTCTGCACAACAAAAGAAACCATCACCAAAACAACAAGAAAGCCCACTGCATAGGAGAACGTATTTGCCAATGTTATCTCCGATAAGGGTTTAATCTCCAACATTTATAAGGAACTCATACAACTTAACAAAAGGAAGATCAACAATCCAATCAAAAATGGGCAAAGGACCTAAATAGACACTTTTCAAAAGAGGACATTCAGAAAGCCAAGAGACATATGAAAACATGTTCAAAGTCACTAAGCATCCAAGAGATGCAAATAAAAACAACAATGAGGTACCATCTCACACCAGTCAGAATGGCTATCATCAAAAAATGACAAGTGCTGGAGAGGATGCAGAGAAAAAAGAACCTTCCTTTACTGCTGGTGGGAATGCAGACCAGTGCAGACATTGTGGAAAACAGTATGGCAATTCCTCAAAAAATTAAAAATGTAATTGCCATTTGACCCAGTAATACCACTTCTAGGAATATATCCCAAGAAAACAGAAACACCAATCAGAAAAGATATATGCACCCCTATGTTCACAGCAGCGCAATTTACAATAGCTAAGATTTGGAAACAGCCTAAATGCCCATTAGCAGATGAATGGATTAGAAAACTGTGGTACATCTATACAATGGAATACTACACTGCTGTAAAAAAGAAGGAATTCTTACCATTTGCAACAGCATGGATGGATCTGGAGAGCATTATGCTAAGTGAAATAAGCCAGTCAGTGAAAGATAAATACCACATGATCTCACTCATTTATGGATAAGAACATTACAAACTGTTGAACAAAAATAGAGAGAGGCAAAGAAGCATCGAACAGACTGTCAAACTATAGCAGGAAGTTAGAGGAGGGTTGGGGGAGTAAGAGATCAACCGAAGGATTGTATACATGCATATAAGCACAACCAACAGACGCAAGTCACTAGGGGAGGGGGGATGAGGGCAAGTGCTGGGGGGTAAGGGAGGGCAGTGGGGAAAAAAAACAAAAGGAGACATATGTACTACTATTTGTAATACCTTAAACAATAAAATGAAATTAAACAAAGAAACAAAAAAACAGTGGGGAATGTCCAGCCTGCAGACTGTATAAGGCCCAAGAAATGACCAAGGCATCAGGGGTGATTTAATTAAGTGTTTGACCAAATTCAGCAGGCTAACTGTAAAGTTGATAATTTCGTATGGCCCGTGAATGTTATAAATATCCAAAAGCCCTTGGCAAAAAAAATGTTCCCCATCCGTCTGAAAATAAGATACTTTCGACATCAAAGTAATCATTCTTATGTATCATCATTATTAGGGACAATAAAACATTTTTTAAACTATATTTGTCCTTCTAGCTCAGGCCTCCTCAAACTACGGCCCGCGGGCCACATGCGGGTGTTTTTGCCATTCTGTTTTTTTACTTCAAAATAAGATATGTGCAGTGTGCATAGGAATTTGTTCACAGTTTTTTTTAAACTATAGTCCGGCCCTCCAACGGTCTGAGGGACAGTGAACTGGCCCCTGTTTAAAAAGTTTGAGGACCCCTGTTCTAGCTGAAGGAAGAAACTACAGTACCTGGTGAAGATGCTAAAGATGCAGAGATGAAAAGACTCACCATAAACAAATGTACCCTTGCGGTAATCCCTCTAATGGTGCCATAAACAAGGCCATACAGGAAATTTTCAGAAAGCATGTGTGAATATGCCCAGGGAGTCAGGAGAGTTTACAGAGGTAGCTGATACCTGAGGGAGCGATGTGCTAGGCAGAACCACCAGGACAGAGGAGTGAGTGACACACCAGGCAGAGGCAGTGGTACATAGGGACAATCAGGGATCTGGGACAGGGGAGAGTGAGTAGGTGAAAGAGGGACAGAAGATGCTAGGTTTAGGTTAAGACAGGCAGGGTCCAAATATGAATTCCCTTGTAAGTCAAGGAGTAGAGATTGGACTTTTTTCTGTGGGCCGCTGTCACCAGGGTATGTATATTCCTCAGGAACACTAGTCCCTTGAGAGGTCATAAGGTTCCACAATTAAATAAGTTGAGTCCATTCTGCATCTTACAACCCCTTTTTTTGAGATTCACAACATATATTAACAGAACAGGCTGCTAAAGGAGAGAAACGTATTTATTTTCATTTACCTCCAATGAAAAAATCTTTTATTTTCTAGTTCTTATTTTGAAATAATAATAAAATCAAAGGAAGTTGCAAAATTTGTACACAGAACCTCACATATGGAATTGACACTGGTACAACATTGATAGACCTTATTCAGTGTTTGCCGTTTTGTTTTGCATACACTGATTTGTGTGTATAGTCCTATGCAATTTTATCTCCTTTATACGTTTATGTAGCTACTACCACAATCAGTCACATAACTGTTCCTTATCAACATAAAGCAACTATTTCATGTTACCCCATTACAGTCACATTCCTTCCCCTTCTCTGTCCCCTGGCATCCACAAACTATTCTAACTGTTCTCTATCTCTATAGTTTTATCATTTTGAGAATGATATATAATGGAACATCATGCAACCTTTGAGATTGACATTGTTCACTACACATAATGACCATGAGACCCATCCATGGTGTTGTATCAATAGCTTATTTGTTTTTATTGCTAAGCCGTATTCCATTGTATGGAGGTACCAGAGTTTGTTTAACTATCACTTGTTGAAGGATGCTTTAGTTATTTCCATTTTTTGCTATCCTATCTAATAAAGAGGGAATATGCTAATTGACCATCACTCCGTCACAAAGATGGCTGCACCCACAGCTGAGGCCAAGTTCCCATAAAGAGCCTTAACAAGCAATCAGCAGGGACCTGAGGCTATGTCCTCCTCCGCCCCCATGTGGCTTGACAGGGGACCTCAGGCTGTGCCCCTCATCCTGGCGTCAGGCTAGGGGACCTCAGGCCACACACCCCGCCCCAGTGCCAGGCCATGGGACCTGAGGCCACTCCCCCCCCCCAGCAGGGTTTGACAGGGGACCTCAAGGTGCACTTCCTGTCCTGGTGTTGGGCTAGGGGACCTCAGGCTGCTCCCCCCGCCCCAGCGCCAGGCCGGGGGACCTCAGGCTGCACCCCCCCACCTGGTGAGGCTTGACAGGGGACTTCAGGCCACGCTTCCCCACCCAGCACCAGGCCAGGGGACCTGAGACTGCAACCCCCGGCCTGGCTGGGCTTAACAGGGGACCTCAGGCCATGCCCCCCACCCAGCGGGGCTTGACGGGGGACCTCAAGGTGAAACCCCAGTGCTGGGTCGGGGGAACTCAGGCCGCGCCCCCAACCAGCAGGGTTTGATGGGGGACCTGAGGCTGTGCCCCCCTCCCAGTGCTGGGCCGGGGGACCTGAGGCTGCGCCCCCATGCCTAGTGGGGTTTGACGGGGGACCTCAGGCCATGCCCCGCACCCAGCGGGGCTTGACAGGGGATCTCAGGCCGTGTCCCCCACCTGGCATGGCTTGACAGAGGACCTCAAGGTACGCCCCCTGCCCCGTTCTGGGCTGGGGGACCTCAGGCCACGCCCCCAGTCCTGGCGCCGGGCCAGGGGACCTGAGGCTACGCCCCCTGCCCGGCAGGGCTTGACAAGGGTGGGACTAGCTGGGTCTGGATCTAGCCCAACGGGGGTGGGTGCTGGCCGGGTCTGGGTCTCACGCGATTTTGAGGTGCGTGTGGGTGGGCGGGGACTTGACTCTGGGTCCCGTGGTGTGCCCCAGACTCTGACAGGAGGAAGGTTTTCATATAGATTTTACTAATTTTCTTTCATCTCTGACACTTCTATTATAGAGAAAAGGGCAAATAGCAATATTAAATTATTTTCTCTAATTAATCTCCTTTTCATGTGCACGAATTTCATGCCCCGGCTCACTAGTTGCAAATAAAGCTGCTATGAACATTTGTGTACCAGTTTTTGTGTGAATCTAAATTTTCATTTCTCTGGGAAAAATGCCAGAGAGTGTGATTCCATTAAGTACATGCTTCATTTTATAAGAAACTGCCAAAAATATTCTCTGGAGTGGCAGAACCATTTTATACTCCTACTCACAGTATACAAGGAGCACTTTCCCTACCTCCTTACCAACGTTTGATATTTTCACTATTTAGTTACTCTAATAGGTGTGCAGAACTCTCATTTCCCTAATGGCTAATGGTGTTAAACATCTTTTCACGTACTTATTTACCTTCTAAATCATTCTTTGGTAAAAATATCTTTAGCCCATTTTCTTAATAGATTGTTACTTTCTTTCATCTTTGCTATGATTTTGCTGGTGTTACATGTTCATTATAAAATAAAAGTAATATAAAATAAAAACACAATTATAAAACATAGAAATTGAAGATGGTTTGTAATCCATTATTCACAGAGACCTACTTTCCTTCCCTCAGCTTTCCTTAAATTTGTGAATACTAGTAATTGGAAAAAGAAATGTATAATCATATCAGATACACAGTTTTGCTCCTTTTTAAAATATTCTTACCTGAGAAAATGTTTATTGATTTTTTTTTAGAGAGGGAGGAGAGAGAGAGAGAGAGAGAGAGAGAGAGAGAGAGAGAGAGGGAGAGAAACATCAAACATCAATGTGAGAAACATCTATTGGTTGCTTCCAGTAAGCATCCCAACCAGGGATTAAACCCACAACCTAGGTATGTGCCTTTTTTGGGGGTGTATGGGATGACACTCCAGCCAACTGAACCACCAGGCCAGGGTTATTTTGTAACTATTTTTAACTTAACAATATCCTGTGGATAGTCTTTCGTGTTAATACAAATATGTAAGGTTCTTAAAACAACTACTTTCAAACAAGTCATTTTTCATCCCAAAGAACTAAAATTTGCCAGCGTTGGTTTTGAGTTATGAAGACAATCTGGTACTGGAAAAACCTATGAATGTACCAATCTAATAATTATCACAAGAAATTAAAAATGTAAGTGTAATAATGACATTATAGTTATGTTTTTAAATGAAAGTCAACACTCAACCACTGGGCCAGGCAGGCTGGGCAACAAATTAGAATTCCTTAAAACTCAGAAAAATAAAACACAATCCAGTCTTGCTATGGTATATTATCTGAAATGATTAGTTTTCAATCACAAACTATTATATATGCAAAGAAATGGGAAAATGTAATCAATAATCATGGGGGGAAAAAGTCAATAGAAACTTATCCTGAAGGGCTCAGATACTGAACTGCACACACAAAAAATTCAAAGCAGCAATTATACATAAGTTCAAATAATTGAAGGGAAATATGATGACGATGAATCAACATATATGAAATCTTAATAAAGTTATAGAAACTAAAAAAGCAAAACAAGTAGAAATTATAGAATTTGAAAGTACAATAACCAAAATGAAAAACTGGTACGATGAGCCCACCAGCAGATTTGAAAATGGCAAAAATAATCATAGACATAAAGATAATCAATAGAGGGTATCCAATCCACAAGAAAGAGAGAAAAAGACTAAAGACAAAGTCTCAAACTCCTGTGAGACAATATGGAGAGGTTTATTGTTTTAGCTCTTACATTTAGGTTTGTGATCCATTTGAGTTAACTTTTATGGAAGATATGAGATAATGGTATAGGTTCATTTTGTTGTATATGAGTGTCAAATTCTCACAAAACTACTCCTTTCTTAGAGATTTACCTTGATACCTTTGTCATAAATGTGTGAGTTCTTTCTTTCTCATATAATTTTAAGCTATAAATTTCCCTCTGAGCACTGCATTAGCTACAGTCCCTGATGTTTTGGTATACTAGTTTTTGTTTCCTTTCAATTCAAGTTATTTTCCGATTTCCCTTGTGCTTTTTCTTTAGGTTATTTACAGTGTGCTGTTTAATTTCCAAATATTTGGAGATTTCCTGTGTTTCTTTCTGGTTTCTAGTCTTATTCTAATGTGGCTGGAGAACACATTTTGTATTACTGCATTTCTGACCTCCAGGAAAATAATTGCTCTTTTGTGGTTTCCAGTGGTTCATAAGAACATAAAGGGCACAGGGGAAGACAGGTGGCAGAACCCCAAATCTGTAATAGTTGCAAGAGTACAAGGGAGGACAACGACACAGAGCTCTACACCTGACAGTGTGGCCACCCACTCTATGCCCAAGTGCTTGGGCTCTGCAGGAGGACTAAGGACCAGGATGTCAAATACCCCAGGGTTCGTGTGTGTGACATAATGGGACAATGCCTGACATAAGACTTCTTACTATCTTGGAGACGGGTGCTCAAAGCTTTATCTAATTTTATTTTGACAATCTAAGAAATATAATTTGGGGAGGGGGGAGAGAAGATGACATTGACAAAATAATAGCATCGGAATGTAGAATGAGGAGAATTTGAAGTTGCATTAGTAGTAAGTATATATATAATTATGTACTTAGAAAATGGAAATACACTATTTATATCTAAGATAAACAATTGTGCAGAAAACAAAAATAATCATAGTATGTAATACATAGCTCACATATATATATGTATGTATGTACATATACACACACACACACATATACTACAGGCCCGGTGGACGAAATTCGTGCATGGAAGGGGGGGGGTCCCTCAGGCCAGCCTGTACCCTCTCCAATCTGGGACCCCTCGAGGGATGTCCGACTGCCCATTTAAATGGGCAGTTGGTTATCCCTCTCACAATCCAGGACTGCTGGCTCCCAACTGCTTGCCTGCCTGCCTTCCTGATTGCCCCTAACCGCTTCCGCCTGCCAGCCTGATCACCCCCTAACCACTCCACTGCCAGCCTGATTGATGCCTAATTGCTCCCCTGCCAGCCTGTTTGCCCCCAACTTCCCTCCTCTGCCAGCCCGGTCACCCCTAACTGCCCTCCCCTGCAGGGATGATCACCTCCAACTTCCCTCCCTTGCAGGCCGGGTGCCTCCCAACTGCCCTCCCCTGCTGGCCATCTTGTGGTGGCCATCTTGGGTCCACATGGGGGCAGGATCTTTGACCACATGGGGGCAGACATATTGTGTGTTGGAGTGGTGGTCAATCTGCATATTACTCTTTTATTAGATAGAATAGAGGCCTGGTACAGGAGTGGGGGCCAGCTGGTTTGCCCTGAAGGGTGGGGGTTCCCTTGGGGCATGGGGCAGACTGAGCAAGGGGCCTGTGGTGGTTTGCAGGCCAGCCATGCCCCCTGGCAACCCAAGCTGAGGCACTGGTATCTGGAATTTGTTTACCTTCTACAATTGAAACTTTGTAGCCTGGAGCGGAGCCAAGCCTCCTGTATGCTCCACCGGCAGCCATTTCTGTTTGAGTTAATTCACCTTCTATAATTGAAACTTTGTAGCCTTAAGCAGAGGCCTGAGCCCGGCCAGGGTGTGCGGAAAGCTTTGCTTTCTCCGTTACCGCGGGCAACCCTGGCCTGGTCTCTCCAGCTCCGTGGCTGCCGCCATTCTGTTTGAATTTGTTTACCTTCTATAATTGAAACTTTGTAGCTTGAGTGGAGGCTTAGGCCTGTCAAGGGCAGGCAGAAAGCTTGTTTCCCTCTGTTGCCTGGGAAACCTTGCTCTCGGTGGCTGTAGCCATCTTGGTTCGGTTTATTTGCATACTCACCCTGATTGGCTGGTGGGCGTGGCTTGGGCTGGTGGGCGTGGCTTGGGTGTAGCAGAGGTATGGTCAATTTGCATATTTGTCTATTATTAGGTAGAATACACACACACACACACACACACACCCATACAGCTGTTGCACAGTTACAATAAAATATGACTAAAAGTTTTACAAAACTAAAAGTTTTTTAAAAAAGTAAAACCAGCCGGCCAGTGTGGTTCAGTGGTTGAGCATCAACCTATGAAACAGGAGGTCATAGTTGATTCCCAGTCGGGCACATGACTGGGTTGTGGGGTCGATCCCCAGTAGGGGGTGTGCAGGAGGCAGCAGATCAATGATGTTTCTCTCTCATCGCTGTTTCTATCCCTCTCCCTTTCTCTCTCTCTCAAAATCTCTAGAAACATATTAATAAAATGGTGAGAAAAATATTTTAAAAAATAATTCTGAAAACAGAATTCCTTGACAAGTATTAAAACTTAATAAAACTACAATAATTAAAACAGTATCACATTAGTTTTAACCACTGGATCAAAATGAAGTTTTCAGAAATAATCCCAAGTATTTCAGAATATGATAAAGGTAGTGATTTAAATCTAAAGAAAAAATTTTTCAATAAATTGTCTAATAGTACCAAGACAATCATGCTTGTAATATCATACCAGGATAAATTCCAGGTTAACATTGGAAAACATAAAATAAGTAGACCTCTCTAAGAAGAAAAATGAAGGCAGAAAATGTAACGAAAGACGTAGTGATTTTAAAGACATCTATTTTTTAATTTATTTTTGTTAATCCTCACTAGAGGATATTTTTCCCATTGATTTTTAGAGAGAATGGGAGGGAACAGGTAGGAGGAGAGAGAGGGAGGGAAAGAGAAAGAGCGAGAGCGAGAGCGCGAGCACGAGCACAAGTTAGAGACTTCATGTGACCGGACCAGGGCCAGGGATCAATCTACAACCCAGGTATGCGCCCTTGACTGGGAATCAAACCCATGACCCTCCAGTGCACAGGCTTATGCTCTAACCATTTAGCCATGCCAGCCAGGGCAAGATATTTATTTTTTTTAATATTCTTTTTTGTTGTTGTTATTAATCCTCAATGAAGGATATTTTTTCCCATTGATTTTAGAGAGAGAAGGGAGGGGAAGGGAAGAGAGGAGAGAGAGAAACATCGATGTGAGAGACCCACATCAATTGGTTGCCTCCCTCAGGAGCCCCAGCTGGGACAGGGAACCTGCAACCCACATACGTGCCCTTGACTGAAATCGAACCTGGGACCCTTCAGGGCGTGGGTCAACACTCTAACCACTGTGCATGCTGGCCAGAGCTTATTAGTATTCTTGAACACTTACTACATGCTAAGAATAAACTAGAGCTGGGTGTACTATGTGAGAGAAAGAGACAGAGACCCCAGTGATCAAGAAGAGATAGAATAAATCATTACAAATTCACCCAAAAAATGTTTTAGCCATCCTCAACCTCTCTTTTACACCCCACATCAGTCAGGAAATGGACTGAGCGCTACTTTCAAAATACATCTAAAAGCCAACCACTTCTCAGCACCTCCACTGGGTTACAATAGCTTCCTGGTTGGTCTCCCCACTTCTTCCCCATCCTACTAGTTTATTGTCCTTACACTCAACCACATCATGTCACTGCTTGGCTACAAGGCTTGTATTTCACTCCAGGTAAAAGCTAAAATCTTTACATTAGCCTTACAGAGCTCTATGTCGTCACTCCTCCATCTGTTCCCTCCTTCCACTACTCTGACTGCGCTCTAGTCTAACCACCTTGGCTTCCCTCCCTCTTCTGGAATGAGCCAGGCATATTTCTGTTTTAAGGCCTTTACCCCAGCTGTCCCTCTGCCAAAATTCCCTTCACCCATATATTCACCCAGCTAACTCTCTTACCTCCTGTAAGAGTTGGCTCAAATGAGCTTGACTACTCGACTTAAAATTACAGCACTCCACTCCCTCGCCACCCAGCCTCTAGTACACCTCATCTCGTCCACCCTGTGTCCTACCTGTTCTTTTTTCAGTAGCTCTCATCACTTCTAGTATACTTCACAATTTACTTATCATGCTTATTATTTATCTAAGCTGACTACAGTATACCTCCATGGGGAAAGGATCTTTCTTTGTTTTGTTAACTGATATGTCCCAAAACTCTGGTACACAACTGAAGCTGAGTAAAGGAATGAATAAATTTATCAGATAAAGCAGAGATTTATAAACCTAATAACACCCAGTACTTGTACACAGCTGGTGGGAAAATAAACTGAATAAATAAACTTTTAGAGGGTAATTTGTCAATACATATCTAAATATCTTGTTATATTAAATACTAGAGGCCCAGTGCATGGGTGGGGGGGGGGGGGTCCACTCAGCCCGGCCTGCACCCTCTCACAAACTGGGACCCCTCGGGGATGTCCAACTGCCTGCCTGCCTCATCGCCCCAACCACCTCTGCCTGCCTGCCTGATTGCCCCTAACCACTCTGCCTGCCTGCCTCATCGCCCCTAACTACTTGCCTGCCTGCCTCATCGCCCCTAACCACTCTGCCTGCCTGCCTGATTGCCCCTAACCGCCTCTGCCCCTGCTGCCTCAGCTTCGTCCGGAAGGATGTCTGGAATGACATCCGGAAGGTCATTCAGCTGTCCAGTCTAATTAGCATATTACACTCTTATTATTATAGACTAGAGGCCCAGTGCACACAATTCATGCATGGGGTTGTGTCCCTCAGCCCAGCCTGCACCTTCTCCAATCTCGGACATCCCTCTCACAATCCAGGACTGCTGGCTCCCAACCGCTCACCTGCCTGCCTGCCTGCCTGATTGCCCCTAACCGCTTCTGCCTGCCAGCCTGATCACCCCCTAACCACTCCTCTGCCAGCCTGATCAACACCTAACTGCTCTCCTGCTGGCCCAATTGCCTCTAACTGCCCTCCCCTGCAGCCTGGTTGCCCACAACTGCCCTCCCCTGCAGGTCTGGTCACCCCTAACTGTCCTCCCTTGCAGGCCTAGTTGCCCCTAACTGCCCTCCCCTGCTGGCCCAGTCACCCCTAACTTCCCTCCCTTGCCAGCCTGGTCGCCCCCAACTGCCCTCCCCTGAAGCCTGGTCGCCCCTAACTGTCCTCTCCTGCAGGGCTGGTCGCCCCTAACTGTCCTCTCCTGCAGGGCTGGTTGCCCCTAACTGTCCTCCCATGCAGGCCTAGTCGCCCCCAATTGCCCTCCCTAGCTGGCCTGGTCACCCCTAACTTCCCTCCCTTGCCATCCTAGTCGCCCTTTACTGCCCTCCCCTGAAGGCCTGGTGCCCCCCAACTGCCCTCTCCTGCAGGCCTGGGTCCCCCCAAACTGTCCTCCCTGCAGGCCTGATCACCCACCACTGCCCACCCCTGCCGGCCGACTTGTGGTGGCCATCTTGTGTCTACATGGGGGCGGCCATCTTGTGTGCTGGAGTGATTGTCTATTTGCATATTACCTCTTTATTATATAGGGTTAATTTAAAGTCTTTAAAAAGTTCAGCCTTTTCATGAACTAATTCCATTTCTAAGTACACAGTTTAAAAAATGAATCACAGATGCACTTCATTAGCCATTACAAATTATACACATCTATACTTAATACTGTACATATTTGCTATAGTAACACACTTAAACAAAAACTTAGGGTCTATTAAACCAAATCTTCTTAACCAGAGACTTAAACACAATTCCCCTTCTATCTTAGCAGGACTTATGGAACGGCGCACTTCCATTCAACATTCTTCATTTGTTCTACAATATTATGTATTACTACCAGCTATTATTGAGCTTTTCAGAAAACGGTTAGCTTGTTAAAGGTGGCTCCCACCATCACTCACATGACGTCCAGCACAGAGTCATTACGAATGACCTTATGGGAGACATCAGCTAGCAGGAAGAGACCACCATCTGTCCTCCGGATGCTAGCTGCATAGCCTGGCCAGATCTGCAATCTGAAGAGATAGATGGGCTTTACCTCAGGGTTTAAAAGAAGCACAGACACTTCCATGCCCCATCTGAGATAATACGTGGATACTGTCCTTCCCCAGTAATAATGAGAAAGCACCAGGAAACAAATTCAATTAAATCAACATCATTGTGAACTTACTAAAATACTAAACTATAGAAGAGATTTAACTGGTAAATTGTATTCACTATCATAAAATACTGAGATTTTTGTCTTTAATATGGTGATTTCAATGAAAAATTTCTTTCCAGAACATTTACAAGTAAGGAAGAGGAAACCACCAACCTGTGTTGCTGCAGTACCATAGCACTCGTCGGGTCATAGAAGTTTCTCCCCACAAGCTTCATATCTAAAAGTTTCATTACCCTGAAATAAAGAGCAAGAATGGGTTTTCTAGTAGAATAATCCAAAAAACTAAGCTCCATTACTTTTAGCTACATTTCCTTTGGAAGCCGAAAGGGTCCAAAATATTGGTGTCCCTTATACAATATAGCTTTTATCATGAGAACACTCTTGACAAAAGAATGAGAAAAATTACCATGACATTTATCTTGGGGTATATATAACTGACTATAGCTTTTCCTAGTTACTAGGTAACTAAAAATTGAGTTGACTTTCCAGGCTCAATTTATATTACTTTCACCATTAACTAAAATGCATGCGAGAGAGTCAGTTTCTAAATTTGTAAATATCAGTCTGGCAAAGAAAATTATGTTTGTTCCTGGCAGTTCAGCTTACTAGATAGAAATTAGATTCTGTGTTTCATTAAAAAAGAGGTGGTTTGAAATAACATTATGAAAATTAGGGAGTGTTAAAAAAAGTTTAAAAATTATGAGCTGTCTTCATCCAAAAATTCAAGGGACTTGGAAAAAAATTATTCCAGCAGCCCTGGCCCATTTGGCTCAGTGGAGAGAGAGTCGGCCTGTGGACTCAAGGGTTTGATTCCAGTCAAGGGCATGTACCTTGGTTGCGGGCACATACCCGGTGGGGGGTGTGCAGGAGGCAGCTGATCTATGTTTCTCTCTCATCGATGTTTCTAGCTCTCTATCCCTCTCCCTTTCTCTCTGTAAAAAATCAATAAAATATATTTTAAAAAATTATTCCAGCAAAAATCTTTACCTACTACCTCTCCAAGTAGCCCCATCACTAATACCATTAAATATGCACTTTAAACACCCGTTTTTTAAGTTCCTGAGCCCATCCCCCATCCAACTAACTCAAACCTACTTTCACATACCCAAATCTGATAAATCACTGGAGATATCTTCTGAGTAACTTAGCCTCAGTATCATTCAACTCATCTATATACACTTGTAGTGTAGTACCATCTAAGCCTCTTGAAGAGCATTGTTACAAATACAAGACTGAGGTTAAGGAAAGTAAAACGTCAGCTGTTTTCTCACCGACGGAAAACAACATTGTAGAAGGGAATGCACAAGTCAGAACAGGGCTCCAGGATCTTGGTCAACTGAATCTTAATGCTGATCTCTGCACCATCGGTTTTCCTGTGACTTTTTAACTCAAGAACCTAATAAATAAATATATGCAAGTAAACAGTAATGACAAAACTACCAAGCCCTAACCTAATCCAACTGTGTCCCAGAAAACACTAAAATATGTTTTCTTAATATATGAAATCTTAAACCATTCTTTGTCACTGAAGTCAAAAGCTTCCTCCAACCACTCCTCTTATGTAAGAGACTTCGTGAAGACATAAATGTAAAAGTTTCTCCGTTTGTCATTTCTTTGTTACAGAGAAGTTTAACTTCCCTCTAAGAATAGGAAAGTACAACTCAAATATTCAAGAAGTTTATGATTTGCCATCATTCAAAGCACCAGAACACTCTCAGGTCTCACTTGTTGAAGCTTAACAGGTAGATAGAGAATGGAGCCATCAAAGGCAGTGACGTTTCCAGTGACAGCTTGATGGTCCTTCAACATGCCAAACTTCATGCTTTTGCACTCCACAGTGGGGCTAGAAAATAATAAAGAGGATTTTATTTCAATTTGATTCAAACAGCTGTGTAACTACTGCTCCATCTAGTGGTCATATTAAAAATTCAAATACTATACCTGACTAAGAAAGAACTTTGACCCAAGGATACTTGCTCATAAAAAATAAAAACCCATTAATTCCACCCACCAGAGACAAATGCCTTAGCATATTATACATTCTTAGTATACATTCTTCCAGAGTTTAGACCACAGAGTCAAAAAACTTATTGTGTAAAGGGCCAGGTAGTAAATATTTTAGGCTTTACCGGCCATATGGTCTCTGCTACAACTATTCAACTCAGCTGATATAGCACAAAAGCTATGTAAACCAGTAAGTAAGTATGGATACATTCCAGCAAAACATTTTTTTAAATTTCTTTATTGATTAAGGTGTTACATATGTGTACTCATTCCCCCATTACCCCTCTTATCCCTCCCACTCACCCCCCTGGTGTCTGTGTCCATTGGTTAGGCTTATATGCATGCATACAAGTCCTTTGGTTGATCTCTCCCTCCAGCAAAACTTTATTATGGAATTTTACTCTAACCTTTTTTCACTCATGGAAATTTCAACTTTTTATTGATTCATTACCACGAATCCTAGTTAAGAAAAACTCTAGTAGCTCCTTTGTACCATGATTGTCCCATTACCTCACAGTAATACAAAACCTTGTTCTACAACTGCGAAGTTTAAACAAATCCAAGGCTTGAAAGGGTCAAGCATATTCAAGTACATAAATAAAACTTAAAAGTGGTAATCCAATATACTTGCCCCCAAAACCAAATACTCACATGCTAACATTATATTTCAAAAATGCTTCTTTAAAAAATTCATATACATGCATTTATATGAATACAATATTCAAAGATGTCATTCTAGACTCCCTGTAGTACAAGGAAGATACAGTACGACCCGTCCACTGTAACACATCTGCTCAGTATTCTCTCAGTGGCCTGGCATCCTCTTCACATTGTAACCTCAAAGGTCCAGATCTACAATCGCTAAATGTATAGAATCCATGTCTTCTCCTGGTCAATGCAGAGACCTGTAAAGACTCTTATACTCTTTTCTGTTTCATTAACATTTGTCAATCCATTTCCAGATAAAAGGTTCTTCCCTCTTGTTAATGTTCAACTCCTTCCCCTTACTTCCAGAACAGGCCCATTCCCATTCCTTTTCACTCTCCAATGTTCAATTTCACCCTCTTTTCTAGATACTTCTCTTCACCTGTCATATGTGCTCAGCTCTGCTTTCTTATCTCATAGAAACCTGTAAAGCAATCCTGCTACCCTCTTTAATTATCATTCGATTTCTCATTCCTCTTACAGACTTTTAAAATAATGGCCAATTCACTGGCTATTCCTATGCTCTCCTTTGTTCTTTTAGTCTAGTTTTTTCTTCGTAACTTTAACAAAGGACTAGAAGATTACCAAGGGTGCTCCTAGAAACAAATTTAATAACTTTTTTTCTGTAGCCAAAGTCAACCACCTGTTCTCCATTCAAATGGGCCCTTCCTTTGGTTTTTATAACCTGCCTTCAGGGTATTTTTCCCTAACTTCCTTTCTTCTGTTTCACTCCACTTCTTCCTCTTGTACCAATTAGTAATTGTCCTTCAAAAATCAGTCTTCCACCTTCCTATTTTCTCCACAGATATTCCAAAACACTCATTTTCACAATTCCAGCTAATAACCTCCTGCTAATATGAATTTTTAATTTTAAAAAAGTACGTTCAGTCTAAAATTATTGATATAACATTAAAGTTATTTTCTCTGATTTTCTCACCCTCAAATTTAACCCTAGACCATCACTGAAGGGCTGTCAAAAAATTGTTTTAAATATATTTCTTTATTGATTTCAGAGAGGAAGGGAAAGGGGGAGAGAGATAGAAACATCAGTGATGAGAGAGAGTCACTGATTGGCTGCCTCCTGCATGCCCCCTACTGGGAATCGAGCCCACAACCCAGGCATGTGCCCTTGGCCAGAATCAAACTTGGGACTCTTCAGTCCGCAGACTGATGCTCTATCCATTGAGCCAAACCTGCTAGGGCAAGAGCTGTCAAATACTGATATGAGGCTCATGTAGGGAGAATCCAGGTTTTATGGGATGTGCATATTATATCACTGTGGGAGAGGGAATCTTTAAGAAGAGGAATACAAAATTACAGATACAAAATAAGTTAAAAGGTTTGGAAGGGGGTTTATTTAAGTACAAGGTCCTAATCTTAAGCTTCATTAACTTCACAGGAAATCACCTCTAATCTCATGCATAAAACTGCACCTAGTAAGTTAAAGTCTGAATTGGTAATATAGATAAATAAATAAGTTAACCTTAAACTTACTGCAAGGATCCAAGTACATGCATTATTGTGGGGGTGAGGGGAAAAGTTCATCAGAAATTATACCAAAAAAATTCAGCTATTCCAGGGGAATGATTTCATTACTGCTAAGAAGTGAACAATACAGAGGGAAAAAAAAAAACTGTGAATACCTGAAAGTCACATGATATTGATAAACTGCTTCATTATGACACTGTATTTTGATAAGATTCAATCCCAAAGGTTCAGGTATTCCTTTTGATCCCTGCTTCACAAAAAGCTCTCTGGAAAATAAAAAAACAAAAGCACCCACACATAGCAAAACAAAACAAAACCACACGCACACACAAATAAGACAGGGTAAAGTAGTATTTTACACTTTGCTTACAGATACACAAAGCAAGAATTGAGACATACAAAAGCAAGCTTTGAAGGCTAGTAGATAAATGAGTAGCAATCTCTAATTAAAGAAGCAAGGTCATCCTATTTATCCTAGTAATATTACTAAGATAAACTAGGCCAGTTAACCTAAGAATACAAGAATGCATTCTATAGAGAAAAATGAATTGCTGAATGTTTTTCCTAAATGATTTCCTTATCTTCACCATGACAAAGAACTGGGAAAGAAATGGAAAGTCACGAGTCTACTCTCTGATACATACTATCTCTATATCATTAATCCCATTTCACTTCACCAGAATCGTCCCACCTCTGTCATTCTCCCCATGAGCAAAAAAACAAAACGAACAACCTTGCAATACTGATAATCCATGGAGGACTTCAGACACAACAGAAACAATGTTTATACTACTACTAGAGGCTGGTGCATGAAATTCGTGCACTTGGGGGGGTACCCCTCAGCCCGGCCTGCGCCCTCTTCGCAGTCCAGGAACCCTCGGGGGATGTCCGACTGATGACATCAGTCAGACAGCCTTAGTGCTGCCGTGGAGGCAGGAGAGGCTCCTGCCACCACCACTGTGCTCGCCAGCCGTGAGCCCAGCTTCTGGCTGAGTGGCGTTCCCCCTATGGGAGTGCACTGACCACCAGGGGGCAGCTCCGGCATTGAGCATCTGCCCTCTGGTGGTCAGTGTGCATCATAGCGACTGGTCGTTCTGCCATTTGGTCGATTTGCATATTAGCCTTTTATTATATAGGACTGGAGGCCCAGTGCATGGATTTGTGCATCGGTGGGGTTCCTTGGTGTGGCCTGCGGGAACCAGGCTGAAATCAGCAGTCCAATAACCCCCAAGGTATGTAGCAGTGCATGAAGCAGTAGGCAGCCAGGGAGGAGCCTGGGCTGGGCTGGGCGCCGCGCCCACTCATCCTGGCCCCACTGCACCTGCTGCCACCACCGCTCAGTAAGCTCACTACTGCTCTGCTGCGGTCTCCACGCACCTATCCTAGGGCAATACCAACATGCCCATTACCAAGAAGCGGCTGCGAGCCGTGAGCCCACCTGCCCCTGGTGGTCAGTGCATGTCATAGTGACAGGTTGAATGGTCACTTAGGCTTTTATATATATAGACTAGAAGCCCAGTGCACAAAATTTGTGCACTTGGGGGGTTGTCCCTCAGTCCAGCCTGCACCCTCTCGCAGTCCAGGAGCCCTCGGGGGATGTCCAACTGACGGCTTAGGCCCGCTCCCTGCCTAAGCCATCAGTCGGACATCCTTAGCACTGCCCTGGAGGCAGGAGAGGCTCCCGCCACGGCCACTGCACTCGCCAACCATGAGCCTGGCTTCTGGTTGAGCGGCGCTCCCCATGGGAGCACACTGACCACCAGAAGGCAGTTTGTGTTGAGCATCTGCCCCCTGGTGGTCAGTGTGCATCATAGCAACCAGGTGTTCCACTGTTCGGTCTAGTTGCATATTAGCCTTTTATTATATAGGAAGGACTAGAGGCCCAGTGCACAAATTTGTGCACGGGTGGGGTCCGGCCGGCCCACCCCAATGGGGGCCGATAGGGGCCAGGCTGGTGGGGGTGGGAGGATGCAGGAGGTCAGCTGGCCCCACCGTTGGAGGGGAAGGGCTGATCGGGGGCCAATCAGGGGTGGGGCTGGGCAGGGGCTGCCAGAGGCTGGGAGGGGGCCAATCGGGGCCCCAATTGGGCAAGTTGGCTGTTGCAGTACATGTCATAGCAATTGGTCGTTCCGGTCACTTGGCTTTTATATACATAGATGAGAAGGCTCCCTTCCACATCACTACCAAGCAGAGAGGCTGAGCTCCTGACTTACTTTTCCCTGTGCTCTGCAGTCCCCAGTGAAAGACGATCCAGAGAGTGTGATGAGGATGGAGGCGGAGGTGGTGGCAATGGCTGCTGGGCAGGACCCCGAGAAGGCATGCTGATAGCACTGGGAGCTTTGTATATGCCTCTGCCTATACCACAAGCTGCTCTTCCTAATGGTAACATAGGCACATCCAAATTCCTTCCAAGCATTCTGAAATGTTAAAAAGAAACAAATCAGGGCTTTCTTAATCATACTTCTATCTCTGCCCCATCTAAATGATTCCCTCAAGTCTATGTTCTCTTCCTTGAGGAGTCAGCAAGAGGGACATAAGCATTGGGATTCTCTCTAAGTCCAATATGCCAATATGACTCACCCACCAACTGCTACTAATACTGACTCTCAGCCAACTTTCACGACAGAATTGAGGTGGGAGTTTGACTCCCTTAAAGAACCACTGCAATCAGGTTAACTTATTAAGAGGGCAAATGAAGCTGTGAAGTGTCCAGTGAAGAACTACTTTCTTACCCTTTTCCAATCATTAATTGTATCAGTATCTGCTCACTGCTCTTAAAAGTATCCATTGTTTAATTTAAAACCATGCATTGTGAGCTAATCCAACCTTTTTAGAGTTGCCCTTTGGACTTGCAGAGACATTTCAGCTAAATCTGACAGCTCCCTGAAAAGGGAATTTACCCACCTATTCCAACCAATGGAGGCCTCTGCCATCTTGCTATCACCAGCAGCCAACACTGATGGATCCAGGAAAGTGTGATGCGGTTCTTCTTTTTCCTTACGCACCATACTGACAGTCAAGCCTCGACCTAAAATGCCTCTACCTGAATGGAAGGATCAAACCCCAGCTATAACTGTGAGTTGAACATTTTGTAAAGTATAGTTACTTTTCTGAAGATAAACTGTATGAATTTAAGAATAAGGAAAGTATACATACCACCATGTTTTCTCAAGTTAGTGTTTTACATACCTAAAGAAGGCATTTTCTGCTTCAGAGAGGTCTGGGACACAGTTTCAAGGCCCAGTCCTTGGAACATGGAGACCAAACCCACAGATTCCTGAGGAAAGTCAAAGAATGAAGCCATTCCAAGATATGGTTTAAAACCCCAAAATCACTGATGGTTTTCTTAAAGTCTTGGTAAATAATAAAAATCATCTTCTTTTTTAATTGATTGATTTGAGAGAGAAAGGAAGGGAGGGAGAGAAACATTGATTTGTTATTCCACTTATTTATGAATTTACTGTTTGATTCTTGTATGTGCTCTGACTGGGGATCAAACCCACAACCTTGACGTATTGGGATGCTGCCCAACTGACCTACTCTGCCAGGGCCAGTATATGGTGTGTGTGTTTTTTTAACAGCCTCCAACAAAACTTACTACTGTTTTTCTGCAGTAGTCTTAAAAGTTTACTGCTGTCACACTAGTTCCAGCTGCCCCATATAGACAGACTCAAGCAATTCATTCAAGTGAAAATACAGATTACTGTCATCAACTTTTCTTTTTACAGAATATTATATTTGACACTGTCAACTTTACTTGAAATTGTTATACTGTGTTATTAGGTTTCCCCTGTATTTGCTAACTCTTTATTTTTTTAGATTAATCATAGACAAATAACATCTTGAAATTTCTGTATAAAATTAGGAAATACAAGCAGTAGCAATAGCTGAAGATCCTCTTTTTTAAAGATTTGGGCAAAGAAAAGTAAATAAAAAAATAAAAATAAAAAAGATGTGGGCAAAGAGTCTTCTAAAGAAAGAGCCATTCTTAACAATTATTACCTTAGAGACAGGAGTGGCTGCCAATACTGCAGAGCCAAATCCAGAATAAAAATCTAAACACTCAGGAAAGAGCAAAAGGATGTATCTTTAAACCTATCATTTATATATTTATATGTATATTTATATAAGATAGAGGACTAAGGCATTTATCCAAATCCATCTACATTCATTATGAGAAACTTTTTCTAGACTCCCAATTTAGAATTTGAAATATATACCCAGAAGATGCCACTACTTGTTAAAGGAAAAACAAAAACAAAACCCAACCCACCAAAAAAAAAAAACACCAACCCTTATTTTCATATTTAAGACTTCACAGTTTTCTATGTACTCTGAAATCCATTGTTTTCTCTGATACGCTACATGCTGCTGCTACTAAGCGTCCAGACATGGTCTTACCCTTTGTGCCGTTCCATTCTGTGGGTTTGGTTCCTTGGGCTTTCCAAACATGTGGCCTCTGCCTATAGGTCTTGCCCTGCCCAGAGCTGAGTCCAAAGGTTTAGGAACTTGTGGCCAAGAGCCTGGCATCTGTACACACTGAGATGGGTGCCCAGAAGGGCTCCTGAAGGGTGGTCGGACAGGATCCATTGAAAGGCTGCAGAGGATTCGGGTGTAGATCCTGTTCTGATTAATCACCTGCCAGCATTTTATAGATATTAAAAATTCCCAATTGCTTTCCTTTTCCTTCAAGACGGACTCACAAAGCATTAAACACACACACACAGATGTACTTTGGGTGATACAACCAGCCTCCTATATAATGTTCACTTCAAAAGCTTCTATGTATCCCAGAATGTTCTAAACACTCCCCATTAGCAATCCCTTAGACTTAGAGGCTAAGCCCTCCTTGAATTTTCCTATATTCTCTACCTAAACAGCCTCTTTGAGAACGCAGTCCTATGTTAACTGTTTTAGAAAGAAGTATATTTTATGGATGAGCATGAGAAAATGTATATATAGTTAATAAAGACATATGGTAATACTGTCAATAAATATTCCCATAATTTTTCCCCAGTTCATTACCACATGAAACTATTCCATCTCCTCCTCGATCTCCTTAGTAGCCTCTCTGCATCTTATCCAATTCCTTTCTCTAAAACTTTTCAAACTCCACCAAAACTGAGATCTCCAATTGCTTTGAGCCAACAATACCTGCTAAATTTCAGGTGACATTTAACACCTTTTTCTCCCCCAGGTAACCAGGAATGAGGCTCTTCCTGCTTCCCAAATCTCAGGTCCTCTTCAAAATCACTTCATAACCTACAGCTTTCAGGAGTCCTTCTTCAAGGGACTTCCTTCAACGTCCTGACCCACCCCTAATCCCTGAAGAATATTTCTTTCTTTCTTTCTTTTTTTTTTTTATAATTTAAAGTATTTCCCCCCAAGATACTTATTTTTTAAAATATATTTTATTGATTTCAGAGAGGAAGGGAGAGGGAGAGAGAGAGAGAAACATCAATGACAGAGAATCATTGATTGGCTGCCTCCTGCATGACCCCCACTGGGATCGAGCCCGAAACCCAGGCATGTGCCCTTGGCCGGAACCGAACCTGGGACCCTTCAGTCCGCAGGCTGACGCTCTGTCCACTGAGCCAAACCAGCTAGGGGCAAGAATCTTTCTTTTTTTTTTTTTTTTTTTTTTTTTCTTTTCTTTTTTGAGTTGTTTTTATTTTTATTTATTTATTTATTTTTTTAATTTCTTTATTGATTAAGGTGTCACATATTTGTCCTCATCCCCCCATTCCCATCCCACCCCTCTGCCCACGCATGCCCCAATCCCCTGTTGAACTTAACCGTTGGATAGGCTTATATGCATGCATACAGGTCCTTTGGTTGAACTCTCCCCCTCCCCCACCCTCCCCCTACCCTCCCCTATCCTCCCTCTGAGGCCCGATAGTCCGATCGATGCCTCCTTGCTTCTGGTTCTGTTCTTGTTCCTCAGTCTATGTTGTTCATCATTTCCCCTAGATGAGCGAGATCATATGTCACTAGATATATACTAATAAGAACTGAATGTGAGACTAGCAATAATAGTTATGCTGACAGGCAAATGAATCAATCTGTAGCGAGCTTCTCCCTGGACCAACAGTTCTTTTGAGACCCAATTTCAATGTCCAGTAGTTCCTTATGTGTACATGTCAACACTGACCCCTCAGCTCTGGATGGTGGACAAATGGTGGTAATGGAGGTCCGACTCCCTCTGGTTTGGTCTCGGCCGAACCCAGGGGCACGGCGTCACCCGGACTAAGGGGCACGTGGCCTCACCCATACCCAAGGGGCGCGTGGTCTCACCCGTGCCTGGGACCCAGCCTCACCCGGATGGATCTAGGGGCGCACGGCCTCACCCGGACCCAGGATCTGGCTTCACCCGTACCCAGGGACGCTTGGCCTCTCCCAGACCCAGGGGCACGTGGCCTCACCCGGGCTTAGTTGCACAAGGCCTCACCTGGTTCCAGGGACACATGGTCTCTCCCGGACCCAGGGACGCTTGGCCTCTCCCAGACCCAGGGCCACTTGGGCTCACCCGGGCCTAGGTGTACGAGGCCTCACCCGGATCCAGGGACACATGGTCTCACCCGGACCCAGGGATGCTTGGCCTCTCCCAGACCCAGGGCCACTTGGGCTCACCCGGGCCTAGGTGCACGAGGCCTCACCCGGATCCAGGGACGCATGGTCTCACCCGGACCCAGGGACGCTTGGCCTCTCCCAGACCCAGGGCCACTTGGGCTCACCCGGGCCTAGGTGCACGAGGCCTCACCCGGATCCTGGGACACATGGTCTCACCCGGACCCAGGGACGCTTGGCCTCTCCCAGACCCAGGGCCACTTGGGCTCACCCGGGCCTAGGTGCACGAGGCCTCACCCGGATCCAGGGATGCATGGTCTCACCCGGACCCAGGGACGCTTGGCCTCTCCCAGACCCAGGGCCACTTGGGCTCACCCGGGCCTAGGTGCACGAGGCCTCACCCGGATAAGAATCTTTCTTAACTGAAAATTTAAGCAAGCCTCTTCTTAACTTTTGCAAGCCTGTCTCACGGATTAGCTAGAGAAGTCGGGTCATGCACATAAAGAAAAGACTGACAGGCAATTCTTCAGTCAATACTCTAAATGAAGGCAGTCCAGGATCTCCCCATTTTTACCTAACCTATCCTCTTTTACACTGAAATGGCAGGGCACGCCTCCCTTCCGCAAAGACTGTCCCCTTTGATTCCCTAAACTCCTTTACTGAAGAATCCAGAACAATCAGTTGCCTACACGGGACACACTGAGGCGCTTTTACATCTACCAAGTCAGGATTTCTGGAATCTTCCTCCTTCCCCACCCTCCCTCACCTCCACCAGCCCCTTTATAGATGTGGGCACCTCCTCCAGGCCTCCCTTCCCGTCCATGTTCTCCGGTTAGTTAGCAGATAGATGCCCGACTATAAGGTCCCACAGGGAAGGGTCCCAGGACCGGCTGGCGGCGCGGCCTACCTTCCCCACTCCCGGTGGGAGCTTGGGACGCGCGAAGAGGATTGGGGCCTAACCGAGGGGCACCCCGCCCCCCACGCAGCCCCCACCCTGAAGGCAAGTCCTACCCTCCTTCCACCTCAGAGAAAAGCACCAGACTTCCTGCCCACCATTTTGATCCACAGAACACTCGCGCCCATGAGTCCCTCCCTCCTCGAGCCACCACCTTCCTACCTTTTCGAGGCCCTGCGACCTCCTACACGTAACCCAGCCTCCAATAACCACTTCCCTCCCCCGGCCGCCCCCCGCCCCCAGCCCGCGGCCCCTCGCGCCTGGGGGTGGGGGGTGGAGGTGAGGTCCGCAGTGGACGTGGGGGGACACCACGGGCCTGCACGGGAGCGACCTCGGCCTCCCCGGGCTTCCACACCCGCGTCGTACCCACTCACCAGGGCCCTCGCCCTCCTCCTGCTCCACGGGCCTCAGGAAAAGCCTGCACTCAACGCACCTGCCACGCCCAAGAACCCACATGGTCAGGCCCGAATTTCCCGTCCTCTCGCGAGGCCTCAGCGGCTGAGCCCATTGGCCAAACAACATGCCGCTCACAAGCCCCAGCGACCTCATTGGCTCGCCTGCAAAAAGAGCCGCACCCTGTCTGGCAGCCCCGCTCCACGCGGAGGTTCCTGTACCAAAGGGGTACCGGAAACGGGGGTCCCGAAGTTAGGAGTGAACCTGAGCATTAAAATGTGCCACGTTTTTAAGATCCTGGCTCCCTTTCTGTAGGCAACTCCTGTAAACAGATTTAGCTTACACGCTCAGGCTGAAATTGACTTGCCTCATCCTTTCCAGTTAGAGGATATAGGGGGTGAATTGGAAAGAGTAAACGAGTTTACATTTAAACACCTAATTATGTGATCTCTGCGCCTTATTTATAAAATAAGAATAAAAGCATCCATTTATAGAGTTGTATGGGAATGTACATACATTCATGAGAGAAGGTATGTCAAGTACTTAGCACAAGGAGTAGATTGCCTGCAATAAATGTTGCCTGTCGTTATATTTTGATGCCTAAATCTGTGAGCCAAGAAGAGCTTTCTTCAAACTATACAAAAGTATTAGTGTTTAATTCTGCTATAACTGAATATTTTCACCCAAAGAAATACATTTCTCTCTCCCAGCCATTTTGCCAAATAATTGCATCCCTCTCCAACCCCAGTGTTTCTGAGGTGATTGGAGTCAAGATTTGAGAGACCTTGGCTTACCCTGTAGAGACATGCAAATGCTCTGCATGGTATAAGGCCGAAGAAGGTTTTTCCAAGCCTCAGATAGCTCATATCTTGTTTTACTCCATACAACCAAGGACTCTCCTCTCCTTCCCAATAAAGTTTGAAAATTACTGGAGCAGGAGGATTTTCAAAGCATGAATCTATTGGCAGAATACCTCTTTGCTCTTTGTAGATATTATTTGTTAACATTATATCATATAACATTGTTAAGTTCTTCTACTGCACAACCTTATGTTATAATAACATATAGGCAGTATTATTTTGTTGCCCATGCAAATATTTAGCAGCAAGTGGCAGGTATGGCTCAGTGGTTGAGCATCAACCTCTGAACCAGGAGGTCACGGTTTGATTCCGGGTCAGGGCACATGCCCAGGTTGTGGCCTTGATCCCCAGTAGGAGACAGCCGATCTATGATTCTCTGTCATTATGGATGTTTTTATCTCTCTCCCTCTCCTTTCCTCTCTGAAACCAATAAAAAAATATATATTTTAAAAGTTAAATAAGGTCATAAAGATGGGGCCATATTCTGATAGGATTGATGTCTTGAAAGGAAGAGGAAGAGACATCAGAAATCTCTCTTTCTCTCCATGTGAGCAGAGGAACAGCCATGTGAGGACACAGCAAGAAGGTGGCTGTCTACAAGCCAGGATGAGAGCTCTCACCAGAAACCAAATTTGCTAGCCCTTAATCATGGACTTCTAGCCTCCAGAACTATAAAAAAATTAAATGTCTGTTGCTTAGGCTGCCCCATCTGTGGTATTTTGTTATGGTAGCTTTAGCTGACAAATCCTATCTAATAAAGAGGGAATATGCTAATTGACTGCCCCACCCTCAAAGATGGCGGTGCGCATAGCCACAAGATGGCAGCACCCAGACCCCTCAGCCCTGCTGGGGTGGCAGGTGCGTGGCAAGGCTGGGCCCACCCCCAGGCGGGCCCGGCCCCTCTGCACGCCTGCCTCCAGAGTCCCCCAGTCCCCTCAGTGCCCCCCACAGCCACCCAGGGCCGGCCCAAGGTGCAGGCAAGCCTCAGATGGTGGCTGCCCAGCCACCCAGGGCCACCCAAGGCTCAGGTAACCAGGGCTGGCCAAGGCTTGCACTGCCGGCAGTGGCAGCAGCAGAGGTGTGATGAGGCGTCGCCTTCCCCTGATTGCTGGGTCACCTCCCACCTCTGAGGGCTCCTGGACTCTGAGAGGGGGCAGGCCGGGCTGAGGGATCCCCCTTCCAGTGCATGAATTTTTATGCACCAGGCCTCTAGTATAATAATAATCGTCAGCAAGGATGTTATAGTGTAAGTGCCTGAGATTAAGCTTTTGATTGCCAAGGCACACATTTCAAAGACATCCATCTTGAATAAACATATTGTCAGCCAAACAAGTAGATCAAGAACTAGGCTGCCCCCACCCATAAAGTCCCCCTTTTAGAAAGCCCTAGGTAACCTAGATAACTGATCTCTTGAAAGCCCCTACTTTTCCCTTCATGGACCCTAATTTCTGCTCTTATGTTTTTCTTTCTTTTTACTCTTCATCCAAGGATATGTTTATTGATTTAAGAGGGAGAGAAAGAGAGAGAGAGAGAGAGAAGAGAGAGAGAGAGAGAGAGAGAGAGAGAGAGAAAGAGAGAGAGAGAGAGAGAGAGAGAGAAACATCGATTTGAGAAAGAAACAACGATGGACTGCCTCCCCTACATGCCCTGACCTGGCACCAAACCTGAAACCTGGGTATGTGCCATGACCAAGAATCAAACCTGCAAACCCTTTGGTATAGGAGCACAACGCTCCAACCAACTGAGCCATCTGGCCAGGGCCTGCTCTTATGCTTTAAATTTGTCAATAAAGAGTGAATCCAAGAAACCTTAGGCACCCCACCCTCCACCCTAATAAAGTCAGAACCCCAGGTCTGCGCTCTCTTTCCTTGCCCCCATTATATTGCTGTGTACCCTCCAGGATTTGTTAGTCATAAACCTTGCTTTTTCCAATTTCCCTGATGGTTGTTGCTGAGGTGCATCTTGCTAGCACAAGAACCCCAGCTACAACATTGGCTCTGATCAGGAAATGTCTGTGAGGACTCATCACAAGACAGGCTGAGACTAACACAAAACAAATGTGACAAAATCTGGAACCCTAATACATCCTGCTGAGACTGTAAAATGTTGCAGGCACTTTGAAAAACATTTGGCAGTTTCTCAAAAAGTTAAACAAAAAATTATTGTAGAAATAAAAAGTTCCATTTCTGGCCCTGGGTGGTGTGGCTCAGTTGGTTAGAGCCTCGTCCTGTACACCAGAAAGTCACAGGTTCGATTCCCAGTCAGGGCACATAACTAGGTTGAGGTTTGGTCCCTTCTGAGGTGAGTGTAGGAAACAACTGATTGATGTGTCTCTCCCACATTGATGTTTATACTCTCTCTCTTGCTCTCTCTCCCTTGTTCCCTCTCTTTAAAAAATCCACTTCTTGGTAATTGCCTAAGAGAAGTGAAAACATATATCCACGCAAAACTTGCATGCAAATGTTCATAGCAGCTTTATGGAGTTGAGCCAAAACCCGAAAATAACTTTAATGTCCATCAACTGGGAATGGATAATAAAATGTGGTATATCCACACAAGAAGCAGATTCAGCAAAAAAAGGGAACAAACTACTATGCTATGCCATGGATGAACCTCAAAACATTATGTTAAGTGAATGAAGCCACATACAAGAGACCATATAGTGTATGATTCTGTTTACATGAAAAGTCTACAAGACACGAATGTATAGAGACAGAATACAGAGTAGTGGTTGCCTGACCTGGGAGTGGGAATGAGGATGATGACCTGTCAATGGGCCTGAGGGATCTTATTAAGGGAAATGAAAATGCTTTAAAACAGATTTATGGTGGTGTCTGTGCTGGAAGCTAATTCCAACAGGTCATAAATGCAAGAAGTTCACCAAAAGGTTGGTGGACCTTGAGCCTTCAGCAAGGGTTGGAAAATACATATTATTGCCTGTTGGAAATGGCTAAGGGCATTTCCCCAAACCTGAAAAGGATGCATAAATGATTGCTTGCTGCCAGACAGCTGAGGGCATTTCAATCTACATGTTATTGCCTCCTGCTGGCCAAACACCTGAACAGCCTGAACACCTGAACAGTTCCTCCAATCTGACAATGGATTCTGTATACTAAACCTTGGCCTTTGATGTGTATATCTACCTTGCTTTAGGACAATTTGTGTTAATAAAAAGCAAGGGGTCCAGAGACACAGGAGGACTTGGTTTCTTTAGCCAAGTCTTTTCTGGCCCCCCAAAATGCCTTCCAAAATTATGTTTCGTCTCTGGACTCTTTAATAACTTACAGCAGCCCCTTTTCCAGATTCCTGAGCCCCTTGCAGATGCCAAGAAACACACACTGGCAGTTTCTGTACCACTCATTAAATTTACCCAAATTATTTAATTGTACACTTGAATAGGATAAATTTTATGATGTGTGTAATATATCTTAATGAATCTATTTCTTAAAACTCACATTAAGAAACAAACAAGCTACAATGAACAGGATCAGACCTACAATGACTTCAAAAAAATAATTGGACACAGAATATAAATACATTTTTAATATATTTTAAGAAATAAAGGTGGCTCCCTGGCTGGATTGCTCAGTGGTTAGAGTATCAGCCTTCAGACCAAAGGGTCTTGGGTTCAATTCCTGGTCAAGGGTACATACCTGGGTTGCAGGTTCAATCCTCAGTCCTAGTTGAGGTGTGTGTGGGAGACAACCAATTGATGTATCTCTTTGGCATCGATGTTTCTTTTTCTCTCTCCTCCTTCTCTCTTCCACTCTCTCTAAAAATCAATGGAAAAATATATCCTAGGGTGAGGATTAACAAAAGAGAGAGAGAGAGAGAAAGAGAGAGAGAGAGAGAGAAAGAAATAAAGGTGGCAATTAAAACCATGAGTAAAGAACAAAGGCTATCAGAATTGACTAGGCAGAGTTAAAAAGATAGAAGTCCTAAAATTGAATAATATAAAATTGAAATTAAATATTCAGAGCAAAAATTTCACAAGAGAAAAGACATGGCCGAAGGGAGACATGAATTAGAAGATAAACATGAAGCAATTACCCAGAATGTAGCACAGAGAGACAAAGAGATAGAAAATAGGCAAAGAGATTGAGAGACATGGACAGTAGAGTTATGACACAAGGTCCAACAGAGTTTGACAAGGAGATAATGTAGAGAAAAGACAATAAAGAGTTAATGGCTGACACATTTTCAGAATTGATGACACAATACTTTCGAATTAGGAAGTCAAGCCAAAACCGGTTTGGCTCAGTGGATAGAGCGTCGGCCTGCGGACTGAAAGGTCCCAGGTTCGATTCCGGTCAAGGGCATGTACCTTGGTTGCGGGCACATCCCCAGTGGGGGGTGTGCAGGAGGCAGCTGATCGATGTTTCTAACTCTCTATCCCTCTCCCTTCCTCTCTGTAAAAAATCAATAAAATATATTTTTTAAAAAAAATTAGGAAGTCAAGTGAAAACATCAAAACGAAGAAAAATGACCCCAGAGAAAAGTCTGAGATGAAAAGGAATCATAGGTAAAGTAATTGATTGAATAAATAATAATAGGATCTAATAGGTGGGTGGCTTAGCCTAGATTCCTCAGAAAGCAGAGCCTGACATAAAGGTTTAGTACAAGGATTGTATTGGGGAATGTGATCCTAGGGAACAGGAGTGAGGCTACAGGGAGGGAGAGAGAGCTCATTCAAGGATGTATTAATCTGACCACTGCTACAAAGGACTGGTTGCTCTATCCTTCATGACCACCTGAGAGAGCATATGAAGTACATATCAAGACTACTTGTCCTGAGTGAGTAAGTGGGATGCATGTATCCATTGACTCTTTCCCCTCCCTTGGTGGCATCCAGCTGGCCCAGCACTAATTGGGGTGGATCGGAGTGGGCCTGTTGGGAGGAGGAGATGGTGGGAGGCTGGCCTGCCAGCCAGCCCTGATAGGGGCCCTACAGGGCCAGGCTTGCTGCGGGGAGGGGCCAAGGTTGATTGGCCAGTGGGCCCCGTCCCCAATTGGGGTGGGAGAGGCCAATTAGGGGCTGGGCTGGCTGGGGGAGGGGCCGCCGGTGGTTGGCCAGCTGACCCCACCCCCCTGATTGGGCCAGTTCACTGGTGGCAGTGGGCGTCATAGTGATCGGTCGTTATGGCATTCCGGTCGCTGGCTTTTTATATATATAGATATATATGGTGAGAGAGAGGGAAAAGCATAAAATAACTGGTAGAAATAAATCCAACTGTATTAGTAATTACAATAAATATAAGTGGATGAACTTTCCAGGTAAAAGGCAAAAATTATCAGACTAGGTTTTTTTTAAATGCAATTATATTGTGTTTAATAGATAGACATGAAACATAATAATAGAAAAAGGTTGAAAGTCAAATGGTTAAAAAAAATGGACCAGACAAGTATTAACTACAAACAAAGAAACAAAGAAAAAAAAAGCCCTGGCCAAGTGACTCAGTTGGTTGGAACATAGTTCAGCACACCAAAAGTTGCAGGTTTGATTCCCGGTCATGGGACATACCTAGATTATGGGTTCAGGCCCCAATTGGGGTGAATAGGGGAGGCAACTGAGCAATGTTTCTTTCTCATTGATGTTTCTCTCTCATCAATTAAAAAACATATCCAGCAAAAAGTATTAGAGAAAAAGAGGGTCATTTAATGATAGAAGATTCAAGGAATTTTGACAATTTATATACATCTAATAACATAGCATCAAAATATATAAAACAGCCCTGGCTGGTTTGGCTCAGTGGATAGAGCGTTGTTCTGCAGACTGAAGGGTCCCGGGTTTGATTCCAGTCAAGGGCACATGCTTGGGTTGCAGGCTCAATCCCAAGTAGGGAGCATGCAGGAGGCAGCTGATCAATGATTCTCATCATTGATGTTCCTATCTCTCCCTCTCCCTTCCTGTCTGAAATCAATCCTATCTAATAAAGAGGGAATATGCTAATTGACTGCCACGCCCTCAAAGATGGCAGTGCCCACAGCCACAAGATGGCAGTGCCCAGTCCCCTCAGCCCCGCTGGGGTGGCAGGCATGTGGCAAGGCTGGGCCTGCGGGCCCGGCCTTGCTGCGTGCCTGCCTCTGGAGTCTCCCAGTCCCCTGAGCCCCCCAGCCACCCAGGGCTGGCCCGAGGTGCAGACAAGCCTCGGAGGTCAGCTGCCCAGCCACCCAGGGCCGGTCCGAGGCTCAGGTAACCAGGCCCGGCCGAGGCTTGTGCTGCCAGCAGTGGCAGCAGCAGAGATGTGATGGGGGCATCACCTTCCCCTGATTTCCGGGTCGCCTCCTGCCCCTGAGGGCTCCCGGAAAGTGAGACGGGGCAGGCCGGGCTAAGGGAACCCCCCCTCCAGTGCATGAATTTTCATTCACCAGTACTGTAGTATATATATAACTGACAAATGCAAAGAGAAATAGAAAAATTCACCAACATACTGGGAGATGAAAACATACCTATCTCAGTAACTGATTGATCTGTTACCAAACAAAGAAACAAAAATATCATTAAGCAAAAAGCAAACCAAAAAAATATCATTAAGGTCAGGGAAGATTTGAGTAATACAGATAACATGCTTTATTGGTTTTATTGATGTGCTTGTTTGTTTAATGAACACTTACACAGGGTTTATTAAGTAGTAGGCACTATTCTAAGGCCTTTTGTCAAGAACTGGAAAGGGTTCTGACCTGAATGCCTTCTAGAGTCTTTGTGGTGTCATCGATCACATCAGCTAAATTCACATCAGGGACAAATTTCATAGCATTTTTTCTAATAGGATGACTCCTATCATGAAGATAACTCCCCCCAGAGTGCACACAAATAACAAGTCAGTTACCTTCCATTGATTAAGGGCTGCCTCATTTTGAAGAGATCTCTGCAGCAATATGAGGGCCACATGATCTACTGCTGGTGTTTTGTTTAGTCTCTTATTACTCACTCCAAAGTCACTATGATTTTGGGAAGCAGGCAAGTTCATGCCTGACTTCCATGCACCAAATGTACTCATGTGCCTCAGGGGAGGGGGAAGGCATGTTTAAAATGGCTGGGCTCCCAAAATACGACCTCACATCAGTCGGGGACACAGGTGGACAGTGTCTCCAATATGGCATCCAGTAGGATTATAACACTTAGGCTTCCTAGTGCAGTTCAAATAATTGTTTCCAGTCCTGTTTTTTAAGAGGGACTGCTAAGGGAGACTGGTGCAGCCATTACAGAAAACAATATGGAGTTTCCTCAAAAAACTAAATATGGAATTGCCATTTGACCCAGTGATCCCACTTCTAGGAATATATCCTAAGAAACCCAAAACACCAATCAGAAAGAATGTATGCACCCTTATGTTCATAGCAGCACAAATTACAATAGCTAAGATCTGAAAACAGCCCAAGTGCCCATCAGTAGATGAGTGGATGAAAAAAGCTGTGGTACATTTATATCATGGAATACTATGCAGCAGTAAAAAAAGAAGGATCTCTTACCCTTTGAGAGACCTGGAGAGTATCATGCTAAGTGAAATAAGTCAGAGAAAGACAAGTATCACATGATCGCACTCATATGTGGAATCTAGGTAACAAAATAAACAGAGTGGATCCAGAGACATGGAAGCATGGAGCAGAGTGCAGGATCTCAGAGGGAAGGCAGGGGAGGGTGGATGGGTAGAAAGTAATCAACCAAGGACCTTGTATGCATATACACTGAGTGGCCAGATTATTATGACCACCTGACGTTTGTAGGCAAATTAGCCATACACTGTATCGTATGGGATATGGAAGCCGAAGGCCTGTTCGAACACCTTTGCTGTCTGCAGTTACCAAGATAAAACGTCTCCAATTCGCACAGGAACACAAGGATTGGACGAGCATTGGAACAAAGTCATGTGGTCCGATGAGTCACGTTTCCAGTTGCATCATGCAGATGGCAGAGTGAGAATTTCGCAGAAAGAGCATGAAAGCATGCACCCCACATGCATGAGTACAACCCTTCAAGCTGGTGGAGGCAGTGTTATGGTTTGGGGCACGTTTTCCTGGCATGATTTGGGCCCTTTAATTCGTGTGGAACAACATCTGAATAGCACAACATACCTAAGTATCGTTGCTGATCAAGTTCATCCTATCATGTTGATGTCGTATCCCAATGGAGATGGCTTCTTCCAATAAGACAATGCGCCATGCCACTGTGCTCGTATTGTGCAGGAGTGGTTTCAAGAACATGAGGGAGACTTTACCTTGCTTAGGTGGCCCCCACAATCACCAGATCTCAATCCAATTGAGCATTTGTGGGAGGAAGTTAAAAGAGCCATCAGGCAGCTGGTTCCACAGCCATCAAATCTCACAGAACTGGACAGTGCTATTCATCAGGCATGGTGTCAGATTCCTCGAATCACCTTTCAACATCTTGTGGAGTCAATGCCAAGAAGAATCGTCACAGTATTGAAGGCAAAAGGTGACCCAATGAAGTACTGATGGGGTGGTCATAATAATCTGGCCATTCAGTATATATATATTAGAGGCCGGTGCATGAATTCATGCATGGGTGGGGTCCGACCAGCCTGGCCAGGGGGAGGGGACATGGGCGGTTCACCGGCCTGCCTGCTGGTCGAACTCCTGGTCGAGGGGACAATTTGAATATTAGCCTTTTATTACATAGGATATACACTGAGTGGCCAGATTATTATGCCTTCAGAGATCATAATAATCTGGCCACTCAGTGTATGCATGGCTCATGGCCACAAACAATGGGGTGGTGAGGGCCTGGGGCGGGGGGCTGGAAGGAGTCAATGGAGGGGAAAAGGGGACATATGTAATACTTCCAACAATAAAGATTTATTTTAAAAAACTAACAAGAGGGACTACTAAGGACAATCAGTACACTCTGCTCTACCTGCCAAGTGGCCTTCACCCGCCCTGTGGAATGAGGAATGACAAGGCCAATGATAGTGAGATCTAGAGGTGTGATGGGTGTTTCGTGTGGAAGTGACAGAAGCTAGGACCGGCCCCTGCTGCTTCCAGTAGATACCCAGTTGAGATGAAAGAGAATGGTGATCAAATCAATATCAGAGCCACCTTGCAAAGGATGGCAGACTCAGCAGTCAGTTCAATTGAAAGGGCTTACAACAATTGGAGAGAGCCAGAAGCTTCAGGGGCAGTTCTAACAGATCAAGATCATTTTTATAAAATATGTTTTTGTTTATTTCAGAGAGAGGAAGGGAGAGGGAAAGGGATAGAAACATTAATGAGAGAGATATATCGATTGGCTGCCTCCTGCATGCCCCCTACTGGGGATTGAGCCCACAACCCAGGCATGTGCCCTGACTGGGAATGAAACTGGCAACCTTTTGGGGCATGAGATGATGCCCAACCAACTGAGCCACACTAGCCAGGCCTTAAAGTGATTTTAGAGGAGGCAATTCCAGTGCTCAACTGTAGGGAGCAGTTATAGGGTTAAGCCTCGGACTGACCTGTTGGCAAAGCCACAAACAAGTCCCAGCTTAGAGGGCACAGCCCTCTTAGCATAATTAAGCTTGACCTTATGACTCCCCCTAGATCCTTCCTGGGTAGCTAATGGGCTGTGGGAGGTGCAGCAAGTGCTGTCAAAACAAGTGAAACTCACAAAAACATTGTAACTATGGTGACCACTACCTTGTTTACCTCTGACTATAAAAAGGCTCAGCTTGCCATCTGGATCTTTTCTGTGGTCTCAGCCAGGCACAGGAGATCCACCTAGACCCAGCTTATTCTCTTTGTCTGTCTTTTCTTCATCCTTCGCCGGCCCCCCTCAGGCTTGCCGAACCCTTGGCTGTGCTGGTGCGGCACACTCAACAAACCAGATACCTGTGGGTGGTGGACAGTGTGGAAGGTCCATCAAATATCTAGAGTGGCTTGAAAGCCCATTGTGGTCCAAGGTGTGTCATCATCACACTGCAAATATTCAGAAAGCCAGAAATATAACAAATGTTAGTTTAAAGGGCCACAACAGTCTGGCCAGACTCAACAGATTGGACTGAGATAACAACATTGCAAATTAGAGAAATGTCAACAGTGGTGAGCCATCACCAGTAGCCCCAGGAGGGGGTCAAAGGTTCCATGGACTCAACTGCTTCGCCCTGAGCAATGGGCCTCCCTCACTGAGTGACTTTTAATAGGAGTCACAGGCCTGTCATGCAGTCAGAGCTGGTGCATCTAAAACAGAGAGACTTTTACTTAGTGCCCAATCTATGGTGATGGGTGTGTCGTGTGTCTGGTTCAATGGTAGGTCCAGGCAGCAAAGGTCTGAGCAGTGCAGGCTCAATTCGCAGCTCGTATTCCAGTTGGCCTCATCAGAGAATGGACCCTCACCATGGGCACCTACATCAGCAGCCATGATTTATTTCCATGGTTCGTGGCCCCAGAGAGGGAAGTCTATACTTTAACCTGCCAGTCTGTAGTTTTCCAAATGGCCAACCAAACAGCTAGGCATTGTCAGCAGCCCAAGAGTCAGTAAAAATATAACAAGGTTCACAAGGCCTACTGGCTGGAGCTGTGAGGGTGGCTTTGAGTTCTGCCTCCTGAGCGGAGCAACCACATCTGTTTTCCATTCCTCACAGCTGGCATTGACACTGAATAGCCACAGCAGCCCAGGGGACACCATGGGTTTCAGCTTCACCCAACCATCCGTGAACTTGGCCTGGGCATTCGGGGGAGCTTCTGTGGCCTGAGAATCCCATTGAGCGAGTGGCTTTACTCCAGGTTGTGGAGTGGAGGGTAACATTTTCCCTAAAGGGACAGCTGCCTTCCCTCCGCCCCATGTGAAGTGGAAAATGCCAGTCAGCCCAGGCCAGGTACAGACTTACAAATAGCATTTCCATCTGACCAGTAAGGCATGTTGGGCTCTCTCCACATTGTTAGTTGTTGAGTCCGAGTTAGCCTACCCCCCAAATAGCAGTCACAAGGCCTCTTTCTATGGGTGTGTGTTTAACAGTCTCAGGTGTTCGGTTTCGACAGGAATCCAATAGCAAGCTCTCAGCTGCTTTTTAAAAGAGGTGCATCGCTTAGCCACGTCAGGGAGGCAACAACCCTCTCAAGGACACCTGCAGGGGGAGGGTGCCTCCTTTGCCAAGTGCTCCCGTCGGGAAAATGACAAATCAGAAAGATTTTTAGCTCAAAGGGGTCACAGGGTATGGGGCCCCAGAGACAGCGGCACTTTTCTACAAGCTCCAGGCCCTGATGGTATAATCCTTCGGACGTTTCTGAGCATTCACAGTACATTCATGGAAAACACTAGGGCCAACTACTCACTCAGCAGCAAGAGCCTCAGGACAGCACATAAAATTGGCCCTAAGCCCTGCCTGCCAGGTTGGTGAGATCCTTTCTTCTCCCTGGAGAAGTGAGGGACATTCTTCCCTAGAGGGGAAGCCAGCAGACGAGAAGTCCTGTTGTCACTTGCTCAGAAATGTGGTTATCAATCGATTCTTATCACACACTAACAACCAAACACAATAGTCATTCCTTCATTCTTTCAACAGGTATTTATTTGGTGCCTATTATGTATGAGGAACTATTTTAAGTTCTGGGGACAAGATAATGAACAAAATGGTCTACTCTCACATAGCTTATGTTCTAGTGGGATGTCAGACAAAAAGGGAAATAATAAGTCAGATGGCGATCAATACTATGGAGATAAAGAAAGCAGGAATGGGACATAAGGAGTGTAGGGTGGACAGGGAGCCTCAGAGACTTAAGGGAGTGAGGAAACAAGACAGGAAGGTATCTTGGGAACATGGGTTCTAGGCAGGGGGAAATAATGTGAAAACCGTAAAGCTGGACCTGCCTGCTCTTACAGAAGTGGCCAGATGTGTGTGGCTGGGGTGGACTGACCCGGAGAGCAGGACACGAGGTTACAGCCATCAGGGAGGATCCCAGGAGGTCTTGTAGATTGAACAGACTCGGCTTCTACTCTGCATGAGATGAGCATGACAGGATATGGCACATTTCTCCGGGATCTCTTCGGCTGCCCTGTGGAGAACAGACTGGTGGGAGGTGGGGTGGGAGGGGGTGCAGAATCAGGACCATCATTTAAGAGGCAAAATCCCATAAGAAAGGATGCAAGTTTGGTCAAGAGTGATAATGCTGGAAGCAGTGAGAAGTGATAACATTCTGATAGATTTTTCTAATTATTATTTTGGAAAATATAACCAAAACACCATTATTCCAGCTAAGAAATCACCCCGCAATAATTATTCAATGGACTCAAATATCTAGCCAATATACAAATATGCTCGATTGCCTCATGATTTTTTTACATTTTGTTAGAAATGTCAAAGATAAACAAAGCTGGACATTAAAGCAGTGAAAGCAGATTTTATTCAATGACAATAGGGGAAGAAATAAGCTCTATTCCGATTTGCAAAGAGATACATTTTAAATATATTTTTAATGATTTCAGAGAGGAAGGGAGAGAGAGAGAGAGAGAGAGAGAGAGAGAGAGAGAGAGAGACATAATAGATGAGAATCATCAATTGGCTGTCTCTTGTACTCCCCACATGTAGTGATCAAGCCCACAACCTGGGCATAGGCCCCAACTGGGAAACAAACTGTGACCTCCTGGTTCTATAGGTTGACACTCAGCTGTTGAGCCACACTGGCCGGGAGCTGATGACTTGGCATTTTAAAGGGAGAATGGGGGCAGGGTGGGGAGAGGGAGAGAAAACGGGACTTAAGTAGGAGATTACAAAGGGTTGGTCACTGTAACTGTGACTAGGCCAGCAGTGTTTGCTGGATGGAAATTGTAGAAGTCCTGTCTTCCCAGAGACTGGGAGACAAAAGTCCTCTCTTTCATGATGATAACCTTTCAAAGGAATGGTTTTCAGTTCCTTGAGCCAGACACCCTGGAGTTACAGATTATGAATGTACATCTCCAAAGGACAGAGGGAGGATTCACAATTCTAAGCCCTTTTAAGTAAATGCTCTAAGGGAGTTCAGGGCCCTTGGTCAGATGTTAGCTAGAACAAAATGCAACGTTTTTTGACAGTTCTGACCTTTTCCAAATAGAAACTCCAAAGGGACTTGGGCATCCCAGGGACTTGGCCTTAAGCTGCCGGAAGCCATGGTAGTCTGGTCTAGGTGCAGGTCTTTGAATGGAGTCTCCAAGCTGTTTCCTGCAGTTCTCAGAATCGGTATCTAAATAACATCCTTACGTTGCAACTGAGTGACATCCTCTCTCAAACCTTTTATAATCTATGTGTTCCTCCTTCACTCTTCCCTTTTTTGCCCGTCACAATTTGTTCCTTGGAGAAATTGACTCATTTGTCCTGTCGATACAGTCATGTTTTACTGACTGGACTCTCATGGGTTATTTTGGGCCCTGTATTTCCCAAAATTGGTAGTTAGGATTGAATTGCTTACTGGACATACAATAAGAGACAGGAGATTAGGCAATTGGATGTCAGGCTTGGGACAGGCTGGAGGTAATAAATAGGGAGTCGCAGACAGAGTTGAAAGCCATGATCTGGATGAGATCACTGAGGGGATGAGAGTAACAGGCAAGAGCAACACTCTAGGGCCTGAGCCCTGGGCACTCCTGTGTTTAGAGGTGGGGACATGGGGAGATACCAGGAAAGGAGATGAGGAGCACATCCAGCGAGACACTAAGGAACAATTCGGATAGTAACCTCAAAGCTAAGAAAAGACGGTATTTGAGAAAGGAGGAAGTGATTAACTGTCAGATGTGATCATAGGTTCGGTAAAATAAGGATTGCAAATTTATGTTTTGAGTTTGGTAAAGGCCTCACCGGTGAGCTTGAGAAGAGCTGTTGGGTGGAGTAGTGAAAGGCTGATAGGAATGAGTTCATGAGAGAATGGAGAGGAAGTGGGGACAAGTAAAGGCAACTCTTTCAAGAAGTTGTGCGGCAAGAAGCAGAGAATAGTAATCACTGGAGGCCAATGCAAACTTGAAGGGAAATTTGCTATTTTCAAGATGGATCCATAGAAGCCTATTTGTATCCTGTGAGCTAATCTAATAGATGGAGAACTGGTGTGTGTGTGCGCACAGGCACACATACACTTGGGTCAAGGGTTCTAAGCAATATCCTTTGAGTAGGTAAAAGGGGATGGAATCTAGTGCCTAGTGAGGGGCCTGTCTCGGAGTACAGTTCATCCACAGTGATGGGTGCACACCTGGACGCATGCAAATAGACTGCTAGATGCGGTAGTGGGAATGTGATGCTCTCTCGTCGCTTCTATTCTCTTAATGCACCAAGAAGCAGGGTCATCAGCTGAGTGTAAGAGGGGAGAGGTGCTGCAGGTTCGAGGACTTAGGAAAAGGTGTTAGGAAGTATTCTATGGGCAGTGGACAAGGAAAATGTAGTAGAATATTGGTCTTAAGGTGAGAGCACTCCACTTGGTTATGGGTGTTTCTCCTGCCAAGTCTAAGCCCTCAGGGCAGATGCTGAGCCGACAGAGATTTAGACTTACCCAAAAGTGGGGTTTTTCAGATGAGTAAGACAGGCGAGGCCAGGGCCCTGGGAGTGTGTGCCAGGAAGTGGTTACAGCAGTACGTGGTACCTACGCTGCAGTTGAGTGTGTGCTTACGTAAGTAATGTACATTGGAAGCTCTTCTCTGTCACAATTGGGACCAGTGGTTGTTCAGTTATTTTATGTGTGTGTGTGTGTTGTGTGTGTGTGTGTATGTGTATTTAAAAGACTTTATTTTAGAGAAGTTTTAGGTTTACAGAAAAATTGATCAGAAAGTACAGGTTCCCATATGCCCATTCCCATAGTTTGCCCTATTAACATCTTGTATGTGTGGTATATTTGTTACAGCTGATGAACCAATATTGATACATTATTAACTAAAGTCCATACTATTTTTCAGGGTTTTTTTTTTTAAGGAGGTGACCATGTAGTCCAAATATTATTGAACAGTATTACAGATGTCTCCCATTTTCTTCTGTTTTGACCCCCTCCACCAGGGTCTCCCCCATGCTATTGTCTGTGTCCATGGGTTATGCATATATGCATAAATGTTCTTCGGTTAATGTCTTCCTATCCACCGCCCCCCCCCCTGCCCCCGCAACTGAGGTCTGTTCCATGCATCCATACCTCTTGCCCTATGTTGTTATTCCTGACCTAAATAGATGTAACAGCGCTGCTGGTTGGTCCCGTGTCCACTCTTTCTCCTTCCGTGATAATGAACCTTGACTTTTAGGAGGGTACCTGCTCATTCAAGACCACATTTCTCAGCCTCCTTCAAGTCCAGGGTTAACTGTCCCTACTAGGTAATCATGAATGTTATGGGATAGCTCCCAGGAACCTTCCTGAAAGGAAATGAGACACCCCCTGTCATTTGTGGGATATGAAACTTATATTCATCTGGCCGCCGGGGGTGGTGCAATGACTGGAGCTCTGGTCTCCCATCACAACATGAGGATGTGGGCCACAGCCCAGACAGCATGGGAAGATAAGCTGAAAGGAACAGGAGACCCTTGGGGCTTTGCGGAGCAGAGCTGCCATACTGCCTCATACTATGCATCTTTAGGCTTTTACAAGAGAAAAATAAAATTCTGTTAAAATCACTTATTTTGGGGCTCTATTTCTCATAGCTAAACCTAATCTTAACTGATATTTTGGAGGACATTTTTAAATTAAAAAAAACACACCTATTTAAAATATTTTCTTCTAACACTCATGTGTCCACTAGTCATTTGGGGTAGGGACAATTTCTTTGAGTATGGATGCACTCATTAGCACTCCACAAAAACTACACAAACTGATAATGCACTGCTAAGATCACCAGTTTTGGTTTCTCCAAAGTAGAAGAGAAGCAAATGAATGCAGAATTACCCTGGATGTTTACAATTTCTCCGCATCTTTACATTTATCTTGCCTAAACTTAATTCCACAGTATTTTTCAGCGACTCACCTTTATTACGTCTTTCCAAAGCACTTACCATAGAAATAAGAACTTTCTTTTGGCACTTATATTTTATCAGTTTACATATTCAATTAAACAAGGTATTTACCCTATTTCTTAAAGTTTTTTAGCCCTCAGATTTTACTAGTTTACAGAATGCTTAATTGAATTATGCAATCACAATAACATAACTGGCAGAAACAGCTTGGGAAAAACACAACTGAGTTGGGAAAGCATGTACTGCAACTGTGTTCGCACATCAGCCCCTCTGTTTGACGAAGGGAAAAGAGAGAACATTACCTACCTATTCAGAGGGTCAGTAAGTAAGGTCAGGTCTCCTACTCAGCATCTTTGTACATTTGTATAGTTAAAAAACAGAATCATGATTATACTTTTAACTTTATAAATATAAGATCAACTCTTACACACTGTTGATGGGCATGTGAACAGATAGGTGCAAGCAGTCCGGAGGTGAAAATGTTATAGATTTGATTCAGCAAAGCCATTTAAAAATTATTTATTTATTTTTATTGTTGAAAGTATTACATGTCCCATTTCCTCCTCCTCCATTGACCCCTTCTAGCCCACCCCCACCCTCCACCCCAGGCCTTTACCACCCTATTGCCTGTGTCCATGGGTTATGCATACAAGTTCTCTGGTTGATCATCTCCCACCCACCCATCCTCCCTTGCCTTCCCTCTGAGGTTCCGCAGTCTATTCTATGCTTCTATGTCTCTAGATCTATTTTGTTCATCAATTTATTTTGTTCATTAGATTCCATATATTAGTGAGATTCTCTGACTGGCTTTATTCTGCTTAACATAATACTCTCCAGGTCCCTCCATGCTGTATCAAAGGGTAAGAGATCCTTTATTTTTTACTGCTACATAGTGTTGCATGGTGTAAATGTACCACAGCTTTTTTATCCACTCATCTACTGATGGGCACTTGGGTTGTTTCCAGATCTTAGCTATTATAAATTGTGCTGCTATGAACATAGGGGTGCATACATTCTTTCTGATTGGTGCTTCAGGTTTCTTAGGATATATTCCTAGAAGTGGGATCACTGGGTCAAATGACAGTTCCATATTTAATTTTTTAAAAATATTTTTTTATTTATTTCAAAGAGGAAGGGAGAGGGGGAGAGAGAGAAACATCAATGATGAGAGAGAGTCATTGATTGGCTGCCTCCTGCACGCGCCCCACTGGGGATCAAGTCCGCAACCCAGGCATGTGCCCTTGACCAGAATTGAATCTGGGACCCTTCAGTCCACAGGCCGACGCTCTATCCACTGAGCAAACCAGCCAGGGCTATATTTAATTTTTTGAGGAAACTTCATACTGTTTTCTATAATGGCTGCACAAGTATTGGCAAAGCCATTTTTAATAAAGAATCCTAAGGAAATAATTGAGGTTATTGGCAACAATTATATGATTTTATGATGTCATTTTTAAAAATAGTAAACTGGAAAAACGAAAATGTCCCCAAATCAGTGATTTTTCGGAGAATTTTGATAGTCCACAGATAGATTCTAATATAGCTCTTACTCTTATGTTGTATAGTGGAAGAGACATTTCCAAAAGAATTCCTGATTATCCTGCTCTGGGGGAATGTTTGAGGTTGAGTGACTCAACTGGACCATGTGCGTAGGTCTGTGAGGATTAAAGGTCGTTGTCTCTTACAGCTAGCTCAGAAGTACCTGAAATACAATACATTCATTAACAAGGGAGAACTATTTATGTTTTTTAATGAGATAAAGAACATGATAAAACTGCATAATATATTATACATAATATACAGTTATGGAGTCTGAAAGGATGTGCACTAAAATGTTAAAACCTGTTTTATAATATAAAAGGTAACTGAACATTTAAAAAATTCTATCTAGATATACTTTAACTCTACTGCAATAGATAGTATATATTTTTTTTAACATCATGGCAACTCTTATGGAATGTCTGTCTACCTGTCATTCTTGCTTCTTCCCTACTAACAAAACCCTGTGTCAGGCAACAGGATGCCCATCAATGGAGAAAACTGGTCTACCCATCCCTCTTTGCCAGTACCCTAAGGGTGGGTATGTGGCCCAGCTCTATCAATTAGACACAAGGGCAAGTCTCTTTGGCTTCTGAAGAATATTCTTTCTTTATATGAGAACAATGAGAAAGTTCCTTTACTGCTGTCTACTTTGATTTCTGCTTTGGCTTTGGGCACTGTCATTTGAAGAAATAATGCTGAGCTGTGGCAGCCACTTTGCAACACAGAGAATGGCAGAATAAATCAATCCAAGAAAATCTGGATGAGGTTTTGGCTCCTACCCAACTCTGGAACCACCTATCTCCAGACTTCTTGTTACATGGGAGAATTAAACATTCATATTGCTTATGTCACTATCAGGTCTAGTTTCCTGTTACTCGTGACAACCATATCCTGATAGAAGCAGTTTTCTGTCTGGCACCAAATAAATGCTTTAAGTCCTCTCTAACTTAAAAGGAACCCTATTAAACACCTACTGATATCTCATTAAACTTTTTTAAAAAAATCCTCTTGTGAGGATATGTTTTTATTGATTTTAGAGGGGGAGGGAGAGAGAGAAACAACAATGTGAGACAGAAATATCAACTGGTTGCCTTCCATACATGCCCTGACCAGGGATGGAACCTGCAACCCACGTATGTGCCCTGACGGAATTGAACGGGACAACGCTCTAACCAACTGAGCTACCCAGCCAGGGTTGTTATCTCATTTTAAAAAAATGTTTTTGGATAAAGAGGCAGAGAGAGAAAAACATCAATGTGAGAAAGAAACATTGATTGGTTGCCTCCTGCACACCCCCTACTAGGGATTGAGCCTACCATCTGGGCATGTGCCTGGACTGGGAAGTGAACCGGCTAACTTTTGGTGCATGGGATGATGCTCAACCAACTGAGCCACACTGGCCAGAGCTGTGATCTCATCTATAATAATAAAAGCGTAATATGCTAATTAGGCCGGATGACAACCTCCTGGACGAAGCTGGGGCTTCGAGGGAAGCCCGGGTCCCAGGTGCCAGCAGCCAGGGGAAAGGAAGGCCTACTCTAGCACGAATTTCATGCATCGGGCCTCTAGTTTTTATAGAAAAGAAAGAAAACTGAGCTCAGGGGAGTAATTTTCCCCAAAGTGACAGGTAGAGTTGGATTCAAGCCCAATCCTGACTCTAAAGCCCACATCTGTCACTTAACCACGTAGTTAAAAGATGATCAAGCCCATAGTTCTCTATTTTGACGTCTTAAAAAAATGCACATACAGACGCAGGAAGTAATGCATTTGCACCCATATATGAATGTTGCTTTGGGTTTTTTACTACCATTATTTGCACTGATTTGTTGGGGAGAACTGTGTATTTCAGAGATGTACGAAGCAGCTATAGGGTTAAGCCTTGGACTGACCTGCTGGCAAAGCTACAAACAAGTCCCAGCTTTGAGGCACAGCCCTCTTAGCATAATTAAGCTTGACTTTATGACGCCCCCTAGATCCTTCCTGGGTAGCTAATGGGCTGTGGGAGGTGCAGCAAGTGCTGCCAAAACAAGTGAAACTCACAAGAACATTGTAACCATGGTGACCACTACCTTGTTTACTTCTGACTATAAAATAAAGCATCAGCTTGCCCTCTGGATCTTTTCTCTGTGGCCTTAGCCAGGCACAGGAGATCCACCTAGACCCAGCTTATTCTGTCTGTCTTTTCTTCAATCCTTCACTGTCCCCCCACCCCCACTCAGGCTCGCTGAACCCTTGGCTGTGCTGGCACGGCACACAAGAGGCTCAGCCAAAAAAGCAGACTTGCCTTGTCTTTATTCCACACTTATACATCCAATCTGTGTATCAGGGAATAAGGACAAGTCGTGGGGACTTTGACTCAGTGTCATTAACATTCAATCCCAAGGTACCTGAAATGGTGAACATGAAAGTGGTACATGCTCCTCCTCAAGCTTTCTGTGTGTGTGTTAATCCTCACCCAAAGATATTTTTCCCATTTATTATTTTAGAGTGGAAGGGAGGGGAAGAGACAGAAACATCAATGTGAGAGAGACACATCAGTTGGTTACCTCTCGCCTTGACCAGCTCTTGGGATTCAGCCTGTAACTGAGGTACATGCCCTTGACCAGAATCGAAGCCAGAACCCTTCAGTTTGTGGGCCAATGCTCTAACCACTGAGTGAAACTGGCTAGGGCTCCTTAAGCTTTCTTGGAAGAGTTGAACTAAAGACTGAAAAATTCCAAACATCTAACGAGGCAGGGTCTTTGAGTTGGCCTAGGAAAGCAGAAGAGTATTTTTTGAGCCAAAGAAACAGGAGAGAGGGGATTACAATGGAGACCCACTGACAATGCATTAGCTATATAAAACAGGAAAGCATTGAAGCCCAGAGAACAAAAAGCAGTTGGCTCCTCACAGCTCAACCTTAGGCCAAACAGGACTTCCACAAACATGTCTCCAAGGAACCTTCTGGTCTAGGCTACAGTGAGAAGACACCAGAAGACCATCCAACAGAGTTCCTGTGCGCTCTTAGATACCGAAGGGCCATGTGGTGATTAAATATTCAATTCCCCCACAGCTGCTGGCTAGGCAGCTTGAGGGGCTCAGTGTAGAAAAAGCCCAGCCACGAGAGAAGGAAGATACTAAAGGCAGGCATATCCACCCAAAACCTGAGGTTACTTGAAAGTCAGGAGGATGCATTCTTACTGAGCGCTCTTACTGTGTCCATCCCTGTTCCAGAGGCAGTTTGCTAAGTTCACAGGAAAGGGAGCTGTGACACTGGCATCTAATAACCAGTCACTGTTGCAGGAGGCTTGCCCTAACCTCTAAGATGCCCCACCCGCACTGAACCATGGAAAAACCCAGCCCCGTGGACAAAGGCCAGAGGCAGAGAAGCTGCTCCTCCAGGGCCTACACATTGGGAGGATCAAGAGTGTGATAACCAGCCAGGGTGTGGCTCAGTGGTAGAGCGCCCACCTATGAACCAAGAGGTCATGGTTTGATTCCTGATCAGGGCACATGTCCGGGTTACGAGCTTGAGCCCCAGTGTGGGGCAAGTAGGAGGCAGCCGATCAATGATTCTTTTATCATTGATATTTCTATCTCTCTCCCTCTCCTTTCCTCTCTGAAATCAATAAAAATTGTGTGATAACCTGGTGAAAAGAACAAGACCCATGAACTAAAAAAGGCAGCATGGCCAGAGGGAACAGAGAACCAAGCCAAGTGGGTGAACCTGATGATGCTAGAATAGGAGACAGAGGTGTGCCTCTCAAAGTCAAAACTTTTCAAGTGGAATGTCATCTGTCAAGTGTCAAAGAGGCCATTATTTAATAAATCTCAACTTCTATCTTTTTTTCTCACCTGAGGATATATTTTTCCCTGATTCTAGAGAGTAAGAAACATTGATGTGAGAAACATTGATGAGTTGCCTCCCGCACACACACTTGACCAGGGATCCAATCAGCAACCTGGTTATGTGCCTTGACTGGGAATCAAATCTGTGAACCTTCAGTGCATGGGACAATGCTCTAACCAACTGAGCCACAGTGGCCAGGGCTAACTTCTATCTTATCAAGGGTTGTTCTTCAGCAGTAGTTGACTTAGTGTAGTGTTAATTCCCGATGAAAATTATTAATTGCTCTTTTGAGAAACCCTTCGATGGAAGCTAGAAGAGTACTGCTACTTATTTAAGGGGTGAGGGTAGGGAGAACAAGTGTTGGGACCACTGTGTCACCTGAAGGCATTCTTAGGTGCTGGAGAGTCTGACTTCTTCACTTTGATAGAACCTATAGCTAGGACCTCACAGCAATGAACAGGAAGCACTTGGCTAAGAATGTTCAGGAGAAAAAGGGCATAGAAGGGTCTGAACCTGTACCTTCAGAGCATTAGGCTGGGGAGGGGAGAGAGGGAGGGGAGGAGGGTGGTTGGGACGTGGAATAAGAATTCAGGGACAGAGCAGCTCCGTTCACTTCCTCCGAGAGATTCTCAGAATCTCTATTTTGTTTGAATATAGACTCAGGCAAAGGGAAGGGAAACTAACATTTATTGAGCGCCTACTGTACATGTGGGGCCTTGTGCAAGGAGTTTTCATCTACAACATTCCATTTAATCCTCACACCAACCTTGTGAGGTAGGTATTGTCCTCATTTTTATCAAGTGAGGAATATGAGGCTCAGAAAGGTTAGGTTGTTTGTCCAAGGTCACACTACCAGTTACTGACAGAGCTGGGCCTGAGTACTGAGACTCAGACTAAAACATTCCCTGCTCTCTCCGACTGCCCCTTAGGAGGAAGGAAGGAGCGAGCAGCAGCAGCAGTTCTTAACACTTCCCACAGCGAGAACCCAGATGGTCACCATGAGGAGGAGCCTGTACTTTTCCACAGACCCTCCCCTCTGTACCTGGGAAAGATGCAGTCAGTTGAAGAGATAAAGCATAAATATAAAAATAAATAGAAGGGACAAGTCCCCCAGCAGCAAGGACATGCAGCATCCATGCTGTGGGAAGGTCGCTGTGCCATTCACAGCTGCTGTGGGAGGGAGGCACATGGGCCCTGTGGGGAAAACTGGGACAATGGCTGCCAGAGGCTGGAGTGGGTGGGCTAAACAGGCCTGTTCTGGGTCGCACAGATTTGAGAACAAAACGTCTGGAGCAGGCAGCAGCCATGGGCAGTCACCATCATCCTCCATCTGCTCATTTTACCGGTGTTTGTGATCCAAGAGGGATTCAAAATCGGGGGAACATACAAGTTTGTGCTTTACGTGTCCGAGGACGGTCATGTCCCCCGTCCTACTGTCTCCAAGGCCCACGGACACCAGCTCCTGCCAATCGACAGAGAAGGCAATGAGAACCAAAACCACGTAGACCATCCATCAGTCCTGATTTTAATGTGATAATCCCAAGAACCCTTCTCCCTCATTTAGCACTGATTCCTCCACATCCTCAACCTCTTAAAGGACCTCTGCCCTTGAACCTATGGGCTCTCACCTGCAGGAAAGAGCAGGCGGTTCCCATTGTTACATCCAGAGTCACCTTGCCCAGGAGGAGCTGTACCTTTCCTGACTTGCGGATGAGCAGCTTGCCAACCTGACCCTCTGTCAGGTCAGCCAGGGTACAAGCATTCTCTGCCAGCTTGGCTTCCTGTGAAGAGAATCAGGGTATGGAGATGGGGGAAGGAGCAGTTCCCTCCATCCTTCATGAGGGAACCCTTTCCCAAAGAAAGGCATCAGCAGCAAAGGTTAGCATAAGCTCCCCCAAAAGGGCCTTTTCCTAGGGCTGCTTGCACTGGTTAAAAAAACCAAAAACACACACACACAAAACAAAACAAAAATCACCCACAGCAAACAAATATTAATAACTGCTGAAACTGGGTAATGGCACATGAGGGTTATGTTCTCCCATGTACACGTTCAAGTATTTCATTGTAGCAAGTAAACACACGTGTAATTGAGGTTGAGGTACAAAGCCCCAATCTTCTTATGGGGAGAAAGAACAAATACATGATATTCTTGCAATTCAGCTTGGGTGGCACACCCCTGCTTCACCCTACAGGTTGCTGCTTCCCTTCCTGATCGATCCCCCCACACTTCCACACAACTCATTCCTGAGCATACCCGGTCTTTCTCCTGCTTCACGACCACCATCTGTCCATCCTCACTCTGCACCTCTGTCTTGATAGGCTTGATGTCCTGAGTTGGCGGCTGGCCAGGGAGCGTGTCTGGCAGCTGGAGGAACAGCAGCTCTTCCTCCTGGGTAAGGCTCAGCTCCCTGAGCAGCTCTGCCACAGATACGTCCTTTGGGAGGCCCGGGGTCTTTCTGGCTGCTCTGGGAGGAGCCTTCATCTTGGCCTCCTCCTCCTCATCTCGTGGCTCCTCTTTTACTGTCCAAAATAACACAAATGGAAGGGCTATCAAGTGGCCACCCTCTGTGTCATCTCATTGTACCCATCCCTTCACCCCCAACTGCTCCAGTCGCTCAGCTAGGAAGCTGCAGAGAAACACTAGTTGTGAAGAGGGATCCAGGAACTGTGTGACTTATCTAATAAGGGGTATCTGTGGCTAGGCCCATCGGTCCATATCAGCATGAACCTTCTGAGAGTGAGACTTTAGTGTCTTTGTTCAGGCCATGTGTTTTACAGCTGGAACGGGAGAGGACCTGTTTATTAGCAGCAATCCGGGAGGCCCGTGGTGGGGACTGGGGGGCAGCCACAGAAAAGGAGACGAGATGTTAACAGACACCGAGTACCTTTCACAACAGGCACATCCACCTCCATGTCCTCTTCCTTGGGGCCAGCCAGCCAAGGTTTAACATCTGGTTCTTCATTCTCTTCCTTAAACAACCACCCGGAGTGAGCCAGAGGCAGCTGTACAGGCATGTTTCGAGTGTCATTCCTCAGCCCAGGGTCATCGATGAACTGCCAAAGAAGAGTCAGCGGTTGACATGGCCTGGCCAGCAGATACACATGCTGGGATTGCAGCCCACTTCAGCCCCTTTCTAACTGAAGATCCCTCTGCTCGCCAGGCTTCCAGGACATCAGAGAGCAATTCTCCCTCCAACCCTGACTCCACAGGCCCTTTCCACTGCCATAAAGAAGGCCCTTCCCCCCTCCTCCCCACCCCTCCCCCGCCCCCAGCCTGCTGGTACCTACATCATCCTTCTCCAGCATGCGCAGGATCTGTTTTGTTTCTTCATCTGTCTCCCTCTTCTCTTTTTTGATGTTGATGATATGAGAGGGCCCCATGTCCGACACATCCACTGTCTTATCCCAGTTCCCTGTGGGAAATCACCCAGTTCACCAGGTAAGGAAGAGGCCAACAGCAAGGAAAACTAAAGCGGGAACAGGGGAATCCCACTGCCCTTGCCCTTCTCCCAGGCAGTCTGAACTGAAACCCACTGACCCCTTCCTCCCGGAAGCTTTCGTACCCTTTTTCTTCATCATTTCAGCTGGGCCCTGCTCAAAGATGGAATGGGACTGGATCACTTCTGGTCGACCCCGGCCCCGTCCATGACCCTCTCGCTGTCGGTCTCTATCCCTTTCACGCTTCTCCTTCTTAATGGTCACTTCTTCCTTGGGTCTGGAAAAGAGAATGGATTAAGGGGCACTACCCACTTACCCTTCCTGGGAGATCTGATCTTAATTCTCTCACCTATCTCCACTCCACCTGAGCCAATAACTACATCATGAGACACAGAACCCAATCCTAAGTCTAACACTCTTTTCACTTCCTTGATATGCAGAGTCCTTTCAGTTTGTTTTACTTTATCTTCTTGTTTGAGGGTATTTATTGAAACTACAACTCAAAAGCTGACTTACAGAGACTGCCCCAAAATGTAAAAATTTTTTGTATTCATTGAAAACAGGAAGGCTGTAATGTAAAAGAAACTTAAGGGAAAACTTAATACATCTTTGTCTAAACTAGTGGCTCTCAACTCTGGCTGTAAAAGACAATCACTCTGTTTCACTGCCAACAAATGACATCACAATTTCTGGGAAGGCCTCCCAGGCATCCGAATTTTTTTTAAAGCTTGCACATTAGAATCAGCTGGGAGCCAGGTTGAAAACAACTGAATACACAAATTTAAATTTCTGTGCCACATACCTAGTTATTTCCCAAAAGGCTCAAATTCAGAGCAAGTAAATAAGGGGTGAGTATTCAGAAGGCCTAGCTACTTACTCTTCCTTGATCTTCCGACTGATGATATTTGGGGTGAAGGTTTTCTGAAAGTGAAATACAGGGGTCACTGATTTGGTAATTTCTGATCCCAAAGCACTGAAGAAAAGAAAAAATCCCAAAGGGAACCTTCTGTGGACCAAAACCACTATGGCTCTCTCTTTTTTAAAAAAAAAAAAAATATATTTTTATTGACTTTTTACAGAGAAGAAGGGAGAGGGATAGAGAGTTAGAAACATAGGATGAGAGAGAAACATCAATCAGCTGCCTCCTGCACACTTCCTACTGGGGATGTACCCACAACCAAGGTACATGCCTTTGACCGGAATCGAACCTGGGACCCTTGAGTCCGCAGGCCGACGCTCTATCCACTGAGCCAAACCGGTTAGGGGATGGCTCTCTTTTGTACATTCCACACTGTTGTGGGAGATTTACAGAGAGAGACACGTGCTTGAGAAGGATGCTTGAACAGAACTGTCAAGTCATGGTAGCAGCAGGGCACCAAGACCCACTTAAAACTAGCAGCTTCAGTTCTCCCCTCTGAAAGGAGAACCTCGGGACTTCCAAACGCAAAGGAACTGATCTAACCTCACCTCTTTATAGTCTTCAAACTGCTACAGAGAGCGGGCAGTACCAGGGGAAAGAGCTCAAGTAGGAAAGACAGAGATGTGCCTCGACTCACAAACAGAAGACAGGTTAGACTGCCACCAGAATTTACCTGGGCAAACTTAAATCTTTTAAAAAAGTATGGCTGCTTTATGCTTGCCATCGCCCCACTCCCTACTTAGGGCTACTCTTCACATCTGCGGTCATAAACACAAGGGGAGAGGACTCAGCGCCTCTAACGCTACGCCTGGAATCCATTACACTCCAGACCAGGAGTGCGCACACTGGGATCCACGGCAAAGTCAGACGCTGTCCACATTGATGCCTGCGAAACTCTCATGGGGTTTCTTAAAGGTGTCCAAACACAAAAAAAGTAAACAAACACTGCTTAAGTTGCTTTTACACGAATTAGAATTCTCTCCCCTTCAGCCATCTCTGAAAACCACGTCAAAAGCTTGTATCCAGCATCTAGACTTTTAAGGTAGGACAGGCTCCCCAAAATTTGCGGGCACAAGTCTGGGTACGAGAGTCGTAAGGCCCAGAACCACGCCTGGCACACGGTAGGCCCTCCATGAACATCAGCTGTACCCCGGGAGCCTGGAATTCAAGGTAATCGGGTACCTTCTTGACTCCCCCGAGGGTGAGATCCCTGGAGCGGATGGAGGGAAGGCGGCCAGGGGTGAGGTGTGGCGCCGGCCGCTGTCCAATAAGCCCCCGGGCGCCAGAGAGGAGGGCTCGGGGCGCGCCTGGAGCGCTGGGCTCGCCCGGGGCCTTTCCTCCCGACATGTTGCCTGGGAGAGAAGAGGTGAGAGACAACAACGTCAACCGTGGGGACAGACACGCGGGACCCTGGGCTGAACCCCACCCACCTGGCCGCTCGCCCCCCCAGTCAGTGCGTCCCTCCCTCAAGTCCCAGCTCCTCCCCTCCCACGTGGCGACTCCTCGGACCACCGCGGCCAGAGCCATTGGCGCGCCCTCCCCGCAGGCCTCGCGAGGCAGGGACGCACACCAGCGCACCCCGACTCCACACCGTGCGGGTCGCGACTTCAGCTCCGGTGCGGCCCGTAGCCGACCCTCGGTCTCGGCGTGAGGCGGAAGTCTGCGTGGCGGGGTCCGGGCGCCGCCATCTTGCCGCAAAGCGGAAGTGAAGTCAGTGGGCGGGGCGTGCCACACTATTTATCCGGCGGCGCCCCGCTCGCCTCCGCCTTCTCTTCCCGGTTCTTCCCGGAGTCGGGAAAAGCTGGGTTGAGAGGGCGAAAAAGGAAGAGGGGACTGTTCCTGGTTACGCCTCAGGGTCTTGGCCTAGGGCGGAGGGGCTGGAGGCGCCCAGCTCAGCGGGTGGAGGCCTTGGCGGCCGCCGTCACGCGATGTGGGGATTCTCCGCGGAGGACCGAGGGGCACTGGGGTCGTGGCTCCGAACGGAGAGAGGGGCGCCGGGCAGAGACTGGGACTCACAGTCGGGAGCCCTGGCCGGCTGCGGGCTCGGTGGTGACCTTGGCATGGTCACTGCTCCTCGGGCAGCGGCGTCGCCCTCGCTCGGGAATCCTTTCCCTGGATTCCCGGTGGGGTCCTGGGTGAGGCTGCGGTGCACGCTGGAGCCGCTGCGCGGACCCTCCGAGTGCCTGCTTGGGGGCTCTGGGTCCAAGCCTGGAGCCTGGAAAACGAAGTTTGCGCTACTGGAAGGGACGGATATAAAGGACTCGTACTGTGACTCGGCATTTGTAATTTAACATAAAAAAAATATCCTTTACTGTTATTTCCCCCACCCCCACCATGTAAAAGCCATGCAACATTAGGGAAAGTGAGGAAAGGGAAAAACATTTCACATGGAATACTATTAAAACCTTTGCAATATATCCCAGGCTCCTTCACATAGCTGTCAGATTGCACTACAATTTTGAGTCCTCCCTTTTCAAACATTTCTTTGTTGCTCTATCAAAAGACGGTAATTCTCAGGTGGCTATGTCATGATTTGCCTATTTCCCTGTTGGGACACTCAGGTCGTTTCTTTTCCCTGTTGTAAACACGCTATAGTGAACATCTGGTGCATTTAACGTTTTTTCTTCTTTTGGGTTATATCCCTAGGACGACATTTCTAGACTGACGACAACTGGTCAAATGATGTACTTTTTTTCTTCAGTCATTTTTTTTTTAATTTAGAGATAATTGTAGACACAGGTGCAGTTGTAATAAATAATGCAGGTATCTCAAGCACCCTTTTCTATTCCTGGTCAGGGCACACCCAAGTTGTGGGTTCCATCCCCACAGGGGTATATAGGAGGCAACCAATCCATGTTTCTTTCTCTCTCTCTCTCTCTCTCTCTCTCTCTCTCTCTCAAATCAATAAAAAATATCCTTGGATGAGGATTTAAAAAGAAAGTAACACTGATACAATCAAAATACAAGACACTTCCATCACCATAAGGATCCCTCCTGTTGCCCTTTTATAGCCACACCTTCCTCACTCCCACCCACCCCTGGCAACCACTAATCTGTTCTCTATTTTTATACTTGTATTATTTCAAAAGTGGAAATCATTAAAAAACGGAATCATACAATTATGTGACTTTTTTTTTTACTGAGCATAATTCCCTGGAGATTACCCAAGTTGTGTTTATCATTAATTTGTTCCTTTTATTGATGAGTATCCATGGTTGGTTTAACTGCACTTAGAAGGACATGGGGGCTCTTATGAGTAAAGCTGCTATGAACATACATGTACAGGTTTTTGTGTACACATAAGTTTTCATTTCTCTGGGATTAATGCTCAAGAGTGCAATTGTTGGGTCAAATGGTAGTTGTATGCTTAGTTTTCTAAGAAACTGCCAAACTGTTTTCTCAGAGCTGTATCATTTTGAACATGCACATTTTATATTTCTTCACCCATATTGCTAAATAGCTTTTAAAAAAAGGAGTTGTGCTATTATGCATCACCACTAAAAACGTATATGTATAGAGTATATAAGAATATATATGATATTTTCCCACACCCTTTTGAGTAGTGCTCTTAAAATTTTTGACAATTTAATAATATATTAGCATGTTGTGGTTTCTGACCAGACTTTTTTCAACTTCTCCTCTTCTTACTGGTTTTATGATTACCAAACCTAACCAAAGAAAAGCCCTTCCTGTCCCCTGCAGAGCTTAGCTGCAGTGGCCTTAGCTTCTGACCGGGGCACTAGATGAAATTGCTTTGATTTCATTCTCTGGGCTTTGAGGTCCACCAACCTTTCAGCAGCTCCCCGATTTTGTTTTCTTACAAAGATACTTATTCATTGTAGAGAATTTGGGAATTTTTAAAAAGCACCCAGAAGAAAATTAAAATCACTTATTAATATCCCATCAATTTGTTCTATTACTTGAAGTCGTTTTTCTATGGATATAGATTTTTTAAAATGGAGGTATTTTGCATATAGTTCTGCAATCTCTTTTAACAATATACTATAAACATTTTCTGAGTTATTAAATATGCTTCTAAATTAGGATTTTTAAGTGGCTAAATAGTACTCTACATTGTTGTCTTGTACCATAATCTAACCAATTTCCTTCCTGCAATGCTTTTTGGGTTTTCCTGGCATTTTTTACCTAAAAAGGACAAGAGGAGAGAAAACTTAAATTAAGTCTTCCACCTTTAACATTTTGGTTATAATAATTATTATAATTTCCCTTTAAGAAGATTCTTCAGCCCTGGCCAGGTAGTTCAGTTGGTCAGTGTGGTCCTCATATGCCAAGATTTCGGGTTCAATCCCCGGTCACGGCACATACAAGAATCAACCAATGAATGTATGAATAAGTGGAACAACAAATCAATCTCTCTCTCTCTCTCTCTCTCTCTCTCTCTCTCTCTCCCTTCTTCTCTCTCTTTAAAATCAATACATTTTAAAAAGAAGATTCTTCAACCTTTTCTCTTATTAGACTAACTAGAGGCCCGGTGCACAAATTCATGCATGGGTGGGATCCCTCAGGGTGGCCTGCGGAGATCAGGCCCCAGCTCATGCCCCCAGCCTCCCAACCCTGCAGCCCCACCTGGCACCCTGCCTTAGCCTGGTGCCGCCCCCTTACCTGCTCCACCATCCCTTCTGCAGGGGGATTGATTGGGGCTAGGCCCCCCACCCGGCTCCCTCAGCACCTGGGAGCTGGGTGGTGGCCCTGCCCCTCACTGCTGTCGCCGCTGGTCGCCGTCTGCGGGGAAAGCAGTGGGGCAATCAGGCCCCGGCTCGTACCTGCCTTGGCCTGGCACTGCCCACTCACCTGCTCCACCATCCCCCTGTGGTCCTGCTCTCATCGGGGCCCATCAGGGCCAGTAGCACCTCCACTGCCACCTGCTGCCAGTGCCATGTCACTGATGCCTGCCATGTTCCGTGCCACCCCCTGGTGGTCAGCGCACGTCATAGCGAGCGGTTGAACTCACGGTCTCCCAGTCGAATTCCTGGTCGAACAACCACCCGAGGGGATAATTTGAATATTAGGCTTTTATTATATAGGATATACTTTCAGCACCATTTCTTTTTTTACTTGTCCCAAAACCTCCCTCTTCATTTCCTCCCAAAGAGCATCATTCTTTTATCTAGCCTCAAAAGAAACTTCTAAGTCATTATTAACTGAACCCTGTGTAATCACATCTGTGATTCTAACAGATCTTAATTTGTTTTTAATAACATTTATTGCATTTTATTTTTATACTAGAGACCCGGTGGGCGTAATTTGTGCACTCGGGGGAGGGGGTCCCTCGGTGGTCAGTGCATGTCATAGCAACCAGCCGTTCTGCCATTCAGTCGATTTGCATATTAGCCTTTTATTATGTAGGGTATTTCATAGTAAAGACAACCTAATTCTTTTCTGATGACTTAATGAAACTAATAATCAAACTCTTAAGAACAAATATAGTTTTCTGGGTCTAAGTGGCAAACATTGGGGCCAGGGATCAAGCCCGGCCTGTCCCCTCTCGCAGTCCGGGAGCTCTTGGGGGATGTCCAACTGGTGGCTTAGGCCCTCCACGGGGAGTGGGCCTAAGCTGTCAGTTGAACATCCTTAGCACTGCCGCAGAGGCAGGAGAGGCTCCCACCACCATTGCTGTGCTTGCCAGCCGTGAGCACGGCTTCTGACTGAGCTGCGCTCCCCATGTGGAAGCACACTGACCACCAGGGGGCAGCTCCTGCATTGAACATCTGCCCCTTGGTGGTCAGTGCATGTCATAGCAACCAGCCGTTCTGCCATTCAGTCGATTTGCATATTAGCCTTTTATTATGTAGGGTATTTCATAGTAAAGACAACCTAATTCTTTTCTGATGACTTAATGAAACTAATAATCAAACTCTTACGAACAAATATAGTTTTCTGGGTCTAAGTGGCAAACGTTGGGGCCAGGGATCAAGCCCAAAACATAGGTATGTGTCCTGACCAGGAACCAAACCCGAGACCCTTCAGTGTACGGAACGACGTTCCAACCAACTGAGCCACACCAGCCAGGCTTGTTCCCGTGAATTCTTGATGGGCGTTGCAAATACTAAATGAATAAGGAATTGTTTTGAATATGCATCAGTAGAGTAAGAGCAATGTGTGGTATGAGGATGCTGTCCAAGTTCAAGCTATAACATGTTCTTTATGAGTAATTTGTCCTAATTTGTTGCCATCATTTTGCAAGCCATTTATTTTCAGGTTCTTCCTCATTTTCTTGAGCTCTACATATTGAAGAGCTCCAGGACTCAGTCCTCAGAACTCTTCCCTTTTTTCTCTATACTTAACTCCCTTGGCAATGGTCCAGTTTCTCGGCTTCAAACCTTGTGTTTATCTCGGTCTGGACCTCTCAGAACTCCAGATGTGTATCTCTGCCTATCCCACACCTCCATTTGATGTCTGTCCTCATCCAAGCTTTTGAATTTCCTCCTTGAACTACTCAAGGGTTCCCCATCTCAGTACATGGTAACTCATTCCTCTAGTAGTTCAAGTAAAGTCTTGCAGTTATTCTTGACGCTCTCCTTCTCTCTTGTAATATATCTGATGTGTCGGCTCTTCCATATATATGTCCAGAATCTTACCACTTCTCCTTACCTTCACTGACATCCCATCTTGGTGTAAGCTACCTCTTTTTTTTTTTTTTTTTGCTATGATTATTGTAACAGCCTTCTAACTGGCCTCCCTGCCTCCACCTGTGTCAACCTCAGTGTAGTCCCAACATATTTCACACCCGGTCAAGTCTCTGCTCTAGACTTCCCAGTGGGTTCCCCTTTCAGAGTAAAAACCGGAGACTTTGGATTGGCCTACGCAGCTCTGCCTCATCTGTCTGTCCACCCACCTTCTCTCTGTCTTCAGCTCCTACCATGCTTCCCTCCCTCACGCTGCTCCAGCCACACTGGTCCTCTTTCTGTTTCTGGAACAATCTGACATCTCCTGCTTCGGGGCCTCTGTACCTACTGCCTGGAGAGCTCTTCCCCCACATCATTCTCCATGGAGCCCTCCCTCCCTCCAGTCAGGGTTTTTGTTTTGTTTTGTTTTAATCCCAAAGTTACCTTCTCAGGGAGGGCTCTCTCATGACTCTATTTAAAATTGTACCCTCCCACTCCCCCAGGACATTCCCTATCCCTATTCACTGACTTACTTTTCTCTGTAGCACTTACCATCATCTAATAGAGTTTGTTTATATCTTTCTTGCTCTTCCCAGAAAGTAAGCCCCGAAAGAGCATGGATTTTTTTCTCTCCTCCCACTACAGTGTCCTCTTTGTCTGAAACAGTACCTGATACACAGGAAACACCCAACACATTTTTGTTGAATGAATGAATGAATTCCAGCTTGTCGTGAGACCGAGTCACAAGGTGGACGTACATTAGAAAAGAAGAGTGGCTTGTTTGCAGGTGGATTGCATCAGCAATGTAATGTTGGCACCATTGGTGTAAAAGCCATCTTGGTGTTGTCTTTTCCTATGTCTTCTCTATAGGTTCTTCTGCATGCAACTCTGTGGAGAGAATAAGCGTGGCAAATACTGAGTGAGGGGCTGGGGGAGCCTTTCCAACATGGCGGCAGTTTGTGTATTCAGTATGTGTGTCTTCTCCCCGGCATCCTGCCACGCAGGGCCCAGTGGGATTCCACAGGTCCTCTGTCATGCTATTCCACTTTGGGTATAACTTAGTAACTATCCCAGTACTATGGTTCTATCAGGTCAATCCTTCTCCTTCTCATTTCACCTGCGATTCTTTGTCATTGTTCTTCATCTTCTTCCCTTGAAGTTTCTTTTGCCCTTTCAACATTTCACTGGTGACTCCTCTATAGTTTATGCGAGAACCTTAAGTATAATTCAGCATCTTTCCATGTCTTAAAACTGTTCAATATTTCCGTTTTCAGAAAGCTAAAAGAAAAAAGTGTTATATTCTTTAGGTGAGTGAATGCTCAGAAATGTACCTAGTTTTTAGAATTACTTTAATGCTCTGTAGAAAGTTCAAAATAGGTGACTGCTGAGGGTTGTAGCAGGTCTAAAGAAAATTTCAAAAAGATAAAGTAAATAAGCACTGAGAAACTCACACAGTTCTTATAAACAGTCATTGCCCACTCCTGTCACTGTCAACACACGCAAATGAGCAAGGTGGTTTTTCTGGGCAGTCTGGATGTGTATGCATTCCTTGGCCCAGCAGATCGCCACACTTAGGTCAACCCTGAGGGAACACACGTACACATTTTGAGTCTACAAAGTGCATAAGCAATAGTAAGACTGTGGGTTTTTGTTTTGTTTTTTCACGTACAGCCTCATCTCTATTACGTCAGACTCTATATTTGCTCTGTGCCCTTCTACCACGAAGAACCAGCCTTTGTGCTCACACCTGAATTTAAATATAATTTTACTTCTTATGGACTGAATCTCATTTCCTACCATCAGCTTTTTTAAAGTACGGTTGATGGTTCCACCTCTCAGGGTTATGAGAATCGCATGCCTTGCACTGTGTCTTGGTGCTTAATAAATGCTTTTGTTATTATCATCACCATAGCTTAGCTAAATTACTTAATATGGAAACTTCCAAGCATGCAAAAAAATGGAGAGAATAGCTTATTGAATCTCAGAGTACCAGCTTCAACAGTTATCCACTCCTGCCGATCTTGTGTCATCTATCTCCCCCCAACACACACACACACTCTCTCCTGAATTATTTTTAAACAAATCACAGATTACCATGCTATTCATCCAAAATATTATTATATCCTATATAATAAAGAGGTAATATGCAAATTGACTGTCACGCCCTTGCACAAGATGGCCGCCCCCATGTGGTCACAAGATGGCCACCACAAGATGGCCAGCAGGGGAGGCAGTTGGGGTGACCAGGCTGGCAGGGGAGGACATTTAGGGACAACCAGGCCGGCAGGGGAGGGCAGTTGGGGGGACCAGGCCTGCAGGGGAGGGCAGTTAGGGGCAACTGGGCTGGCAGGGGAGGGCATTTAGGGGCAACCGGGCCAGCAAGGGAGGGCAGTTGGGGACGATTGGGCCGGCAGGGGAATGGTTAGGGGGTGATCAGGCTGGCAGGCAGAAGCAGTTAGGGGCAATCAGGAAGGCAGGCAGGCAGGCAAGCGGTTGGGAGCCAGCAGTCCCTGATTGTGAGAGGGATCCCAGATTGGAGAGGGTGCAGTCTGGGCTGAGGGACATCCCCGCCCCCCGCCAGTGTACGAATTTTGTGCACCGGGCCTCTAGTGTAATATAAATTGTCATATCATAATATGATATAATCTGGAAGATATTCTTTAAAAACAATAACCATAAAATATCATCAGAGCTATAATTACTAAATATTGTCCAATATCCAGTTAGTGTTCCAATTTCCCAATTGTCCCATAGGGTGTTTTTTGGTAACAGTTTGTTTAAATCAGTATTCAGATATGGTCCATATTATTTAATATTTTACTGGAAATAGAATTAAGGCACAGGACAAGATTTTCCTATAAGTATGTTCATTGCAGTGTTATTTAGAATGGAGAAAAAGCAGGAGAACGTAATCACAAAAAAGGATGTATGACCTAACAATAGAACGTAGTCAGCAACTGGAAACAATACTGCAATGAACAGAAAAGGTCCTGGAAACTGAGAAAAGCAGGTTATAAGCCAGTATTTCTACTTTGTATTTTTGTTAATAAGGTATATATCTCATTTGCCTGTATCTGAATCGTAAGGGCATGAGCGACTTTAATTTTCTCTTAACTGTTAGAATTAAATCTCATCTTTCTCCAGCGATCACGTATGACTTGTGTAATAAAAGGTTATTAAAGATAAAACTGCCGCAGCAGCGCCTCTTGGCAGTGGTTTGGTTTCATGTGGAGGGAGTTATGTTTGGCACGCTATGCTTTCTCCCTACCATGTGTTTCCTCATGTGATCTGCTGAGCAGCCCTCTGAGGCAAGAAGAGGCAGAAACCCCGGGAGGGCTGTGCCTTCACCTGACGCCAGCACGCAGCTCTACAAAAGCGCCTTCAGAGGGCTATTGTTCACTGCTCGGGACACATGATCTCATGAGCTCTCCACATGCCATCCTGCCAAGGTAGGAGGCGGAGACGTGCAGGGACTGGCCTTCCTTTCACAGAGGGGGAAACTGAGGCGCGGAGGACTTGACCTTTTCCTCACACCCCTCAGGTTGGTCGTAGGGACTGACTTTGGCTCAGCTGTCTGGTGCTGGCCATCACCCTGAGACTCTGTTTTGCATCGTTTCGGGGTTTCACCATCTCAGTGTAGGTTTGGCCAAGGGAGTGCTGAATCCCGCCTCATTGTGACATACCACACCGCGTTCTGTGGTTCGGGATCTGACCAAACTTGCTTGGGTTCTCCACACCCATCTCGGGTGGGATTGGCTTTTGCTTGTCTCTGCTTTCAGTGACCTATTCACTTTCTGTCCACTGTCACCTCCTCTAACCTTTGCTGCTGATGTCCGCAGCCCCGGAGTCCCGCTCAGCGAGTGTCCCTTATGCCGGGCTCAGGCCTCCTTTGCTCTCTGAGGTCCTCACCTGGGCCTGCCCGCACCGTCTCCTGTCTCCTGACTGCCGTCCCGGCACCAAGCCCTCCCCACCCCCACCACGCTCCTGCTTCCACAAGTCTCCACTTGGCTTGGCCCCACCTGTGCCCTGGAGCTGGTCCTGATTCCTCCTTCTCAGAATTCTCACCTGTACCCTGCAATTTAGTTGTCTATTTCTTGTTTCCTAACCGTGTCTCCAAATGTCCATCTTTCTCCCCTCAAAGACTGCGGGCTCCCGGCAGGCAGACGCTTACTGATACGGCAATGATAACAGCTCTGGGCACTCCTTGTGTGCCAGGCCCAGAGCTGGGTGGTTCACATATTTATCTCATCCCGTGATGACAATAAACTTGTGTGATTATTCCATTCGACAGATGAAGGCACTGAAGCTCTGCGAGGTTGGGTAACTTGTCCAGCGCCACCCAGCAGGAAAGTAATAGAGCAAGAATTTTCACCGTATCTGTCTGACTGCAAAGGCCATGCTTCTCCACACGGCACGTACTCACTGCTGGCTGCCTGGTTCAAATTTCCTTGCGTGTTCTTCACAGTGGCATCCACAGGGTCCTCGTTTTCCGCAGATTCTTATCAGTAGACAGTAAGTACTCTCTCTGGCCACTGTGCTCGGGGCCTGGCTCCTCTGAGCCCAGATAGTTGGCTAGAATCCAAACACTCCAAGCTCTGCGCGTCCCTCCCATACCCACTTTCTTGCTTCTGCACACCCTCCACAGCCCCACACTTCTCTCTCTTGTCTCTCTCTGCCTAAGCAGTCAGACTTTCCCTAGACCACCAGGGTTCCTTGGGCCTCTGTAAGATATCTCTTGATAGAGTTGGTAAGAAAACGGAGCTGTGGATTAGCCAAAGGCCCAGAGGAAAGAAACCAGACTAAGACCGACACTGCTGCCTCCCCACCCCACCCCACCCCACCCCACCCACTTATGGGGCTCCCAAAACCCATGGGAATCCTGCCCCTTCACAGCCACCCCCTCCCCCAATCAGAATCTTTGCTTCAGGCTCCCAAGCCCTTGGGCTAAGCCCCACCCTCTCCCAGCATCCTAAAGTTTGGGGGCTGCATTCAACTGAGAGATTTCCAAGAAGAGGTGTGTTGGAGGGACTTGTGCCAGGGCACGTGTCCTGGGAAAACGGGGAAGGGGGCAGCCACCACCGCTGTCTCTGAAGACATCCGCGTTTCCAGACCTTCTGCCCTTTCCCCCTCCCACCAGCCCGGGAGAGCAGGGACCAAGCTTGCTTATTGTCACCTGACGCTGGGCAGCCACTGATCCCATTGGTGGAGCCAGATTGGGTCTGGCTCTCCCGTTCCTTCTCGTCTTCTCTGCCTCTCTCTCCTCCACGTCGCTTTGCTTTTGCCTCTCCTTGTGCTCGGCTGGGAACATCGCCTCTCCCGGGGCAGCAGCGCGCTGCGGAGCAGCAGGGGCCGCCTGTGGGGCATGGAAGAAGCCTCCTTCGCAGCCGTGAAAGGAGTAAGAGGAGCCGGCGGCGAGCGCTGCTGCCTGTGACCCGGGCATCCAGCCCGCTGCCCCTCTGCCTGGGGAGCCCATCCGCACAGAGCTCTCTCCCTTCCCTCCCTTCCAGGTCTCCCTCTGCAGAGCCTGGTGGAGCCAGGTGAGTGCCCTTCCTCTGCTGTCAACCCCGAGAGGGACTTGGGTGGCGAGGGGCTAGGAGCTGGGGCCACTGAGGTCCTGCCACTGCTTGCAGTGCCCACCTGGATTGCCAGGGCCAACGACCTTGTCCCCTTTCCCCCAGGCCCTTGGCCAAGGGGTTAACAGCTGGATCCTGTCCCCAGGGCACCACAGTTAGTCACCCCGTGACCATTCTGCTGCAGTCAGCGATGCCCACAGGGACAGTGGGGTGGCATGTGGTGCTTTTCTGAATGAGCATGGGCAAAAGGTACCATAGCCGTGTGTGCACCATGCTTGGGAGGAGACTGGAGGTTTGCCTGCGCAGATAGTTCTGTCTGCATGCACTTATGTTCATGTGTGGGTTTTAACTGCTGTGTGGCATGTCTGGGAACATACGTTTCTTGTACACGTGAAGCACATGTGTGGGGGATCACTTATCAGAGTAGCCTGTGAATACATGTCAGGAGGGGCAGCGTGAAGCCGTGTATTTGTGGGTGGACACATCCCTTGTCATGTGTGTGGGAGTACATGTTGACGGAGGGTTTCTATGTGGGAGGTGCGACTCGCAGCAGGAGGGGGGAGGTAGGTGGAGAGTGTGGGCAGAAGCCCCTGTCTGTGGTCAGAGCTGCGTAGGTAGGCAAACCTGTTGGCATATGAAGGCTCGGCTTTGGCAGAGTGTGGCCAGACACAAACGTATTTTCAAAGTCTGTGTCTTTGAGCCTTGAGAAGACTTGAGGGCGAATGCCAGAATACGGGCAGAGGTTGACGTGTGTGCAAATAAATATACATGGTGTGCCAGCGGGCATATGGGTTGCATGCCTTCTGTGGCAGTGGCATGCATGCATGTTGGTGCCTGTGGTTCCCCCCCTAAATTACAGCTTTATGAGAAGGTATGCGTACATACGTGTGTGGGAGAGCCTGTGGACTTTAGCATGTGAGAGTCTGTGTGGCGGTGACAGCTGGTGGAGGGGAACTTGCTGGGCAGTCTTAGAGTGTGGAGAGTGGCAGAAGGTCCCTGCGTGCGTAGGGGAGTGGGTGGGAGTGAGAATGTCTGAGGAGGTGTGTGCGGCCTGTCTGTGGGCATATTTGGTGCGCGCGCACGTGTGCGTGTGCGTGTGCGTGTGTGTGTGTGTGTGTGTGTGTGTGTGTGTGTGCTCGAATGCGCGCGCCTGCCTGCTTGTGGGTGTGTGAATGCTTGTCTCAGGGTGGATTCACACAGGAGTGTGGGTGTTTCTCAGGTGTTGTCTCAACCTGTCTCTCACACCCTGCCCTTCCCCGGTCATCTGGGCTTGGAGAACTGGGGTTCATGCCCACCTTTGGCCCACCCTGGCTCTACTGATCTCCCAGTGTCACTCATGGCCACTCTCCCAGTCTCGCGTGGGAGTAGAATGTAGGTGGGGAAGGCTGACCCACGTCCTGGACATCCCAGCACCAAGCACGCTGTCCTGTCTCTGGGAGACTGAGGAGTACTGAGGCAGCGGCAGGTGCCCCTCCCCCGCAACTGGCCAAACCTACACTGAGATGGTGAAACCCCTCCCCCATGTGGGTGGGAGACAGCCAGCGAGGCCCTCCCTGGGGTGGGAGTATGTCTGTGTGGGCGTGTGTGGGTGCATGTGCGAGTGTGTGTGTGTGTATGTGGGGGCACATGCCTGTCTTGCTGGGGAGCTCCTCACTGGGACCTCGGAGGATGGCATCTTCTCACCGCTTCACAACTGTCCCCAGGAATTACAAACTGGTTTCTTGTAGAGTTGTTTCCAGACACCCTGTCCCGGTCTGCTTTCTTTTGTGGCGGGCCTGGTAGCACCCCCATGCTCATCTACCATAGGATTCACGAGGCCCACTGGCGTTTGGCTGAACCTCACAGCAGGCGGGCATACACTTTAGGGTGGAAAGCTAAGCGGTAACAAGGACTCAGGGAACACCCTGGGAGGGGTAAGGGCCATCACCCATACGCTTTGCCCTGTGCCTGCCACCCAGGCAGCCCACAGGCTAATTTAGAGGTGCCAGGCTCCAGAGCAGGCTTAGTTGACAGGAAAGTGTGGGTTGAATCTTCTGGAAGCTATAAATAGAAGTACCTGCTTTCGAAGGCACAAGGTACCCTTACCCTAGCGCCTGGGTGAAGAGAAGAAGAGGGAAGGAGGAGAATGGAGATGACACTCCAGAAATCTGAGCTGTGCTGGGACTGGGCTTGAGGCAGACCCGGGAAGCATGAGCTCGCCTGGGTACTGAGCAGATGTCCCAGGAGAAAGCCCAGCCTACACTCAGGCTCCTAGCCCAGAGACGGCCCCTTCCCTCCCCTCTCCCCTCCCCACCCCGCTCCCCAGGGCTCCAGTGAGCAGGCCAAAGTCAGGGCCAGAGTCAGCGCTTCCTGGCTAAGCAGTGAGAGTGGTGGTCCTTCACACCTCGGGGAGCAGCCCGGGGAAGGAGTGCAGGGGAGAGGGGGGGGCGGGGGTGAGAGAAAATGCCATTGCTTGAAAGAAAAGGACAGAGAAGGAAAACGAAATATTGGTAAAATTATGTGCACCTATGCATACATACACGCCACACATGTCATGTCACACCCACACGAGGGAACACAACTTTCACGTAATGGTAAAGGGGTGAGGGCTCCAGAGTCAGACAGACCTGAGTTGGAATCATTTTCGAACTGTGTGACCTTTGGCATCTTAGTACCCCCAACTTCAGCTACCTCATCTGTAAAATGGGTATAATAATAATACCTACCTATTGGGAGCTTAACGTGAGATGCTGTTTGTGAAAGTATCAGCACTTAGCCTGCAACAGGCGTCAAAAGTAAAACGAATTACTTAAGAGGATCAAGTGCCAGAGGAAAGAATATAGCGGGGAAAGGGGGAAAGGGAAAGAAGGATAGTGGGAAGGTGATGGGTGGGGGAAGGTCTGCAGCTTGTACTCCTCCCGCCACCCGTGGATCCACGTGCACTGGCACCCCAGCCCTGTGTGGTGGTGACCCCTGTGGGTCACCCCGGAGAGGAGGGGTCCTGACCTCCAGAGCCCGGGCAGCCTGGGCCTCTTGGCTGCTAGCGTCCCCCTCCTGCCTGCACCCTCACACCCATCTCCTCGCTGGGTTCTTCCGGTCTCTCCTAGGCCTCACACTGTTCTCTCCACCCCCACCCCTTTCTCTTTTCACGCCTGCTGGCTGAGGGCCCCCTCCTCGGCTCCATCTGCTGAAAATCTGTCCCGCCTGGCGTTCTCCGCGTTCCCACTGCCTCTGCCACCTGTCAGGTGCCGTCTGCTCTGCAGACCCCTCTTAGGAGAGCCAAGAGCCCGGGGGACGCCCATCCCACCTCCAGTCCTCCCCTCCAGTCTTCCCTGTGCAACCTTGCCATCCGATTCGACGGGGCAGGTGCAAACAACGGCTCCTCGAGGTCCCACCTCGGAAGGAATGTTGGGAAGAGACATTCCAGAAAACTGCACGGTGGGGCGGGAGGTGCTGACGCTCCCTCTCCTCTCAGTCCCCACAGGAGCCAAACCAAAAGGGAGCATGGAGCTGCTGTCCACTCCCCACAGCATCGAGGTCAATAACATCACCTGTGACTCCTTCCGCATCTCCTGGGCCATGGAGAACAGTGACCTGGAGAGGGTCACCCACTATTTCATCGACCTCAACAAGAAGGAGAATAAGAACTCCAACAAATTCAAGCACCGGGTGAGCACGTCTTCCTCACACCTGCTCGGGAGGGAGGCAGGATAACGCACGCCTGGAGCTGATAGCGGGGAGCTGGAGAGGCCTGATTCCAACCCAGGCTCTCCTTACTGTGTGATCTTGGGAAAGTTAGTTAACCTCTCTGGGCCTGAGTTCCTTTGCTGGCAAAAGGGGAATAATAATCACGGCAGCCCCTGTAGGCTTGTGAGAGGCATCTGTGAGGTAATGTTTGTGTGCCGTTTGGCTCGGGGCCCAGCTCACAGTGAATGCCGTTATCGGCATCGTGACTAGGGCTTTGGAGAGGCGGGAAAACCCGGGCGGGCCACGGCATCACACCTGGGGGTGCCTGGTGGACGGGGTGGGTACCATGGGCTGTGGGCAGGGGTGGGGCCCTTTGCAGGGTCCTTCAGGCCCCTGTGATCCTCTCTGCCCCTGGCCCTCTGGCCTGTTGGCTGGGTTTAGAAAATGCATGTGAGAGAGTCCCCTGTGGGCTGGGGCGTCCTTTCCCTGGGTTAAAGCTGGTGTGGGGGGTGGGTGGGAGGAAGGCTCCCATCTTCTAAGCTGGAAGAACGGCAGGGGAAGAGTGAGGTGGGAAGAAGCTGGTTCCCACGACGACAGCATCATGTGGGTTACTCACCCTCTCTCTTTGGAACTGGCTCCCCCGATCTGGGTGTCTTTTGGCAGGCCAGTTGCCACGGTGACGTGAATGTTCAACACCACCCCCTTAACCTCCTCCCAAAAGAATAAGGCATATTTTCCCTTCCTCCCTGGCTTCTCAGCATTGGCCGTTGCCGTGGAAACGGCACTGCAGTGTGCAGAGCTCTCGAAGTCTCCCTCGAAAACGAAAACGGAGGTCTGGCCGCCCTCAACTTTGTGGGCTTCCACCCCCGTGGCCTTTCTCCTCGGTTCCCGAGAGAAGGGGCATCAGGGAGTTAAGGATGATGGAGGCAGGGGAGTGTGTGTGTGGCCTTCCCAATGGCCCCTGCTTGCTCCTGCAGGAGCCTGGTGGCCAGGACACCCAGCCATCGAATCACCGAGACTCTGGCCCTCTTCCAGGAGGCACGGGGTGGGGGGAGGTCTGAGGGGAATGCCACGGTTGGGCATGACCCCCAATGTGACTCTTGGCTCTCGGTCTGCACCCCATGTCTCAGGATGTTCCCACAAAGCTTGTGGCCAAGGCTGTGCCGCTGCCCATGACGGTGAGAGGCCACTGGTTCCTGAGCCCCCGCACGGAGTACAGCGTGGCGGTGCAGACGGCAGTGAAGCAGAGCGACGGGGAGTACCTCGTGTCCGGCTGGAGCGAGACAGTCGAGTTCTGCACCGGAGGTGAGGCGCTGCCGGTCTGTGCTTTTGTGCATCCGGTTTAGTGATGGTCAGGAGGGGGCTTCGTCTCTTTAAAAAACCTTTTATGTATCTGTATCTATGTCTATGTCTATGTCTATACATCTGTCTATCTCTATATGTAGATACTGATTTCAGAAAGGAAGGGAAAGGGAGAGAGAGAAAGAAACATCCATGATGAGAGAGAATCACTGACTGGCTGCCTCCTGCATGCCCCCTATTGGGGATCGGGCTCGCCACCCGACATGTGCCCCGACTGGAATGGAACCGTGACCTCCTGGTTCAGAGGTTGACGCTCAACCACCGAGCCACACTGGCTGGGCAAAGGGGCTTCGTCTTAACATAGCAGATACGGTGACCACCTGCTTACACCAGCACCAGGCTTGGGCCTTCAGGGAGACACAGGTAGATGAGACCTGCCCCTGCCCCACCCCCACCCCCTCAAAGCCTATAGTGCAGGAGGCAGATGGGAGCACTACTAATCATGGTGACAACGTCATTTCTATAAAGGGCTGGAGTCACTTTTCTGGCTTGGGGCAAGCATGTTTTTCTGAATCATGGTACAATGCACATAACATAAAAGTTGCTATCTTAACCATTTTAAGTGTACAGTTCAGTGGTATTAAGTACATTCGCATGGGTATGTCACTAATCTCCAAAACTTTTCTTCATCTTCCCCTACTGGAACTCTATACCCACTGAACAACACCTCCCACTCCCCCCTCACTGCAGCCCCTGGCAACCTCCATTCCACTCTCTGTCTCTCTAAATTTGACCCCTCTTGGTATCCCATGTGAGGGTAACCTTGCAGCATTTGTCCCTCTGTGACTGGCTTATTCACTTAACATCGTGACCTCAAGATTCATCCGTGTTGTAGCATGTGTCAGAATTTCCTTCCTTCTTAAGGTGGGATAATACCACATTGTGTGGCTAGACCGCGTTTAAGCAATCGTTGGTTGCTGGATGCTTCGTGGAGCAATCACATTTTGCTGGTCTTGAGCCTCCACTTAGCCTGAGAAAATGATCCTTGCTCAGCAGCCCCACAGACTCTCATAGCAGAGCTCAGCTTGGAAATTCCGGCATGAACAAGCAAAAAAACAGGCTCAAGTGTACTTGCTCACTGATGACCTAGGTTCTGTCCCCGCAGTATTCTATTCTTTTGGTGTCCATGGTGAGAACTGCCCCAGATCTCCCTCTGTCACAAGGAAGGGGCAGGGGACAGTTTTAGCCCTGGGCCTCCGAGGCGGCTGGCTCCACCCTCTGCCAAGGTCTGTGCCCTTTGCTGTGTCCTTGAGCTGCTGTTCTCTTTTGAGTGGTGCTTTCTCTTAGCTCAGCTGCACACCCCACTCTCTGAAGGTGCTTCCTCTCACCGTGGGGAAAGCCTCTTGGTGTACCCCAGAACTCCACGTGTGGTGGGAACTTAATTCACACCGGGGAGCTGGGGATGGTGGCAGTCCAGTCCATATTCCTCTTGCCAAACCCAGCACCCTGGCCAGGGCTGCATCAGCAAGGAGGAAAGGACACCTTTTCTAATTGGCACCAAGGCGCTGTCGAGGCTAGCAGCAGCCCGGCTGGGGCCTCTGGGCTTCGGCCCTGGCCCTGGGGGAGGGTCCAGTTTCATGCATGAACAAGCAAAAAGCCAGGCTCATGGAAACACTACCTTGTTTCCATGCTTTTCTGCTTTTCCCGGGATACGAAGTAGAGTCCTCGCCCCAGACCTGGTCCACCTAAACACTCACCTCAGGGCTCGGCAGGCTCTCCAGGAGTCTCCCCTGTAATGACAACTCGCTTCCCCGTGGGTGGTGTGGGCAGCCTCTGACCTGCTGGGTTTGAGGGCTCTCCCTTAAAGGACCTCAAAATCGCCCCCCCTCAGTCCTTCATCTGCCTGCTGGTCCTCCTTTCACACGAGGCCTAGGACGGCCTGGAATGACAGCCCCGGGGGCTGTATTGTATAACCGGGCAGCCCGGCCCTTGTCTGAGGCAGAGAGTCCTGAGCCTCTGGCACTGAGGGTGCAGAGGTGATGAGGACAGACAGCCTCCAGCTGGCCCATTCCCACGTGGCCCAAGATGCTGTGAATGTTTGGTGTCCCCTGCTGCTCTGAGCACAGAGATGGGTTGGCATTCACCTTGTGGGTGAGGGAGGGGGAGGGGCTGTAACCCTGCCTGGCGTCGGCTCACCCACCTGCCCTCTTGCAGATTATGCCAAGGAGCACCTGGCGCAGCTGCAGGAGAAGGCCGAGCAGATCGCAGGCCGCATGCTGCGCTTCTCTGTCTTCTACCGCAACCATCACAAGGAGTACTTCCAGCACGCCAGGTGCGTGCAGCCCTGCCTGGCCCATCAGGTCCCTCCTCCCTCCCTCAGCTCTGCCTCAGCTGCCCAGGCTGTTTGATGTCACCCCAACCTTGTCAACTGCCAGATCCTCTGCACAGAGTCGCTATGCCCTTCCACCACAGGCTGACTCTGGCGGGAGGCATGGGCAGGGGTAGAGGGGTGGCTGCTGGTGGTTTGGGATTGAGCTCCAGGAAAGCAGAGGGCACTCAGGATAGAGCTGCCTGGGGCACTTGTGAAAACAGGCCTGGGTGAGTGAGGACCCAGGTGGAATCCTCCTTGGAGGCAGTTCCTGTCCTGTGAAAGGCAGGTATCTCTCCAATTCAGGCCCTGGGTCTGAAGGGGAGGTGGTGAGGAGAATGTGAGTGGGTTCTGAGTAGGAAGGATTGTGGTCTTCACACTGTCTGCTGGGGAGCCTGGGGGTTCCAGGGTGTGTCCCAGGCAGCCCTGAGGGTGGTGCTGAGGGGTCGTTGAGGAACTCCAAGGATGGAGCTTGGTGGACCTCACACCTATCAGTCAACCTGAGCAGTGTCCATTTTATTGCCTACGGCCCGCCTATCTATAACTCCCTTTGGGAAAAAAGAGAGGGGTTCCACATCCAAAAATTCCTGATCCAATCAATGATGTCATCCAACACCTTCAGCCGGCCCATGGGGAGCCTGAGACCCAGAGGGCCAGCAATTCACTAGTCACTTAGGACAGCCAGGACCAAGCAAGAGTGAGGCTGGGCCAGGGGCTGCCCATCCCCCGTGACTGCTGACACTGCTCCAAGTCCATGTCCTAAGGCTGGGCCAGGACAAGCCACCACCAGTATTGTCTGTCTTTATCATGGTGTCACTCTGACCCTACCCCAGGGCTGTGGGGGCCTGGAGGGCCTCTGGAGTTTGCACTGAAGAAGAGAGGCAGTGAGGTGAGTGGTTAGGGCACCGGCCCTGTTTGGGTTTCTCTATCAGAAAGCAAGCAAAAGACAGAGAGCACCATGCGTGCCAGAATAGAGAGAGGACTAAAGGCAGAATCCCCTCGAAACCCTGTCTATTGTGGGCCAGTCCGGGCAGATGGAATGTGATAGGTGTGTGTGATGACTGAGTAAAATCCAGTGTCCTGCACATAGTAGACAGTCCAAGTTTTGTTGAGTGCAAATGCCTGATGTTCTTGGAAGGCTTTAGAGAGAAAGGGATACCGATGCTGGGCCTTGCCGGATGAATAAGTGTTCGCCAGGCCAAGTAGAGAAAGGCGGGATGGGAAGTCCAGGCAGAGGGCAGAGCCCTGCAGGGGCAGAGGCAGGAAAGAGCTGGGGTGGGGTTCCCCTGTGGCTGGAGGTTGTCACCTGTGTGTGTGTGTGTGTGGTGGGGGTGGTAAGAGGTGGAGCCAGAAAGGCCAGATTGTGATGGCCTTGCTTTTCCCTCAAGCTCGATCAAAGGGCTTTTTGCTGGAGAACAGCAGGTCCAGGCTTCTCCTCTGTGAAAGAGTGGGCTGGATCAGCCCATCTCCTCCCCGCTCTCGCATTCTGGAACATTCTATTTGTGATGGGTGGAGGCGGTGGCTGGTGGGAGAGCTGGGAACTGGGCTGGCTCCCTTCTTACCACACACAGCAGCCAAGCCTCAGCCCAGCTAACCGGTGGCATTTTCTCTTCCCTTTGGCACTGTCCCTGGGGTGGGCAGGACCCACTGCGGGAACATGCTGCAGACCTACCTGAAGGACAACAGCGGCAGCCACGGCTCCCCCACCAGCGGCATGCTCCACGGCGTCTTCTTCAGCTGCAACACGGAGTTCAACACCGGCCAGCCCCCACAGGACTCCCCCTACGGCCGCTGGCGCTTCCAGATCCCCGCCCAGCGCCTTTTCAACCCCAGCACCAACCTCTACTTTGCGGACTTCTACTGTATGTACACAGCCTACCACTACGCCATCCTGGTGCTGGCCCCCAAGGGCTCCCTGGGGGACCGCTTCTGCCGAGACCGCCTGCCCCTTCTGGACATTGCCTGCAACAAGTTCCTGACCTGCAGCGTGGAGGATGGGGAGCTGGTCTTCCGCCACGCCCAGGACCTCATCCTGGAGATCATCTACACTGAGCCCGTCGACCTGTCCCTGGGCACCCTGGGGGAGATCAGCGGCCACCAGCTCATGAGCTTGTCCACTGCTGACGCCAAGAAAGACCCCAGCTGCAAGACCTGCAACATCAGTGTGGGCCGCTAGGGACTCCCCGAGAGCTGGGGGGCTAGGGAGAAATGACAGGCGGGTGGTGGTGGGTGACTTCAGTTCAGGGAGCTGGCTTTCTCTCTCCTGCCCCCCTACCCTCTCCACGCTGTCAGCTCCCCTCCCCCTCCTCTTGGCATTAGAGGTAACAGAGGGTGGTCCCCTTGGTAGGCGTGGCCCACCCACGCCTGGTAGACTGGGAAAGGCTCTTAGCCTCAGTAGGTTGGTGGGAGCAGGGGGTGGGTTCCTGGAGACGTCCTCTTTCCTCTGCTTTCCCTGCCCTGCTATTTCTCGCTTCCTTCCAGGCCTCCATCTCACGGAGACTTGTGGCCTCTGGGCTGTTTCGGGGAAGCCTCTCTAGGCCAAAGCCCACGTGTAGCTTGCCTGCCTCCCGAGGGGACACGGAGCTGTGGGGTGCTCTTCCTTAGCCCCACCCACCCCACTCAGGACCACCAGAGGGTGCCCCTCGCTGCTCAGCCGGGCCTGGGGACTTCCTACTCCAGACCTGTCCTTTCCTCTATAAATAGTCGCCTGCACACCCACGTCTTCCTGCCCCACGGCACTTGCATGGGGAGAGCAGTCCCCTTCACCTGCGCTCTAGAAAGGGGCCCTCTTTTTCCTCTTGGCTTCGGGGCATCCAGGCTGTTGGAATGTGTCCTTTGTTCGGGAGATAGCACAGATCCTAGCGGACCTTCTCCCTCGCCCCGAGCGCTGAGGTCTGGAATGGCAGCTACTGGGGTCGAGGAGGGGGGAAGAGACCCCTGAGACCCAGAGGGACCCCTTTCTGAGCTGGGAGTGGGTCACCTCTTGTCCTGAGGGGCCTGGTGTGGAAGTAGACCTGAGGGCTTGCCCACAGAGCCCGGTACCTGCCTGGCCGTGAACTCGCTAGCTCTCCGTGTGTGATCTGGACTGTGGTGTCCCTGCCACCTGCCTGTCGCCCCCGCCCACTGGCACTGTCTGCACTCCCCTTTAGCCTGTTGTTGGAGAGTCCCTTCCCTGGGGAGCTCCTGTTGGAGACTTTCCTGGACCCAACAGCATTTTTACCTGTTTTCCTACTTTTGTACGGGTCACCACGGTGGTGAGGGTAGACCCCCTGAGACAAGCAGACCGGGTGGGGGGCGAGGGGAGAGGTATTGATGGAGGCAGCTAGCTGTCTGGAGATGATGGAGGTGATGTCAGGTGGAGGAGAACAGCCTCCATAGTGACAACCCGATTTCTGTGATGAAGGACAGAAGGGGCCGCAGGCCAACAAGGCCATGTCTCAGTGAGGGGCAGGTGGGACAGCTGGTCGCCTCTTCTGTAGCCACGGGGAGCGGTGTGGTCAGCTGTCTCTGTGGCATGGATCAGGTCTGGGGGCCTGGGAGATGCATGGAGTAGGAGAGGACATGGCCCGCAGGCCCTCTCCCCCTCTGCTGGCAGCATCGCTGTGCGGTGGCCCGCTGCCCTCCCTTGGCCCCGTGTCTGCCCTGGGCTGGGGCATGCCTGCCTGTGCTGTGCTTGCGATGTGTACCAATAAACAAGCCACCATGGCCTGAGAGCCCCACCTCTCCTTGGACTCTGGGAGTGCGGGTAGGCAAATCACACTGTCACGGAGGAGCTCGCATGGGCATGCCCCCAAGGACAGGGCGCCGGGAATTGTCTCCAAGAGTGTTCCAAATCCTGCTGCGGGAAGCAGAGCCACATCTCCTGCTCGGAAGGGACTTTGGAGGTCATTTGGAGTTGCCCTGCATGTTGCAGAAGGGGAAACTGAGGCCTCTTAGGAGAGAATCTGTACCAATCTGGAGGCCTAACCAAGGTCCCCAGGTTCCCCATTTGGAGCCCTTCCCACTGCAGCGTCAGACCCAAATGCCACTGAATTCCACCCCCTACCCCAAGCCCTGTCCCATCCCCAGCAGGGCTCCTCTTTTGCAGATCTGAGTCACCTCTGTGTCTATTCTTATGGACTTATTAAAATGATCCTCTGCTGGAGTGGAAAAGCTCCAGAAAAATTAGAGTCACCTCCCAGACACTGCCTGGCTCAGGGCCAAAGAGCACGTGTCACAGAACCTCCTAAAGCTAGGAAGGAGGGCAAAGACCAGTTCCTGAGGGCCTACTATGTGTCAGGCATCTCGCCAGGTGGTTTCTTACATCAGCTTGTTTAGTCTTCACAATGGCTCTGTGCCGAATTCACATTTAACAGATGAAGAAACTGAGGCACAAGGAAGTTAAAAGGCTTGCCCATGTCTTACAGTCAGTAGATGACAGTGGCCAGGATTGAATCAGAAGCTGGCATCTTCTCATATCACTGCCCTGTGTCCCCTATTGTGTGCCAGGGTCACCTGAGACGGTAAGACACAAGCAGGGCTGGCTCAGACACAGTGGCCCTGGCGAGGATCTCCTCTGGCTCTCCGAGGCCGGTCCTAATTCCTGAAAACACCAGGGGGTGCTGTGGAGTCGGAAATGCCCAGGAGGCTTATTTAAAGGGCATGGGCAGCAGCTGGAGTCCGGAACTCCCAGGACAGGAGTGAGCACCAGGGTCTAGCCTGTCACCTCTGAGCAGGACCTCCCGCCAGCAGCCTAGGGGTTTCAGCGCCCTCCAGAGGCGAGTCTCAGCTTCAGTCTTCCTTTTGTGACTCCTCCTGGGTTTGTTAGGAGGAGAGGTTGGCTCCCAGCATCCTTTTAGTGGGAGTGCAGGCGGCCAGCCGAGGCAGGGTGGGTGGGGCTGGGGAGTGCATGTGCAGGCTTCCTCCAGAGAGCTGCTCCTTCTTCCTCTCTCCAGATAGCTGCTCTCCGCCACGCCTGCCCCACGCTGCTAGAGGTGCCTGTCAGACCACGCTGGTTCAGGGCATCTGGTGGAGTCTGCACAGAGGCCTGCATGGGAGTGCGCGCGCGCGCGCACACACACACACACACACACACACGCACACACACACAGTCTCACACACCCTCCTTGAGCTGGATTGATTTAGAAGACAGCCTTGCTGGCCACAGAGAGCTGAAAGGTGAGGGACAACCTTGGACTGCAGTTGCCTCTGTATACAGCAGGGGCCCCGAGTGAGCCCTGCTCCAGGGCAGGAAGGGAGGAAAATGAGGTGGTGGCCACCAAAGGGCACCTCTGACAGCCAACACATACACATAACCACATGCACTAGCGCTCCGAACACACACACACACACATGCACACACACACTCTCCGACATCTACTTCCCTGCCCATTCCTTCCCTCCTGGGCCAGCATCTTTCTTTGAATCCTGGATGGAGGACAGCCCCCCACACACATAGCTCTGAGAACCCTCACAGTTTCATCTGGCTTCAGTATGTGTCTCTTATCCATGTTGGGGAGAGAGGTGGCTGGAGTCCCAGGGAGAGGGACAAGAAGGGACCATTCCCCAAAGTGGAGGGAGGCCTTCAGGAAGCCGAGCTGAGGTGATTGGCCATAAAACAGCTTGGCCACAGCATCTGGAGGAGATTGGAACCAGATGTTCCTGGGATGGGGGCAGGGAGGATGTGGGGCTGGGAGGGGGCTGGAGCAGGAGAAGGGGGCTGGTCAGTCGGAGGCTGGGTTAGGGGCCTCGTGGCTCTCCGGGGTAAACATCTGGCTGCCCTCTGCCCCACCCCCCGTCAGGCCCTACGGTTTTTGCAAAATGGAGCAGCAAATCTTTTCCAGGACTCCAGAGTCAGCCCTGTGTATAGGGACAGTCAAGCACAGGGTGGGACTTGGGAGGTGCCCAGAAAGGCTCGCCAGAAATATGTCCCCTGCTCTGTGAGCCCCGCCTGGCTGTGGGTTAAGCATCGTCTTTTCTGACGGTAGTTCTGTGCTACGCTCCAGATGCCCAACTAGAAACTTGTGTCCCAGAAGTCTCCTTCTGTCGTAGGAAAAGAGTGGTCCAGGAACAGGAAAATTGTCCCGCAGAGGAAAGGAAAAGGAGGCCCATGTACAGGCTGTCTTCAAAGGTTTATCTCATTCCTTCCTTGAAACCCTGTGAGGTGTCATCATCCTACGTGTCTAGATAAAGAACCCGAGGTTCAGAGTGGTGAAGTGACTCACCCAGGGGCACAAAGCCACCAAATGGTAGAGCTTGTGTTTGCATTCAAATTTGCTGGGGGGCGGGAGGGAGGATCAGAGAGAAAAAGGAGTGAGGGGCAGTGCAGGGCCAGCGGTTAGCCCTGCAAGTCCTCACTGCTGCTGAGGGTCCCAGGGTCTTCAGGAGCCTGGTCCAGCCCTCCGGCTGCCTGGAGACTGGGCCCTGGGTTTTCTCCTTGCCTGTGGCAGGAGAGGTTTCTGGGCAAAGGCAACAGGCTTGGGGAGCAGAGGCCCAGAGAGGGGCAGCTGGCCAACGTCACAGGGCGAAGCATGGCAGAGCCAGGTCTGCTGACTGCCGGCTCGTGCTGTCATCCTGTCCTCCCGGGCCAGAGAGGAGCTCCCAGGGGGGAGGCGTCGGGAGCTCCAGGCTGTGTGGCCATCTCAACCTGGTTACCAGGGCTGGGAGCACAGTCCGGGGCAGGTCCATCCTCGCTCTTTCACTGGCCGTGCACTCAGGACCCAGGGAAACCCAGGGTCCTCGGGGGCTTGGAGACAGGGGGAAGAGCAAGGGTGCCTTCCTCCCACGTGGGACCACCTGAGTGGGTGGGCGGCTGCACTGAAGCTGGTCTAGTTTAGAACCCGAAGCAGCCAGAAGGTGAGAGAGAGCTGGGCCCTGAGAACACATTACGTTTTGGAGCATCAGTGGCCTGCAGGCAGCTCCCGGGCAGCCTCCCCTGCCTGGTGGCAGCCTCTGAAGATGGGCCCAGGGTCCGAATCTATGGTGGTGATGGTCTCGGGACTGGTGCCCAGGGTGGCTGCAGAGGGCGATCCTGAGCTGCCCTAGCTGTGGTGTTTATTCAGAAGCCCTGTTTGAGGTGGAGAACCAGGGACTCTGTGGGCTGAGCCCCACAGTCTAGACGGAGTTAGGATCCTGGTTCCCTCTGTACCTGTGGCTTGTGACCTGGGAGTGCGTCCTCTGAGCTTCAGAGGAGCCCGGAGGGATGGTGAAGGCAGCTGTGACCACTGACTACCAATTTGGCCGTGGAGGAGCTGATGCCAAGTTGGCTGGCAAAGTGTCTGGGTGAGATGCCCAGGCAGCTCCAACAGTTTGGGGGACCTGCCATTCTGCTCAGCCCTGTCCACCTGCGGTCAGGGCTGGAGGACAGGGCTGCAGCCTGACCGTGGGAGGGGGAACTATGCACATCAGATGCTAGCAATGGGTCTGGTTCCCACTGCTGCTTAAAGGGCCAGGGTGGGGTGCACCATGCCATACTGCTTCCTGGGCATGGGTCCCCGCACATAGTCCCTCTAGCTGGCACAACACCTGCCCCTGCTGTAGGGAGGAGCATGGAGCCAGTAAAAGAACGACAGCCCCACAGAAGGCCCTCAGGGAGCCCTGGGGCTTGGAGCAGGCTGCTGGTCTCCCCGGAAGCTGAGGGTGGCAGCCTCAGTATAAGAACCTGGGTTCTCCCTTGGTTCTGTCCCCCTGAGATCCATGTAGAGACAAGGCAGATTGAGAGAGAGAGAGAGAGAGAGACTCCTTTGAAGGGAAGGAGCAGGGATAGGGTTTCTCTCCCCCTGGCCTCAGGGAGACAGGTCTGCGCCTCTGGGCTGGCTGGGAGGGAGGCAATGGCAGGAAGGAGGAGGCCAGACAAGACACAACCTTGAGTCGCTGTGGGAGAGGGGGCCAGAGCTGGAATGTTTGCTCAGCGTCTGGCTCTTGTCTCCATGACAAGAGGACCCACGCCTGACCTTCAGGATGGCAGGCTCTGGGGCTGGTTAACGGGCCTGCTCTGGCTGATGCCAGTTTCCTGGCTCCTGGTGAGGTTCCCTAGTTGGACACCCTCGCAGCCCACCCACCCCTTTCTTAGACACAGAGACAGAAAACCCAGATGGACACCGGATGGACAAACACACGCTTATCCCCTTTCACATGCCTCCTCCCTCTCCGCCAGAGCCTTTTACAGAATGTTCCACCCCTCCCGTTGTGTGGGAGGGCTGTGCAGTGTGTGCATTTGGTGCGCCCGCCTGCGGACTGAAGTGTGCGAGGTGGCTGTGTTTGTGTGTGCCCAAGTGTGAAATCACACCCTCAGGGGTCCTAAAGAGAAGGGAGGAAGGGCAGCCAGGGAGGCCAGATGTCCTGGCTATGGGCCACTCCAGCAAGCCTGCACATCTGGAATGAGACACCCCCACCCCCTCCCACCATGTCCCAGGCAGCAGTTGGCACAGGATACTGGCTGTAACACTTTCGGTTTATTGGCTGGGATGCCCTGGTGTGGCCGACCAGCCACTGGGCCTGAGAGAAGCCCTGTCTCCTTCCCCACCCTTCCCCTTCATCTCCCCACTGTGCTCCTGTGGGACGCGTACGGAAACTCACGCCCCAGGAAACGGTGGGAAGTGAGGGCTCAAAATAAAACCAAGGGAGGCTGGGGAAGGGCCGGGACATGTATATTACAAGGAAGATATGCACCAGCTATACACAATCCAGCACGCAGAGGTGGGCAGGAGGGTCCCGCTGACAGACCCTCCCCCACCGGCCGGCCCCCACAGAGGAATGGCCACTTCAAGTGTCTCAGTGAAAGCTCTGGCTCCCTGGCCCTGGGCCCTTGCTCTGGTAGGGCCAGGGGTGGGGGAGGGATCTGGGGAAGTGGCTCATGAAGGAGTCCAAGTCCCTGCCTCCTGAGGTCAGCCTCATCCAGACCATCGGGGGGTGGGGACGGGGTGCCCCCACCGTCCGGTCCAGGTGACTGGGGGCAGCAGGCCTGGTGTCCCCGCCTGTCCCCGCCGACGCGCAAGGGCAGCGGTCACTTCCTGCTGTGCAGTGTGTCCTGGAACTTGGTGCTGGTGTAGCGCAGGTGGAAGCCTTTTTTGGTGATGGTGTCATCAGAGTGGAACCGCACCAGGACAGAGTCCCCCGCCGAGTACACCTCCTCAGGGGGCTGACAGAGGAAGGGGATGTGTGTGAGGCTGAGGACCGGCGGCGAGGGCTGCGGTTTTCCCTCCCTAAGGCCCCCTGCTCTTTGGAAGGCAGGCTCCGCCTTCCACCAGGTCCCCCGACCCCTTGAAGCAGGAGACTCTTCCAGTGGCCGTTTAAGGGGCGCCTGGGGGAGGGGAGAAAGCAGGGGGCAGAGGAGCCCGTCTCAAGTCCAGAGTAAAACTTCCATTCTCAACCCGGCTCTGTTACTAACTAGTTCGTTGCGAAGTTTAGGCAGCGTGCTCCCTTTCCGGACCTTGCTTCCCTCGAGTACAAACAGGACCAAAGGCTATCTGCTCCCTAAGCCTAGAAGGTCTGGGGGAGGGGGCACAGGGGCAGGTGGCTGGGGAGGGTTCTGCAAAGGAAGCTGCCTTCTCGCTGTCCCAGCCGTCTCTTGGAGAAGACTGGACAGCTGGCTCCCCGGGACCTGGCTCGGCCAACCCCCGCCTCCCCTCCCCCACTTCTGGCCATCGTCAACTCCAGGTGATGCCCCTTCCCAGGCTCCTGCAAGCCCTTCCTCACCTCAGTACAGGCCCTCGGAGCGAGAGCCGCCCGTAAAGCATCAGCACACAGATGCCCTGCCCTGACGGCGTAGAAAGGACCATTTCTTAGAACCTTAGGGACATTTCTGGCAGCCATGCCGGGAAGCCCTGATGGGACTGGGTTCCTTCCCCAGGTCCCCACCTGCGAGCTTCAGTCCGGTGGAAGTCTCTGGAAGAAGCCACCTGGGGCCCCCGAATGTGCCAGATCAAGGAAGTTACAAAGGGCAGAGTGTACGAGGGGTGCCAGTTTGGCAGCCAGGGGACTCCCGAGCCTCTGAGCAGGGCAGACCAGGGGACTGTGTGCCCCGCTTCCCGCTCCACCTCCCCACCCCTCACCCTGCCCAGGCCTTGCCAGGCCACAGGCTGAAGCTCTCTCTGAAGGAGACTCGCCACAATGTTGGGTCCAGCTCCGGGAAATTTCACCCTTCCTGGGGCGCCCAGGTGGCCTGGAGCGCGGCCCTGAGAGAGGCGGGGACCAGGAGGTGATGGGAGGAGGACAGTCTGGGTATGTGCATGAGGTGGATGCATGAGCAAATGTGTGTGTGTGTGTGGGAGCGGGGGGGAGGGAGAGGGGCGGTGGATGGGCAGAGAAAAACAGTGTTCTCTGAAGGAGGACAAGATATTTTTAAAAAAGGAGAAGGAGCCACAGGCTCTGGCTGGGAGGAAAATAAAGCCACCTTTGCGGTTTTCCTGTGGCCTCAGTTAAAACCCTATCGGGCACACTCTTGCCACTGCCTCTGAAAAGACCAAGAAGTGGAGCTCAGGGCCTGCTTGGACAGCAGCACCAACAGCTCGGGAGCCACTGGCCTCTCACCCAGAAGGGAAGCTGGCCACGCGAGAGAGGAGGGTGTTTCCGTGGCTCAGCCAGAATGGCTGGTCAGCACCGCTCGGCTTAGGCGCTGGTCCCTGGCTCTGGCCCCACCTCCGAGTCCTGGTGAGCTGCCTTGGGCTGGACCAAGGGAATGGGCTTGGGGCATCCTCCTCCCCAGAGGCAACCTACGCTGAAGGCCCAACCAAACTGGTGCTGGGGAGGCGTGAGTCAGGGCAAGGCCCATCCCAGAGGCTGTAGGAACCTCTGTTTTGCCCTAAAAGGACCAGCTGTCCTGGGTGGGGATGGCCCAGCGCAGGGCAGGCCTCTGTGATCAGCCACCCAGCAGGCCTCCGGGCTCTGGCCAAGGGCCAGGATATGCTGCCACCCACCACACCGGCACCCCAGGCCCGCAGAGGCACTGGGCTGGCACTGGGCCTCTGGATTGGGGCGAGAGTGGGACCTCACCCCTGAGCCACAGTAGCGCCCCAGCCTGGGGGCTGTGCTGTCGTAGCCATCAAAGAGCTCCATGTAGTCGTAGCCACAGTCCGTCTCCTCTTCGACCTCGAAGGTCTGGAACACGAGCTCCACCCCGTAGCCTTCCTCTGCCACGATGACCCACTCGCAGTCCACGCCCCCGGGGTAGTTGTTGTCGCCGAACTGGGCGTGGGAGTAAAGATCCTTGGACTTCACCTCGGCTCGCACCTGGCCTCCGCACTCTGTGGGGACAAGATGGGCCATCACTCCCTGAGCTCGGCCTCGGCGGCAGGCCCGCACCTCACCACGCAGGCTTCCAGGCTGGCCACATGGCTAGTGGGGGCTGGGTTTGGACCCGGCTCAGGACTTGGCCCAGACGCATGGAGGCCGGGGGCGCACAGGGTGGGGCAGCTCAGAGCAGAGGCGCGGTGGAGGGCATGCTTGTTGAGAGGGGACGTGGCTAAGCCCCTCAGTTGATGGATGTCATGGAAGAATGTGGGCCCTGCGCTGCCAGAGATTCTATTCTGAAGAGAGAATAGGATCATCGAGATTTTATGTGAAAACTCCCGATTTCTAAATGTTGGCTCACATTTAAAAAACACACAGTGTGGGCCAAGCACTCTGACGGCCAGATGGGGTTCCGGGCCTCCAGTCTGTGACCCTGTGCCGGGAGGGCCACCGGCAGCTACCTCCTCCTGATGCCCCTTCCCTGAGGGGTGGGGACGGGGGTGGGGCCTGGAGCAGGGACTGAGTTGAACGTATGAATCGAGGGGGGACTGTGACACACCCGCTCTGGAGAGACCCCCGCAGGTGGCTGGAGACCCACAAGGAGCCTGCGAAGCCCCCGTCCAACACCCTGGGTCTGACGGACCTTCTAGGCCTCCCAAGACTGACCTCCAGCCTTTCTCTGTAGCCAATGTCCCCACTTCACTGCTGGCCTCACACATCCTTGTTCTGGCCGAGCTGTGTGATCTGCTAGCACCTGTACCCACTCAACGCGGCCTGGGCTGGGCTGGGCTTGGGCTCCTCCCCGGTGACCCACCAGCCACACCCTGAGCGAGGCCCTTATCATGTTTTGTCTCCGGTTGTAATCACCTGCGCAGTCTGTCTCTCTCCTGGACTGCGAGTTTCCGGGGTGAGTGGGGCGAAGGGCTCGGGTCCGAGGCATAACCATTTGTCCCATGGCCTTCTTGCTCATGACCAGAGCTCGGTAAATGGTTGTTAATGAACGAACAAATGGACACAGAGGAAGCCCTTCAAGGGCTGAGATGTTTGCCTGCTTCATACGTTTTGTGACCCGCACTTAGGATGCTGCCTCATACGTGTTCCGTGTTAGTAAGCAGGTATTGAATGAATGAAGAGTGCATTTGGGGACAAAGTCCAGTGTCCTAGCATTGGGAAATCTGGGGATTTCCTCCCCGACCCGGATTCCCTACCCCCTGTCGTCACTGCCCTCCGAAGGGCCACCTCCACAGCCCCCAATCAGGACCTCCTCCTCCTCCTCGCCCAGGAGGCTCCCTCTCTGCTCCCCTGGCCTAACCCTCAGCACACACTGTCTCTCCAGCCAGGCCCAGGCTCGGTCTGTCTGCGCCCTCACAAGCTCTTTGTAAGCCCACCTGAGCCAGGCCTGCCTTTGAGACCGGGATCAGCAGATGCCTCCAGAACAAATGCTGGCCTTCGGGCCAGCTGCCCGGGCCTGGTGGCAGGTGTCCTCACCTGTGGAATGGGACGCTTGGAAGCCCTTCCTCTGGACCGAGTTGTCGGAGTAGAAGCGCAGGAACATGCGGCTGCCCGTGGCCACGACCGGCTCGGGCTTCTTGCTGCCACAGAAGCGGCCCAGAACTGGGGCCTTGGCGTCACGCCCGTCGTACACCTCCAGGTGGTCGTAGGCACACTCGGGCTGGGACTCAATGTCCATCTCCAGGAAGGTCTGGGGCGTGGGAGCAGAAGGACAGTGAGTTAGGAATGTGGTGGAGGCCAGTGGGGTGGGCAGCAGGTGGCTCCAAACTCAGGCCTCCTGACCCCTGCTCACAGAGTCCGGGGGAGTGGCCACGGTTGTTGGATGGCAGTGAGGGGGGATCTAGGAAGGGGGTGATGGCAGGAACACCCCCAGTGTACACTGAGGAAGGGCCTCTGTTGAGACCAGCCTGGGCTTCTCGCAGGGTGGCAGCCCTGTGGGCTCAGCCAGGCCAGCAGCCTGCAGCCTGCCCTGCTCTGGGCAGTGACTCTAAGTACCCAGGGCTTTGGAGCTGACAGGAAAGAGGTGGTGGCTTCGTGGCATGGGGGAGCAGGGTGCCTGTGCAGGCTGGGGTGTGGGCAGCTCACCAGCTTGACCCGGTGCCCGGGGGTGCTAGAGATAGCCCAGGTGCACTCCTTCTTGCTGGGGTACTTGTCAGGCCAGTTGGGGCTGGTGATGGTGCCGCTGGTGGATGTCACCTTGTGGTCACAGCCGGCTGTGGGAGGTGAGTTAGGGGAAGGGAGTCATCAGGAACCCCAATGCTTCAATGCCCCTCGGAAGCAAGGAAGCCACTCCCTCCTGCCTGCCTGCCTTCTTTCTCTTGCTTCCCCCATAAAAACTGACTGCACTTCGATGGCTTGTTTCCATTGGGCCCACGCCCCGGGAAACCAAGCTGCTAGGTTCCAAGCGCAGCCGCACCGGCAGCATCCCCGGCACCACCCTCACAGGTGCCCCGAGCAAAACCCCTGGACCTTTGAGGCCACCTGGCCACACCTTCTCTGCCCTCTGAGACGCTGGCATCCTCTGACCTCCTGCCACGCCTCCACAGTCAGAGAAGACTTTGGCACCTGACTCAGTTCTTTCCATCCCGCTCCCGCTCCCGCCATCCTCGGTGATGTCAACAAACACGAGACGGTCCACCCATGCTCTGGCCTCTCTGTGCCCCCCCTCAGCTCCACTGGTTCTTATCTCCATCCTCCTGAGGTGCCCCTGCTCGTGACCTCACCCCAGCCTTTGCCATCACCACCGCTTCTCCATGCGGCCCTCACCACCCTCTCTGTGGCCCCTCCCGTCTCCCAGGGCGCTCAGGCGCTCACTTTCCTGTCCCCGCTTCTTCAACTTTAGAGAGACCTCCACGGCCCGATCCCTCCAGTTTCTCCCAATAGCCCTCCTTGTTGATGTCCTTCCCTATCCAGCTGGACTGCAGGGCTGAGTCCCGACTGGTTATCAACACGCCATCCTGCTGAACCACCTTGAAAAACCCCATCCGTGGTCCCCCACCTCGGTGGGCCCCAAACCACGGGATCCTCTTGGATTTGTCCTTCACCAGCTCCATCTCTCACCTCCTCAGCAACGGCTCCAAGCCTTCAGCCCTCTCCTCAACTCCCAGCTGACCCCCTCACCTCCTGCCTCCCTGAGAAGGTCGGGGCCTCAGCTATGAAGGACTTCAACTTCCAACCCTACCTGCACACTCACCTCCCCCCACCTCCCCTTCCCCTCCTTCCCTGTCTCAGAGAAGGCACCCCTCCTCTCGGGCAGGAATGATCTCCTTCTCTGACCTGGGGACCCTGGCAGCACAAATTTCCCACCCTCCCTCTCTCTGCCAGCCTATGAGCCTTCCTGAGCTGGGCCCATCCTCAACCAGCCCTCCCACGGCCCAGCCTCTCCTTCTCTGCTCAGCCAACCTTCAAGAAAGCTATCACCGCCTCCTCACTGCTTGTGGCTCCTCGACCCCCTGCAGTCTGCTTTCTGCCTCTGAAAAGCGTGGCCTCACAAACAAATTTAAAAGCCGGTGCTCGTTATTCATTGTCATCCAATCTCACAGGCCCCTCTAGGAAAAGTGGGCAGAGGTAGACTGCTGGGCTGGGGAGGAGAAAGGGATGGGTGTGTGTGTGTGTGTGTGTGTGTGTGTGTGTGTGGGGGGGGGGGGGGGGGGGGGGGGGAGGGAGGGGCGAGGCAAGCTGAACAGCTGTGCCTAGTCAGAGGCTCAAGGTGCCTGCACAGTCAGGAGGACCTGGAGGAGAGAGGCACCCTCGAAGGCTGGTGGAGGCAGGCGGAGCTCCTGGCTCTCCCAGTTGAGCTCTGAGCTGTTTCGTTACCCTTCTAGGACTTTCCATGCCCGCAGGCACTGCCCTCCCCCATCCTCCCCTGGTCCTCACGCCCTCTACCATTTCCTTGCACACGGGCTAGACTGCCGTCTCCTGGGCAGCAGGGGCTACAGAAGCCTGCGCAGCGCTGTACCCCGCAGGGGGTGCCCTCTGACCGATCTGTAATTGGCCCATCCTTGAAGGGAGTAAGGAACCATGTGCTTCTAAAGCGAATCAGAGCTACTGTGTACAGGCCACCTTCCCACGAATTTGAAACCCTCCTCTGCTATCTCGTTGATGTTGATGCTGAGGGTTCTTGAGCAAAACCCTCTTTTTCATAAGAAGGTGCAAAGATAAAAACGCGGTTTGACAACATCAGCATTAGGTCCCCTCTCGCTAAACGATGTGGGGGCTCCAGGAGTCAGGCCTTCATGTTTGGGGAGCCTGAAGTGGCCGGGTTGGAAGGCCTGGAGTGTCTGCTGGGCCACTGTCGGGTGCTTGGGTCCTGTTTATTCTGGCCAGCAGTCTGTGTGTACCTTGGTTGTCCATCTACTAATGGTGAGAAGCGGCCTTTGCCAGCCGCTGTGCTAAGTGCTCAAAGCAAGTGCTCTCAGAGCTTAGTACCCTGCAAAATCATCTCACGGGGGAGGGAACTGAAGCTCAGGGAGGTCAAGTGACTCACCCAAGGTCACACAGACATTCAGGGGCAGAGGCGAGTCTGCGCTGTGCTCGGGGATAGTAAGTCCTAACAGGCGGGGGCCACAGTGGAATGCACGCCTTGGAACGGGCCAGTGCTGTGTAGTGCCCAAAGGGGTATCTGATGATGTCAAGGATGACGTGAGAGCTGTGTTCAAATATCTGAAGGGCTTCAGCTCCTGGGAGGCAGCGGTCCTGTTGTGAGTGTCCCCGGGGTCAGCAGTGACCCAAAACGGTGACATGCATGATTGTGCAGCGATGAGCCAGGTGCTGCCTGCGTGGAGCCTTCACAGCCTCACGCCTCTACAAGGCAGGTGCTGTTCCCTCTACATGTCACAAGGAGCAAACCAAGGTACGGGGAGAGGAAGCCGGTGGCTCCAGGGCACACGGCTGGCTGGCTGACGGGACTGGGTCAGGCAGCCTGGCTCCAGTCTGTGCTCTTAACCGAGTCCCATCTCGCCTCTGCCAGAGGGAGGTTGTTACAAAAAGAAGGACCTGGACATGTATTTGAGGAAGCACTAACTACGAAAACAGCCCAAAATGGCCGAAACCGGTTTGGCTCAGTGGATAGAGCGTCGGCCTGAGGACTGAAAGGTCCCAGGTTCGATTCCGGTCAAGGGCATGTACATTGGGTGCGGGTACATCCCCGGTAGGGGGTGTGCAAGAGGCAGCTGGTCGATGTTTCTCTCTCATCGATGTTTCTAGCTCTCTGTCCCTCTCCTTTCCTCTCTGTAAAAAGTCAATAAAATATATTTAAAAAAAAAAAAAAAAGAAAACAGCCCAAAATGGAGCCTGGGGCAGCCGTGAGCTCCCTTTCCTGACACACACAAGGAGAGCCCGGAAGTGCATGTGGCTTGGATGTGGCTGGGGCTGGGGAGACCTGTGCGCCAGGCACGGGTGACATGAGGTGACCCCAGGAGTCGCTCAGCTCCTTGAGTCTAAAAACTGAGACCAGTGGTGAGGGCACCTCTGACCTTGTGCTCCCCAGCCTTCGGTCCTTCAGGTCCAGGTGCTGAGGGCCTGGGAGGTGCCCGGCAGGCCTGGGAGGTGCCCGGCGGGTGTGGGAGGTGCCCGGCAGCCTGGCACTGGCCCCGGCTCTGCTTACCTTCCTTGCAGTCGTGTTTGTTGTCGTGCAGGACGAAGCCGCTGCGGCACTGGCACTCGTAGCTGCCGAAGGTGTTGACGCAGTCCTGCTGACAGCCGCCGTTGTCCTTGGAGCACTCGTCCTTGTCTGCAGGGGAGCAAACAAGGGCAGACCCCGGGTCTGTGCAGGGCGGAGGTCCGGGCGGTCACCCCAGGGGAAGTGGGAGGCCTGGCTGGGCTTCCTCCCCCCGGGAGCTGGGTGGGCGGGGGTGAGAGTTCAAGGCGATGACAGGGTCCGGCTGTGGGGAGAGAAAGGAGAAGTGGGGTGGAGGGAGGGCTGGGTCTGGAGCTGACCGGCATGGGAACCCTCTACCATTACCTGCTTACTGGACAGACGGACAAGTGGAAAAACAGACACACGGACAAGCAGACTGCAAGAGAAAGGAGCAGGACGCAGGGGTCCCTTTTTTACTTCACGACAGGAAATGTCACAGACACCATCAACATGGGAGGGTTATGGGGATGGGGAAGGTCCCCTGTCCATGTGAGGGGGACACGGGGAGGAGAGCACCAGTTCTGTCCGGCCAGAGGGAGGCAGGCCGGAGTGGCAGAGCAGAGGTGGGGGTGGGCGGCACGGAAGCCCCCATCCCATTCTGTCCAAGGTGAGGTTCCTGAGTAACAAAGGGTCCGGGAGGCCTGGGAGGCCTCACTGGGGGGTCCGGTTTCTTTTCTGTACTCGGAATTTGAGCTGGTGGGGTCGTCCCCGAGGGGGCTGCAGAGCCGGCCTCTTTTCTGAAACGAGAGAGAGAGAAGGAGAAAAGGGACCGAGGGGGTGGAGGGGTGGAGGGCAGGGATCAGACAGGGAGAGCAATGAAAACCAGACCCGGGGCCTCGAGGCAGAGCCACGGGGCAGGCGGAAGGCAGGGGGCACACACATGCAGGAGGCCATGTCTGCGCAGCCAGGGCACCGAGGGGTGGCAGGGGGGAGGAGCACAGCGACGGGATGGATGGATGGATGGATGGATGGATGGATGGATGGGGAGAAAGCCTGTGGCAGGGAGAAGGCCTGCAGGGCTGGGCACAAGGCCCGTGCACTGGGGGAGAGAAATAGTCTCAGGCAGAGGGGTTCATTCCAAGGAAAGGGGGTTCGGGGAGAGCTCTGCTCTCTCACTCTGGATGCTGCAGCTACAGAGCATGATTCAGACACACACTCACACCCACACCCACGGGCTCCCCTCATGATGTACTACTGTTGTCCCAACATGGCAGTACAGGTACTGACCCACAGGTTCAACCTATGTGTGCACAGGATACACCTCACGCACAAACACACGGGCAGACAGCTATCACACACGCACACATTATCAGCCATTCACCCATCTGTGTACACGTGCACACAGAGATACACACTCAAGGGTGCTCACTGACACAGACACATGGTCACAGAGGCATGTGTCTGTCACACCCACATGTTCCCGTCTGTCCGCAGTCACTCTGGGGACCATGCGCCTGGCACTGAGGCAGGCATTCAGGAAGGTGTGCGGGTCGAATGGGCACCCAGAATTTCAGAGATGAACCCAAGGTAGAAAAATGCCTGTTGGCATTCACATGGCCAAGGGGAGCCCTGTCTCCCTCAGGAGAGGGGCCCAGGGGCTGGAGCCCTGGCTCCCAGGACCTGCTTCTCCAATCCGTTCTCAGATGGGCCAGACCCCTTGGGGCCTGCAGGAACCCAAGGCCAAGAGGTGGAGTCTCTTCGGTTAGATCCTCACTGAGACCCTGACTGAGGGCCTGTGGAAGCTGCCTTTGCATCAGCCCCACAGGAAAGTGGGGGTGATGGAGACCCGATGACCGTCAAGGGGTGTCACTGAGGAACTCACCGGTGACTATGCTGGGAGCTCATGGACTGAGCAAAGATTTCTCTGAAATGTTTTGACCACGCCTTCCTCGTATTTGCACCCCAAATACCTAGTATAGGGCCTGGCGGATAGTAGGGATAAAAAACACTTGCCCAATGAATGAGTGAGTAAGTGAATGGCTGAATGAATGCATGAGAGAAAAGTGAATCCTGAGGAAGACCTGCTCTCGCATCCTTGGGTAGGGCCCTGGCATGGTGGAGGTGGGGGTGGGCAGCCTCCCCTCGAAGCCAGGGGGGCAGACTGCAGGAGGGGCAGGAGCAGGGGGGGTGGACATGGGCCCAGACAAGAAGATGGCACTCACCCTCCAGTGCCAAATGCCCCGGAAGGTGGCTGAGATCAGACTGAAGTTCTTCAGGCTTTTTCTTCTCCTTCTTGGCTTAGAGTCTCCTCGCTCGGTGTCCCAAAAGTCCAAAGAGCCCCCCTCCTGGGGGGGCCAGAGTCAGATGCCCCATGCCCTGAGGGCTGGACCTTGATGCCCACTGGTGAAGGTCCTTTGCAGGTTTCTTGTGCGATGGGGCTATATGCGTGCCTCTGTGTGTGTGTGTGTGTGTGTGTGTGTGTGTGTGCATGGGCGTCTCTGTGCGGGACTGAGGGTGGGTGGGCACAGTGCCATGCCAGGGCAGGGCGGTAACCATGGGTGGAGAGCCCTGGGCTCTAGGCCTGACAGATGTGGTGTCAGTCCCCTTCCCCCTCCACGACTGGAGCGACAGAAGGGCAGGAAGAGACGAGAGTAAGCAGGTAATGGTTTCCCTGGGGCCAAGCCCACACCTGAGCAGGTGTTATGTCCCCTCAGCCCTCTGGTGAGCATCTTGTAGGCGTTCCAGGTGGGCGCAGGGAAGAAAGGGGTTTGCACTGAAAGGGGAGGGTCTCAGCAAGCCAGGGGCAGGGACTATGGGCACTTTAAGCAAAGCAGGGAGGCCGGCAGTGCCAAGCAGGGAACCAGTGCACAGGGGCAGTGCATGGCATCCAGGTGGGGCAGGCAGGGGTGCAGGGCGGCCACAGAGGGGCTGGAGGATGCAGGACCCTGGGCAAAGGAGGGGAGAAGGAAGGCAGCGTGGACAGGCCGTGGGCTTCCTGCCTTCCTGCCGCCCCGTGCCCCACCCACCAGGTGTGCTGGGGGTGAGGATCCCGGAGCTGTCCCCCCACAAAGCCCTCCCCCTGCCCTGCACTGTCTGTGTCCCAGGTCCTACATGCCTCAGAAAGTCCTCCGACCACCTCCCAGCCTGGCCCCAGAGTCCAGGACAGAGGGATTAAGAAAGCAGGGAGAGGTCGCCTGGGACCCCTGGAGGTCAAGCTCAGAGGCTGGGCAGGGGGCTGTGACTACCTTTTAGGTCACCTGAAGATGGGGCCATCAAGGGGACTCAACCCCAAGGCAACTCTCAATAAACTCACTAAATATATACAGATAGTAGATAAGTAAATACAATAATATAATAAATAATTTTAAATGAATAATTCATCAAATAAGATAAAATAAATGCTGGTTGAACCTGAGTCCCTGACCTGCAGGCCGAGGGGCAGAAAGGCTTTGGTGTTAGAGGCTCCTTCCTAGGCATGAACCCATCTGGAGCCTGCAGGTCTGGTGAGCAGTCTGGCTACAGCCAGCCTGTCCCTGCAGACGCCCTCCTGCTCTCTGCGCGCAGCTCCTGTCCTGCAGCCACTCTGAACCGCCTGTCCCAGGGCCTGCCCACTCTCAGACCTGACACCTGGCCCACCCTCTCCCCTTATTTCTGCATCTCTGTGTCCTGCTGCCTGTGCCCTGCCTGGCCGCAGGTCAGCCTCCATAGAACCCTGAGGGCTCTGGAATAATGGGGTTCAGGGCGGAGGGGCTGGCCTGGCGGTGGAGGGCCAGTGTGGGAGCAGGGACAGACCCTGCTGCAGGCTCCAGCAGGAAGCGAGAGAGCGGCTGGGAGCTGGGGGGTCCAGGTTACCTGAGAAGAAGTGGGCCTTGAAGCCCTTTTTGGAGACGGTGTTGTCGGACTTGAACTCCACGCGCATGTTGTTGTACTGGGAGGTGATGACCTCGGGCTTCTCAGAGCCACAGAACTTGCCGTGCAGCTTGGAGTCAGCTGTGAGTCCACTGCGCACCTCCACGAAGTCGTACTTGCACACCTGCAGGGTAGTGCGGCTCCAGGCCCACCTCCTCCAGGAAGCCTCTCCTGACCACCCGGCCCAGGAGCCCTCCTGTTCCGTGGGTCCTTTCTCCTGCAGTTACCTGCTTTACCAAACCTAACGATTCAAATCGGTGCCACCCTGCTGCCCTCAGATGGACCCAGCCCTGCCTCACTCCACAGGCTTCCGGACCCCATTTCCTCTTTCCCACATGCCACGGGCTCCGGGGTCTTCCCGCCTCCCCTGAGCGGCCCCTGCTCCCCTGAATCCCTCTCCCCCTCTACATTCTTGGAGTATACACTGAGTGGCCAGATTATTATGATCTCTGAACACATAATAATCTGGCCACTCAGTGTATATCCTATATAATAAAAGGCTAATATGCAAACTGTCCCCTCGACCAGGAGTTCGACCAGCAGGTAGGCTGGCCAACCGCCCATGTCCCCTCCCCCTGGCCAGGCTGGCCGGACCCCACCCACGCACGAATTCATGGGCCTCTAATATATATACACACTGAGTGGCCATATTATTATGCGTTCAGAGATCATAATAATCTGGCCACTCAGTGTATTTGTTTCAGAGGGCAGGAAGCGGGCATCGAGCCGAGTTCCCATGCCTCAGACCTTCCTGCGTCTCCTCAGCCCAGGCAGCACTTACGTCGTTGCCCTCGGTCTCGAAGAAGTCAAACTGCAGGGAGATACGGTACTGGGTGGGGGCCACCAACTGCCAGATGCAGTTTTTGTTCGGCGGGTACTCCTTGGGCCAGCCCGGGCTGGTGATAGAGCCGTTGAGCTTGGTGAGGAATCCGCCACAGGCAGCTGGGGGCACAAGGGAGTGGCATCACCCTCCAGGAGTCCCCGCTCTAGGGAAGGGCACCTGATGTGAGCTGGGGTGCATTAAGGGTCAGGTGGGGGCCTTGGCCTGGTCTCTCCAGGACAGGGGGGGAAGGAGGCATGGAGTGGGGTCAGGGCACCTGCTGAGAGGGAGGAGAAGGAGCAAGGGGCTCAAGGAAGGCAGTGTCGGTGGGCAGTGAGGGCCGGTGGGCAGTGAGGGCCGGTGGGCAGTGAGGGCCGGGAGGAACCGGCAGGGGCTGCCCAGAGGTGAGCAGGGAGAAGCCACTCAGCAAGACCAGGCTGAGCTGGAGCCCGTGAGCACGGAGTGCCGCCACCAGCCTCTCGGCAGCGTGTACAGGGACAGGCTGAGACTCGGTGCCTGCCCCAGAGCAGGGTTTCCAAATCGAGGATCATGACCTTCCCATGGGTGATGAAATCAATCAGCAGGTCAAGATAAGCATTTAAAAAACATAATAAGAATGAAAAAACAACAACACAAAAACCAGAGTACATCAGCCCTGGTAACAGCGTGTTCTGGGGATTGCATTATGAAATGTATTCCTTATCCACGAGTGGTGAAGACACTTCTAGGGAGTCCTCGCTGTTCCAGGAATGGTTCTGTCCGGGGGCATAAGAGATCTGGCCGGACGGTTTGGGGTGGGGGAGGGGGCATTCTTGGGGCGGCCTGGGGACACTCACCCTCACAGCGGCGCTTGTCGGGGGCCAGCTCGTACCCAGGGTCACAGCTGCACTTGTAGCTGCCCAGGGTGTTGAGGCACCGCTGCTCACAGCCCCCACGGTTGGGCCGAGAGCACTCGTCCACTTCTGCGGGGAGGAAGGAACGGGTATCGGTGACTCCCAGGCGAGAAGGGTCCCTCCTCCTCCTTCTGCTTGAGAGTCACGCCCAGGGTCCTGAGGCTTCCAGTGCCGGCCCCAGCCCCATTCTACGGCGGGCAGTCGGTCGTGAGCCACTCGGCTGGGAGGCTGTGGCCCCCTGGCCGCACCCAGCTCTCCATGGCTGCTCAGGACCCACTCAGTCCCCAGGGGGTACTTCTCATGAGAGCCCCAAAGGGACGGGCAGTACCCTGAAGCAGGGGGCAGGAGGACCTCACAGTCTTTTCTCTGACCACACCATTTACCGGTGCCTCAGGCAGAGCACCCTGCTCAAGGTCACATGGACACCTCCTCCTCGCTGCCCTGCTTCCTCCCTGAGCTCCACGGTGCTTCCTGCCTCGCGGCCTCCTCTGCACTCTGTACAAACTTCTGGGTGGCAAGGCAGCTCCTGAATTGTCATTTCAATTCATAGTCGAGCACCTATCACGGGTCAGCTGCTTTTACGTAACTCTGTCATTTACTCAAAGAGGTATGCAGCTTTTCAGAGGGGTGACCTTCTCTCCCCATTTAGGCCATACATTCAAGGGCAGGGCGCTAGGTCTAGGGGTCCCTCAGCCTTTGTGCTGAATGAGTGAATGAATGAGGGATGATGTCATCACAGCACTTCTACAACAGCCAAGATGTGGACACAGACTAGAGGCCCATCAGCAATTGTGCCTGCGGTCAGCCCTACGGGATCGTACACTTAAAAATGTTCAGAGGGTAGCTCACAGGCTAAGCGTTCTTATCAAATAAAATAAGATTTTAAAAAAAAATTAAAAAGAAGGAATGGAGAAGACGGATTGGCTGTGGAAGTGGGAGCGGGGAGGGACCGGGGAAGGCGGCACCTTTGAAAAAGTTGACAGCAAAACCGGCTTTGTTAATGGACCCGTCCGAGACGAACTTGAGCCAGAGGCGGCTGGACGTGCTCTTGATGTCATCAGGCTTCTCGTAGCCGCAGTAGCGCCCGATGAGGGTGCTGCTCTCGCTGTGCCCGTCGCGCACCTCCAGGTAGTCATAGGCGCAGCTGTCGTGGCGCTCAATCTGGGGGTCAGGGGCTCAATCAGCCAGCACCCAACACCCGGAGCCCGTGGAGAGGTGGGCTGTCCTGGGGGCAACGGGGGCGTGAAAGGATCACAGGGGCTCCGACCGACCTCGAAGGACTGGAAGGTGAGGCCCACGTGGAAGCCCTCGGACACCTGGATCCGCCAGATGCAGACTTTGCTGGGCCGGTAATCGTCGGGGTAATTGGGCGACTGGATGTGGCCATTGTCCTTTTTCACATCTCCCCCGCAGATGGCTTGGGGGACACCGTGTTGGGTGGGGGAAAAGGGAGGTCAGTGAGAATGTTCTGCCTTGCTTAGGAGTCCTTCTCCCCCTCCTCCAGCCCTTCCCACATCCCCCAGCTTCCCAGTGCCCTCCTTCCCATCCCAGCCAATCCCATGGCATCTCTTCTGGTGCCCCATATATCTGACCACCTCCCCCCGCACCCCATTTTCATCCTCAGTACCTTCATAGACGGCAAAGAAGCCCTTCCCGACCCAGTTGCTACTGCTTCGGAATTCAACCCAGAGGCGGCTGTCGGTGGAGACGATAGGCTCAGGGAGTTTGCCCCCGCAGAAGCGGCCTGTGGAGATGGTGTGGGCAGAGGGGCAGTGAGGCCCGACCTGAGTCCCCCTCTCCTTCTCACACCAGCCTGCCCCTCCGGAAGCCCCACCTCTCTGGGGGACTCGGGGGCTTGGGCTCCGGTCTGCACTGGGCAACATTCCCAAGACCGCATACCCTCCAGTGGGCCTGTGTCTGGTCCAAGGTCTAGTTTGGCCTTGAAGAGCCAGAGAGAGACCTTCTAGAGCAGCGGTCGCCGACCTTTCGGACCTCACGGACCACTGTTTGGCGACCGCTGTTCTAGAGGATTTCACGCACTTGAGGGATAGGATAGGAGTCTTTTTCTGGGAGGAAAGGTGATTCCTCACAATAACCAAATGTCCATGTGTTTTATTTACATTTTTTGGTTTCTTTTTTCTTTTTTTCTTATCCTGCTTCCCCCCCCCCCCCCCAGTATTTACGTTTTCTAAAAAGTATATTACCATTGCTACTTATTTTTTCTTATTTGATCTCCATGTAAATAATAACCGAGAACCAAAACAGTTTTCCTTGTACATTATAAAACGTGGCATTTGATTCCACGCAGGCGTTGCCACGGGACCCGAGATCAATCCCAGAATCCGGAGACTGGTTTAGAAAATGTCCCCGTTGAAATAAAACCCGACGAGAACCCCCCCGGAAGCGGACGAGGCTGTCCATCTGTGGGATTCTTCATGGGCAAGGATCAACCAGGGATCTTCCTGGTAAGTGGGTGTTTCCCAGCTTTCAGCAAGGGACCAGGGCGTTGAACTAGGAATGTAAGTTATGAAAACAAACTGCAGTCTTGGAAACGCTCTCATGTCTGCAGGACGATGTGTCGTAATAACAGCTGCTTTAGGTGATGAATAAGAAACTTCGAACGTCAGAGTCTGGGGGGAAGATATGGTAAGCAGGGATTTGTCAGCCGCTGGAGGCACGGGCTGTGGGACAAAGGTCCCAATGGTAACAAATGGTCCTGAGCGGCCTGGGGACCCGCCCACACTGGAGAACAAATCTCACAGCTCCTCAGGCTGGGCGCCAACACCTTCTCATTATGCCTAACTCCGTAGTCCGAAAACTGCGGCTCGCGAGCCACATGCGGCTCTTTGGCCCCTTGAGTGTGGCTCTTCCACAAAATACCACGGCCTGGGCGAGTCTATTTTGAAGAAGTGGCGTTAGAAGAAGTTTAAGTTTAAAAAAATTGGCTCTCAAAAGGAATTTAAATCGTTGTACTGTTGATATTTGGCTCTGTTGACTAATGAGTTTGCCGACCACTGGCCTAACTCTATGTTTGTTTGTTTATTTGTTTATTTATTTATTTATTTTTTGGTTAATCCTCACCCAAGGATATTTTTTCCATCGATTTCTAGAGAGAGAGGGGAAGGGAGGGGAAGAGACAGAGAGAGGAACATGGATGTGTGAGAGACACATCGATTGGTTGCCTCCCACATGTGCCCTGACTGGGGATTGAGCCTGCAACCGCCCTTGACCAGGATCGAACCTGGACCCTTCAGGCCGAGGGCTGATGCTCTACCCACTGAGCAAACCGGCTAGGGCTGACCTAACTCTATGTCTGTTAAAGCACCTTCTGTTCCGCGGTTCTGACCCACTCATTTCCTACTGACTCATCCCCCCTCAAGGAAAAAAGCACCCTATGCAAATGAGCGTGGGCCTCTGCCACGTAGGGTAGCCCTCGTGGTGTACCAGGCCGGACCTTGCGGACAGAGAAAACAAAGCCTCTGACATGGCCCAGGTGAGGAAGGGGACCTGGGACTTGGGATGTGCAGAATAGCTTGTCCATTTCTGTCAACTCAGATGTCTCCTCCATCCTTACATTGACAGCCACCGGAGGGAGGCCCGGAAGCCTGTACCAAGGTCCGTGAGGTCCACACTGGGAAAGAGACTTGCCCAAAGTCCCACAGCTAGTTAGCGATGCAGCCAGCGGGCTTGGTCCCCACGGCAGGGTGTCGCCCTCGGTCCCAGGGGAGGATGAGGCAGTTCTAAGGAGCAATCAGCGGACGAGGAGGCCGGGGTGGACTATGCGTTACCTCGGAGGGGCGCCTTCCTCCAAAAGCCATCTCGGACCTCCACGTAGTCGTACCAGCAGAGGCGGCTACGGTACAGGTCCATGGATGTGAAGTTCAGAATGATCTAGAGGAAGAGGGAGGAGGAAGAGGGTTATGTGGCTCCTCACACCTCATGGGCCTCGCCCTCCAGCCCCATGACCGCTGTCCCGCTTTTGTGAGGCGGTTTGCTCTGGGTACTAAATAGTTAAAGGTTCCAAAAAGGCTTTCCTGGCACAGAAATATCACCTCTCCCCAGCCGTCTGCCTGTTTCAGCCAGCAGCCTTCCAGGTACCACAGGCCAATCTGGCCTGGTGAGCATGTGTATGAGACCAGCAGGCTCAGTTTACTGATGCCCTTAGTAAGGAGCCGTTGCTGGGGGTGACACCCAGCTCTCCTTGTGGTCAGCTTAAATCATACAAATCACAGCACCTTTAGAGGGAAGAGGTCTCCTCAGTGGGAGGAAGGGCCCAGGCGGCAGGTGGTAGTGGGTGTCTGAAATGGGAAGGAAGGTTCTAGAGAGAAGAGGCACAGGGAGGACCGGCAGCCCCCCGTCATCACGCGGTATTCAACACTGGTTCTGGGCAGGGGGTCATGCCAACTGCAGAGGGGAACCCTTCCAGATCGCAATCCTTCCCAGGGTGCGTTTAAGAAGCGTCCCTGTCCAGATGCTTAGGACTTAGAAGGATAAAACACATATGCATGAAAAGATCACTTGGCGATAAAACTCAGACTCCAGTCACACAACCTGGGTTCGAATCCCCCTCAGCATTTCCTGCTGTGAGTCCTTGGGGAAATCGCCCAACCTCTCTGAACTGCAGCTACCTTGTGCGTAAAATGAAGAAGAACATCTCACCCTGACACAGTACCTCACAGGTCCAGGCACTGACGTAAGTGTCTCCCACTCATGAACTCATTTCAGCCTCTGAACTCATCAGATGTTCACCTAGCGCTGCAGGAACGTCTGACACCTGGCTAAGCACCAACGCTCCCAGCAGGAGGGCACCTTCGCCCCTAGAGAAGCACACTTTTCAGGAGGGAAACGGCTTCCTTAGCAGTTTCCAGAATGAGCCCTAAAGCCTGTTGTGTAACAAGCAGAGACTCCCGGGAACAGCTCACCGTGACTGTGAGGCGTATGCAGTGGGCGCACGATGGCCCGAGAGGCCCACCTGCTGGGTGCCAGCTGGGTTCCCTGCTGGAGGAGAAGGGGACCAGGAGGTCTGTCTCCCGTCTGGGTCACTGCAGAGTTTCAGACAGACGGAAAAAGGCCAGAATGAAAAAGACCCCAGAGCAGGTGCTGGGACTGCGGTCCGCAGCTGCGACCTGTGGCCGGTCAAGGAAGGGCTTCTCGCTCACGGTCACTCTCTAACACTGACCCCGTCAGAATTCTTGGTGATTCCAGTATCCACCCAGATCAGTGACTTTCAACCGGTGTGCTGCAAGGATTTTTAAAACATGCAATAACTGACTATTTGTAGTCAGGGACACTGACCTCTTTTCCCGCAGACTGTCAAATAAAAAAATAACAACAGCCAACACAACAATAGCCGTACGGTGTGAATGAATCAAAATTATACTTATAAAAAAATTGTGCTCAGAGGACTTGTATGCATGCATATAAGCCTAACCAATGGACACAGACAACAGGGGGGTGAGGGCATGAGTGGGGGTTTTGGGGGGTAATGGGGTGATGAGGACACATATGTAATACCTTAATCAATAAAGAAATTATATCTGAAAAAAAATAAAATTTGCAAGAAAAAAAAAGAAATTAAAAAAAATTATACTTATATGTTGGCAGATTGGCAAAAAAAAAATACCCTGTTTTTGGTGTGCCCAAGTTCAGTAATTAGTTTATGTGTGCCATGAGATGGAAATGGGTGAAAATCGCTGACCTATATGATCCTTCCCATGTCCTGGCCTCTCTGCTCTGTGACCTCCTCTCTCTCCCTCTCTGTCTCTTCTCCGCTATACAGAGCACAGATCCTAGACCTCATCATCCATAATCTCAAGTTCAAGGACCCCGCTCTCCATCCACATGCCCCAGTCTTTCCTGGCTCACTCCCTCTGTACACTGAGCCCAATCATCCTTCCAGTTGACTGAGACCTTCAATCCACTGAGCCTGCAGTGTTTGACTTACACCTCCAGGTGCTCACATCCCTCCTTCCCTAGCTTAACCTCATAGACCATTTTCTTCTTTTCCTTCGATTCATGAGTTTAAGTATGTTTGTGTTCGGGAACCTTTTATTAATTGCGGTACTCTGAGATGTTATTGAGGGAGATCCTGTTCTATAAAGTGCACTATATTATTCTTGATAATCCTTAATCATCATTGAGAATATTACTATAAAAATGTAAGTCCTAGCATATTGAAAAACTGAAGTGGAAAGTATGTTCTAGCTATGGAGCAAGTGTCTCATTACCCAATATTTTATCTTTTTAGAAAATGAGCAAATATGATCACAGAGGAAGTTTCATTCGCTATGGAATCCTCAGTGCATAGCATGTAATAGTTACTTAGTACATATTTCTTGAGTAGCATTTTGCTTTTAGGAATCTGTTCTACAGATATACTTGTCCCAGTGTATAATGATATGTGTCAAGATATTTATGGTAGCGTTTGTGAAAACTTGGAAAACCCTAAATCAATATCCATCACTAGAGACCCGCAGGGGATGATGGAATGATTAAGTTAAGGGACACCAAGATGGTGGCCTGCTGAGCAGCCAGGAAAATGACGGAGGTAGACCTCTGTGTGCTGACATGGAATAATGACCATGATTTACTGTTGAGTGAAGGGCAAGTTACAGAAGACCATACACACATACACGTGCATCTAGAAGGTTCTGGAAGGACATCCCCAGTGCTACCAATGATAGTCATCTCTGAGGAGTGGGATTTGGAGAAGGATCAAAGGGAGAATATTCACTTTTCACCCTATTTCTATATTGCTAAAAGTTTTACAACATGCATATGTTATCTTATATCTAACGAACAACAAGAATCTTTTAAAGAGTTGCCGGATGGAAGGAGAAATGCAGAGGGCCGAGTGGGGGCACTTGGGCCTCTAAACTCACACCCCTACCCAGCACTCCGTGTGGCCTCTCTGGGCCTGCCAATCAATTTTGCTCAGCAGCTGCACTCAGAACAGCAGCCACTGTCCCCTCCCCCTCAGAAACAATCCTGGCTCTGTCCAGGGTAGATCAGTTCAGATCCTCTGAAGAAGAAACCACACAAGCCCAGTCGGTGGAACCCAGAGGGCCCACCCAAGACCTCCGACGTGGCAGAGGAACCAGAGGTTGCCCCACACAGGAGGCCGAGACCTGTGCTGGCGGTGGGGGGCGTCCTGTGGGGAGGTGCAGCCTTGGCTATATTGAGACCGGAGGTGTCTAATTAAATGTTGTAACAACTTGTCATGTGGAAACAGCTGTGCTCTAGTGGCAGGGACACTGCCCGCTGCCAAAGAAAACCTGGCCAGCTCCACCACTTCCTGGCTAGTGGCTCTGGGCCCGTGGCCCGACTTCTTTGTGCCTCAGTGTCTTTGTCTGAAAAAAGGAGGTGACCCTAATGGCTCCACTGGGGAGCTGGGAGATTAAATGGGATACGGATACTTCCAAGTGTGGGAAGTACTCCTCACGTTTGTTGGATGCTCTCAAGGAGGAATTGGGAGGACACGTCGGCTCTCAGGAACACACAGTCTGGCTTCAGTATGGCCTCGACATACAATCTTAGGCCCATCATTTAACTCCTCTGTGCCTCCATTTCCTTATTTGTAGGATGGTAATGGTAATAGTACCTCCTCATAGGACTAAGGGGCAATATAGGTGATTAATTGAGGTAAATTAAATTAATATAGGTAAAGTTTACAACAGTGTCTGACACATGTATGTGTTATACATACAACCAACATATATATATGTTGCATATACACACAACCATGTATGCTACTCCATAAATGTCAATTTCACTACTGGAGTTGAGTTGGCTTGAGATATTTTGATATCTGAAATCCTGCAAGTAAGTCCAGAATCCTGGAAGTAAGAGGGAGGCAAATGGGCCCTGGGGAAGTTGGCCAGGGCTCGCTCATTAACAGATGAAGAACAGAGAATGGTAACAGCAGCTGATACTGACTGAACTCCTACTACGAGCTAGGCAGTGTGTTTTTTTTTTAAATCCTCACCCGAGCATGTGTTTATTGATTTGACAGAGAGAAACATCGATGTGAGAGAGAAACATCTATCGGTTGCCTCCCATGCACGCCCCAACCGGGGATCAAACCTAAAACCTTTTGGTGTACCGGACGACGCTCCAACCAGCTGAGCCACCCAGCCAGGGCTCAGGTACTCTGTCTCTGAAACTTACACCCTTAACCACTACTCCATGTGGCCTCCTCAGGCCTGCCAATCTATTTTGCGCCCCCACCAAAAATAACAAGCATCAAAGTTCCCTCCATCCTCAGTGCCCCACACCCTTCAGTGCCTGAGAAGCAGGATTTAGAGGAGGGCCCAGCACAGGCCCAGCAGAGGGAAGGGTCATCTCTGCCCATTAGAGGACAGAAGGTAGAGGTCAGGGAAGGCATTGCATAGGAGGGAGAATATGCTTTGGACCTTGAAGGATAGGCAGGATATGGGAAGGCAGGGATGGAAATGGGGGTAGATACTGGCAAATCCAAGAGGCCTCTTAAGTTTTTATCTTCTTGGCTCCTCTGCAACATGTGACCATGACCTCCTGAAATCACGTTCCTGCTCCTACAGGCTGGCTTCGTTGCTTGGGAAACACTGTACATCCTCTCCAGGGCAGCTGCTCACTTGTGCAGTGCAGAGACGTGGGGACCCTCAAAGGAACTTTCCAAAGTGGCTCTTCCTCTGTTTGACATACCCCTACGAGTACAGTTGTATAGGGTAAGTTCTCGTTTCTGGCCGTAAGTGGAGAACTGGGAAGACAGTGGAAAAACAGCCTCTCAGCAGCCAAAGAGATGCCAAAGTCCACCAGCTAACAGAGGTGGGTTTATTTAAGGTTTGCTGTTGAAAGAGTGTAGACTTTGGAGTCAGACAGTCCTGGAATCGAGGGCTGGTTCCACCACGACTACTGTGTAAATTTGGGCAGATTTACTCACGCCCTTTGAGCCCCAGCTCCCTCCTCTGTCCAGTGGGGATCTCGGACCCACATCACAAAACCGTTGTGAGGAGTAATGAAATCTCGCATGTAATATGCCTGATACTTCGCCTGGCACATAACTGTTAACAAAGAGCGGCTGTTATTATTGTATGATGTCATCCTCTTCCAGCTCCCCTGCCTCTGCGGGCCCTTTAAATGCTCTGTCCCCAGGGTTCATCTTTTATTATTATTTTATTTATATATTTTTTATTGATTTCAGAGAGGAAAGGAGAGGGAGAGATAGGAACATCAATGATAAGAGAATCATTGATCAGCTGCTTCCTGCACGCCCCCTACTGGGGATTGAGCCCAACACCTGTGCATGTGCCCTTGACCGGAATTGAACCTGGGACCTTTCAGTCCGCAGGCTGACACTTTATCCACTGAGCCAAACTGGCTACGGCCCCAGGATTCATCTTAGATTCTCTTACAACTCTAACAATTCATCCAGGGCCGTGGGTGGGTTTTATTTTTTGAATTTCTACAACCATGCATTGATTAACCTGAAATTTTTGTCTATAGACCACATCTCTCCTTGGACCTACTGGCAGGCCTCCAAAATAAGATGGGAAGTTTTCTGGGAATTATGGAGGGAGCAGGCTGGAGGCAAAGAGGCCCCTAGGGCAAGGCCATGAATCCACTAGAGACCAGGGCCAGCCCACGCCAGCCTGGAGCAACAGGGGAAGACACAGATGCTGACCAAGCTACCAAATCCCTGCTGATCAGCAAACCTCCTGAACAGGAAAGAAAGCAATGCTCAGTTTATGCTCCTTGGGGCTGCCTCATGCCCCTTTTCATCCAGAATGATTATATGCTCAATAATCATTAAGTATTATTATGATTCTCTGCGGTGAGATTTCCTAAGGCTGAAACAGTGAAGACCCTCAGCAGAGGACTGGGAGAAGGCAGAGCACGGTCAGTACAAAACAGCAAAAAGGACTGCAATTTTTGAGTTAGATTCAGAACAAGAAGAAGAACAAGGAAGGGATGGGTTCACTTTCGAGAGAAGATGGTAGAACGTTAAACCGAGAGAGATGACAGAATTGCTCAACCCTCAGTAGAAGTCTACTGCTAACAAAATAATCTTCCAATGATAAAAATAAAATAAGCATAGTTTGGAAAGGAAATGGAAGCTCAGTAACAAAGAAGGAGAGAGTCAGTGAGCAAAGTTAACTCTTGTGTCTAGGCTCAAAAATGACATCAGAGGACAGTCAAATAACTTGCAGATGTGATCAGCGTCTGTAATCTTGAGAACTCGGAAGGAACGCTTTCCCAACTTCGGAAGGGGGGGGTCTGTGATGTGTGCTTGTGTGCTGGGAGCAGGGGTTTGGAGTGAATTCTGGGAATTGCAAACCACTGAGCTGAATGTCAATCCCAATTAAATAGATGGTCTGTGACCATTTAGAAAAGAAACACTTGATTACCAGGAGCCAATTCACTTGAAACAAGGCATGTCACAAATTTCACTTCCATTTTTCAAAGGGGCTTTACTGACAAGGGGATCAGCGGACTTGTTTGGTAAGGCAACCCATCTACATAATAAGGATTTATTAACCACTTCCTGTGACAAGGATATAAATATGATGAAGGTGTGATTTCAGAAGAAGCTCACATCCCGGTGACCTAGGGGGTGACCTGTGGCTGGATGGTAATGACATTAAATGGGGTCATAGCAGGTAGAATAACTCTGCCCAGAGCCTGCCCATTAACCGGTCAAGGTCAGTTCAGAGGGAGATCTTAACTCTGCTTTGATTCATGTCCTGTTCAATAGTTTGATCAAAGACCAGGTTCTGAAGACCTAGAAGGCCATGCATATCAGAATAAAAGGGATGGCTATCTGCTAGAGGATGCAGTTTTGATTCAAAATGATCTTGAGTGCTGTTGGGTTGAACAATGTCACCAGTCATAAAATCTAACCCAGCTCAAGACCCCCAAGGCTGCAGTAGGACAGTAAGTACCACGTTCCAACCCAGGAAAATAAAGTCTTAGGACGGACTCTTGGGAGCAATAAAAATACAAAGGACAAGAAGCTCCCGAGTTCGGTGGGAAGTCTATACTCCATGTGAAAAGCCCGTGAATGGACCTCAGAAACACTAAGAAAAGTGCCTGGCATACAGTGAGTGCTATCTGGGAGCTAGCCTTCGTTTATAAGTACTGGCGGAAGCCCCTCCTCACTGTAGTGCTGCGTCATTCTTGTGGGGTGGATGGGTTTATGGTCCCCAGGAAGGTCTCTCCCAGCCACACGGACTATGTGCTCCCACTCTGCGGCCCTGGCAGAAGAGGGGATGCTCAGTTACCTTCTCCCCAGGTGTGACGGAGATGCGCCATACACAGTGCATGTGGGCCGAGTAGCCGTTGGGGTACTCAGGAGAGGAGAAGTTGCCTGTGCTGTCTTGTAGGGTCTCTCCGCAGGCTGTCAAGGAAAGGAAATAACTGAGGGGCTGGCTGCAGGGGCCCAATCCCCCTGAACTTCTGGCTTCCCCACCCTGAGCCCTGGCATCTTTGCAGGAGAGGAAAATAGCTCAGGAGTGGGGAGTCTGGGATGGTCTTGTCCCTTTAAGATCCAGCCCTTTCTCCTCACAGATAAGCTCACACCATCCTACCTCCCCGCCTAGTGCTGCAGGATGTCCTGTTGTCAAGGCAACTAGGTTCCAGAGTTAAGGTCAGGCTCCTTTGGTGAGCCTCACTCGTCCTCACTCCCTGAGAATTGCTCTGCTCTCTCCATTTTCTGCTCCTGGTGCCCCACCCCCCCCGCCCGCCCTCACCAGATCCTCAGAAGGTGGGTGGCTCAGCGTTTCACCATCACCTATTCCTATCCCCAGTTTGGTCCATAACTTGAATACTGCCCCTCCCCGGGGGCCCCTCCACCAAGCAGCCTCGGTCTTCTCTAAGGCTCTCAGCTTTAACTTCCTTGGTTCCAGGCCCTGGTCTCTGCCTGCCTGGGGCCCTGCCCTCTGCTCCTCTCCGGCTCATCCCTCTCTGCCCCGACCTGGACACTTGTAGAGCTTGCGGGCCTGGGCGATGTCCCCCTTGCTGAGCCGAGTCCTTTGGCCGATGGGAGGTTTCACCCCATTCACCTCGTACTTGGGAACGATGGTGTCCAGGAAGATGCCCCTGAGGAGGACAAGCCCGACCTGGGTGAGAATCTGACGGAAGGAGGGGTGGCATGTCTGTGTGCACCCAAGGTCATGACCCTGCCAGAGCGCAGACATTCCTCAGCAGGGTCAGGGACGGGTGGAGACATCTCACCCTGTCATTATGCTGCCCACTGTCCAGCAGCCACCCTGCTCCGTGGCAGCCACACCACAGGAGCCTGGGGGAGCCCCAGGAACACTTTGGGGGGTCAGGGACACAGGCCCAGGATGCCCCGGGGACCCACTGGTGCCAAGCTCAGTGTGGCCCTGACTCCACGCACCAGGAGAGCTTTGGCTGTGCCTCCAGCCCCTGCTTCTGCAGCCCCTGGGCCGATTCAGCCCCGGCTGCACTTCTCCCAGGGTGACCCAGTGCCAACGCTTTACCCTGTTGGCATAGCTGCTCTGACAGCACCTGGGACAAGGCCAAAGGGCAGGTTCCACCGTGGCCCGAACAGACCCTGGGGACAGCCCCACCATCAGTCCTCCTGTCCTCCTAGTTCCTGCCTTCACAAGCCTGGGTGTTTCCATCTGGGGGGAGGGGAAGCAGGCAGCCCTTCACCTCCCCAGGGTCCCTGACTCACACCAGCTGGGTGGGACTCAGCAGGAGGCGGAGAGGGATGTGGTGAGAAACGTATGGGGGGGCTGTGGGCGTGGGGGACAGGATGACCTCACCACCCTTCCTTGGTGTCTGTCCCTCAGGTCTGGAGGCAGGAAGAGTGGGTCCAGAAGGAGGGCTGAGGACAGGGGGGAGGACCGCTGTCTGGGACAGAGCTGGAGGGGGGGGGGGGGCAGATAGAGGATGAGGAAAGCCAGGCCTGGGAAAGGCCAGGCAGGAAGGAATATGAGGAGGATGAGGGTTGGTTCCCACACTAGGCTAATGAGAAGCTGGGGTGGGGATGGCTGGCCCATTACCTCCGGGTTCCAGCAGTGGCTTTGGGAACCCGGGCCCAGGATAAGAGTAGGTGTGTATGTGCTTGTCAGGTGGTGAGGGGGCTGGTCAAGGGCAGGTGCTGGTCTTAGTGCAAGTTAGCCAATTACAGAAAAGGCAGACAGATCAGAAAAAATGCCCCGCTCTGGTCTTCAGCAGAGGGATACCCCAGCCCCTTTGGGCAGACAGTTCTGGGCCACAGCGCACCGCCGCTGGCAGAGTGGCTGGATCCCAGCCCCAGGGGCCAGCTGCCCTGGGTGTGCACAGCTCTAGGTGAAGCACCCAGGCTGTGTGAGTCCCGGCCCTGCCATGGGCCCAGGGTGGAAGAGGACAGCAGGCCAGGCAGCACCCATGGGTCCTCTGCTTGGGGGCTGCCGCTGCCCAGGGCCCACTCTTGTCCTTGCTGACAACCCCGGCAGGGCAGGGCAGGACAAAGTGGTGCACAGTGGGAGGCCCCAGAGGGCAGGACAGTCTCTCACCTGGAGAATGTGTTGCGGGCATAGTGCATGATACTGTCAAAATCGTAGGTCTCCCCCAGGGACTCTACCTCTTGGACCTCCATCTTCAGGAAGTTATACTCCTGTCCTGAGAAAAACCACGAAAAGGGGGTGGGGGTGGGAGGAGGTAGATCTGTGTGGGACACAGGGTGGGAATCGGGGTCCTCCCTGTGCTTGCTAGGTGCCCCCCTACCTGAGGGTCCTGGGAGCAGCCAAGGAAAGCCTGGGGGGAGGGGCAGAGGGGCGGGGTGAAGGAGGACTTGCTGCCGGGAAGGCTCAAGGGAGTATGGGAAGGAAGCACCCATTTCTAGAACCACAGCAAGATGAAAGCAGTGAAGAGTGGAGGAGGCTGGGGAGAGAGGGCGGAAACAGGAAGGGAGGGAAGAGAGCATAGTGAGGAGAAGGGAGAGGGAAAAAACCCTCGGAGGACAGAAGAGGCAAAGAGCAGAAGACTGGGTAAGAGTGAAGGGAAAGACTCAGACAGCAAGGGAGTGGGCTGACCCCTCCCCAAACCCCACCCTGAGAACCAGCTGGGTTCTGGCTGCTGCGGATGGTTCCTGTGTCCAGGATCTGGACCTGTGGTGGTGGGGGGCGGGGGGGTGCCCAAAGTAGCTCCACAACGGATCTGTGGTCCCTGAGCTGCTACTGACTGGAGCAGATGCCTCAGGGGTGGGGTCTGGGCCAACCTGGGCCCTAGGCCGGGCTGGGACTACAGGCTGAGTTGATCAAAGGTGATGGCTAGAGGGAGCAGCTGCCACCCCCAGCAGGGGCCCTGGAGAGGGGGCTGGGGCAGGAGCCACGGCGTCCCGCCCCCTACCCCACCCCCCAGGTCGAAGTGCATACCTGGCTGGATGTTCTCGCGCACGATGGAGACGTGGCGGTCCCGGTCGGGCCGCGTGTGCTCGTGCCAGAAGCCGATGACGTGGCCCAGCTCATGCACCACGATTCCAAACTTGTCACAGTTCTTGCCGATGGAGATGGCCTGCGGGCCCCCACCACGGCGACCCACGTAGGAGCAGCACCTGGAGGGCGGGGCCAGCTCAGGGGGGCGGTCCCGAGCTGGGGGAGTGCATCCACTCAGGGGCCGGGCTAGGCTGCCAGGGGGGCGGGGAGCGGAGGGGCAAGGGAGGGGCTGCGCAGGTATGCTCGGGATGGGTGCTGGCATCACAGCCACGTCACAGCCACATCCGGGGTCATTCCTGGGGAGATGCCTCAAGGCAGGAGGGGACGCTGATGCAGGGCTGTGCGCAGGTGGGGCAGCTGCAGTGCGCAGGGCAGAACATGGGTTGGGGCCATGGCCGAGGGTACGCTGCCCAGGGGCCCCTGCTCACCCGCAGGGTCGATAGGTGAATACAATGTAGCTGTCCTCGTCGGTGCGCTCCAGGAAGGTGACACAGGTGTGCTTCTCCCAGTGCCTCATGGCCTGCCGGAAGACGGCCCTCTGGCTACCTGCGGGACAGAGGCGGCCAGGCTGTCACACGGTCCAGGTGGGCCTGATGGGCAGGGACCACCACGATGCAGCCGAACTGCTCATGCTCACCGGTGAAGTTTCCCCCAATGACAAAGGGGATGACCCCATCCGGCCACACGCGCTCCGGTCTGGACGTCGCCGCCCGCCGGCTCCGGGACCTGCTTCTCCACCTCCCCGGGCTTCTCCTCTGAGGCTGCCCGTTAGCCTGCTGGCAGCTGGGGGTAGAGGAGTTTCCTGGCGTTGAAATAATAAGACATTGGTAGCAAGTGAGTGAAGGCGGAGAGGGGGAAACAAATGACGATCATTCTTCATTTGGGGGGGATTCCAGATTTACCCATTCACTACCATCTGTTTGTAGCCCCCCAAACCAGTGACATTTTTTCTAAGAGTTGAAACAATTTGAAATTTAACTTAACACCGCGTTTAATTGTAGAGCGTTACCCACCATTTAGACCACATCTAAATTTACTTTAGTAAGTAATACGTCTTATTTATCTCCTAGATTGAGGTTCAGTGTTTTCATTTTATTTGCCATGTCTAGGGTTGAACACTTATTACATCCCACCCACCCCCCTTTTTAAAAGTTACTCAGTTTTCAAAATATGTCACTAAAAGCAAAGCACCGTATTAGATTATTAGGGTGATTCAAATATGACCAAGATTTTGCTCTTGTCATTAGGGAGTGTGTAATACACTAGTTGGTAGGAGAAATGAGACAGGTACTCTCAGGTAATTCCAGAACAAGTTGGAAGACGTAAAAACCAGTCTCAACGTGGCTTCTTCTGTGCACCCTTAGTTCCCTCAGCTCTTTCATGCCGCTTGCTGACAGGGCAGTGAAAAATCTGAGTCACTCAACACGCACCTCCCCAGTTGAGGTCCAACAAGATTGTGAGCAAGTGTGTTTCCCTGTCTACTTAGTGCCATGGTTTTTGCATTTCTGCGCTTTTTCTGTTGGTGATTTTGCTGTATAAAAGGCTGCACTTTCCCCACTGCACTGAGGTGCTGTCTGCTGTTCATATGTACAAGAGGCTGGTGATGTGTCTTATGGAGAAAATACATGTAACAGATAAGCTTCAGTCAGGCCTGAGTCATAGTGCTGTTGGCCATGAGTTCACTGCCAATGAATCAGCTGCATATGAAAAGGGTGTCTCCAAACAGAAACACACATAAGACAGGGCTACATGTATTGATGAGTTATGAAAATTGTGTGACCACAGGCTCACAGGAACTTAACTGTATTTCTCTTAGTGTTCGCTAATTCAGTGTTCAAAGTGACTTAATAGAGTGACTATAAAGTTATTCCGTAACTTCATGCATAGCTACCACAAATAGTGAGGGTTGCTATAACGAAAAAAGAAAACAATGGGGTACTGGGAACTGGGGACCTGAGACTGGGAAATGTTCCCTCTCGTCCAATAAACCTTCATGTTTGTGGCACATGTAGAACTTGATATATTCTTTTAAGTATTCCCAAATACACGTTCTCATTGGACACAGTAGCTCTCTGGGATGAACAGGGAGTGTCACGATCTACCTTTGACAGATGAGGAAATTAAGGCCAAAGTCACGTGACGGGTTCGTGGCAGCCTAGGTGATCCAGCTCCTCCATTGTGCTCTCAGGTACTCAGGTAATTCGGGAACAAGTTGTCCCCTGTCTATTAGTTCCCACTAAGGTCGAGTAAGACTTGCTAGTTACCAGGCCATCCTCCAATGCCAGCTGCTCTCTGGGGTAGTTTGATTTTCACTCCATGAAATGCCCATGCAAGGGCAGCTGGACAAGACAACGGCCTGGCACCACCAGAGTGTGCCCACAACAGGCTCCAGGTGATCATCCGCACCCTTTGGTAATAGGAGAGCGACCGTGCTCCAGGGCGGTGAGAAGGCTGGACAGAAGTGAGCTATCCCAGGCCTCATCCTTCCCATCCCCTCACCCATTCACAAGTACCAGGTGGGTTGGTAGGTGTTTGGACCACATCCAGGGATAAGAAGGACCCATCCCTGACCTTGAATAGCTTTCAGTCCAGCTGGGAAGACAGGCCCACAAACAAATTGTTGCAATGTAGTGCAATAAGTGAGATGCTAACAATGTAAGCGCAGAGCAGAGAGAGCATGGAAAATGGAGGCACAGTCATGTCCTGGGGCGGGGAGGGGGGGCTGTGGGAGAGGGGGGCAATCAGGGAAGTTTTCACAAGAGAAACTCTTACAATGGGCCTTGGAGGATGCAAGTAGCTTGCAAAGTGGGAGCAGGAGGAGAAGCCAGGAGGCCAGGAGGGTCCCAGTTTCTCCAATTCTGGAACCCATTTCTTTCTTTTTTTTAATTGATTTTTGACAGAGAGGAAGGGAGAGGGATAGAGAGTCAGAAACATCAATGAGAGAGAAACATCGATCAGCTGCCTCCTGCACACTCCCCGACTGGGGATGTGCCCGCAACCAAGGTACATGCCCTTGACCAGAACTGAACCCGGGACCCCTCTGTTCGCAGGCCGATGCTCTATCCACTGAGCCAAACCGGCCAGGACTGGAACCCATTTCTGAGACACAGGAGGGCCAGTGCGTACCCAGTGTACCTGCAGCTGTGATGGAAGACCTGCGGATGGTACGCTGTCTGAAGTCTGAGGCCTGTTGCACCTGGAAGGCCCTCAGATCCTCCTCATCCAGGGCGATGTCCCCGAGGAAGGCAGCTAGAGGGAAAAGAAGAGGCCAGGTGCTGAGTGAGTCCTCCTACCCAGCACTGACAGCCCCAAACCTGTGGGCACACCCCAGCCTCCACAGCAACTTTACTCCTAACCCTGAGGAAGGGGGACAGTGGGGGCTGACTTGGGATCTTTTGGGGGACTCATGCTTCCTTTTTAGTTGGGATCCCAGCAGAACTGATGCCCAGCCCCTAGCAGAGCTTTAGCTCCCTGAAGACACAGTTACCGTATTTTCCGGCGTATAAGACGACTGGGTGTATAGAAGATTTTCCTGGGTTAAAAAGTCGTCTTATACGCCGGGGAAAAAAAACACGGTATGTCATTTATTCCGTCGTTCTTTCGCAAATACTTAGTAAGTACCCACTGTGGGCCAAGCACCGCTCCAGTGATTAGCAAGACAGATGAGGTCCCTGCTCCCGTGGAGCTGACCTTCAACAACACACAAGTAAACAAATACTGAGTTTGAGAATTCCAGACGGTGGTGGGTGCTATGAAGGAAACAGAAGGTCAGATGATAGAGTGTCTACTTTATGGGCCCATAACCTTGGCACTGTGCTGAGCATGTGGTAATCACTCCACAAATGCTGTGTCAATTATAATGAGGGGAGGATAGGAATAAAAAGTGGGATAGGGACTTTAGGAAGACCAGGACACGTGATGGGAGCTTCCCAGCCAGGAGGAAAAGGGTTAATAGCTCAAGTGACTTCTGTTCAGTCTCAGGTCCCCTCTCTGGAGGAAGAAAGTACTGGGGGGAAGGAGCTCCCAGTGTTTCTGGAGAGATGGGCCAAACAGTCTATCTGCTTTTTGAGAAATCAGGAGCAAGAGGAAACAGGCCGCAGAGCTGAGCGCTCTGGAAGGAGCTCAGACCTGAGAGCTTCACGCAGGGTTGGGGTTGTGGGGGGGGCGGGGGGCGGTGCAGGAGGCGGAGCAGAGGGCAGCTTCCCTACAGCTCCACCCTGGCAACATCTGCTTCTCATCCCAGGGCTACATGGGCCTGGTGGGCAGCAGGACACAAGTTGTTTTAACCTTGAGGCCTTGCACACACACAGGTTTCTCCTCCCCAGATGGCCAACACACACACACACACACACACACACACACACACACACACACACACACAGAATCAAGACACATGGGTTTAGTGCTCCTACAGACACAGGGTGACATCCACACCCATGCCATCAAACACAGAGCTCCGCAAAGTCACAGAAACACCCCTGCACACATGACCAGTGCCCGCACCTCCCTGAAAGCTGCAGGGCACTGGGTAATGTTGGCCTGGGTGAAGCATCACGTAGCTGTTCTTTGGGCCTGCAAACACGTGCTCACAGATCCACACTCTCCTGTAGCTGTGACCTGGCGCTGGATCAGCAGAGTGTGGGAGTGACTTTAGCAGTTATATCGAGGTCAGCCTCCCTTTTACAGAAACTGAGGCCCGGAAGGGAAATGACTTAACCAAGACCATGCTGATAGACACTAGACAGGCAGGATTTATCATTCAGGCCTCCTGGTTCCCAGTTCAGTGCTTACTGCACTCAAGGTCATTACTTTGGTAAAACCCATAAATGTAAATACAAATACACAAAAACAGACACTCAGACACACACACGTCCACCAAAAAATACACACACGGTCACAGACCGTCCCAAAAAACACACAGGCACAAGCTCCAGCACACACAAACCGACGGTAAGTTCTGAACTCATTGAGCCAGTAACAGCAGCGGTAACGATGCCTGTCTACTAGTAAATGTCTGTTGAAATGTGTGTGGTGTTTTCCAGTTGACAAAGTACTTTCACATTAATGCATTCATTTAATCCTGGCCCACCCAGTACATGCCCATTAAGCCATACTCCACCCATGCGTTTGCCTAGGAGTGTCCCATTACAAACTCCTGGAGAGATAACCTCCCTGACTTTATTTTTTTTAAAATTATTTTTTAAAATATATTTTTATTGATTTCAGAGAGGAAGAGAGAGATAGAAACATCAACGATGAAAGAGAATCACCGATCGGCTGCCTCCCTCATGCCCCCCACTGGGGATCAAGCCCGCAACCTGGGCATGTGCCCTTGACCAGAATCGAACCTGGGACCCTTCAGTCCATAGGCCGACGCTCTATCCACTGAGTCAAACCAGCCAGGGCTAACCTCCCTGCCTTTAGAGATCAGAACACTTGGGCCTATGAGGGGAAATGACTTGTCCAAAGTCACCAGCCCATAAGTGACCCAATATCTCTTCCACCACATGGGAAAGATTCTCTTATTTAAAATGCTATCCCTGGCTCAGCAACTGATGGGACAGCAACAGAAGACACTTCTCAGCTGACATGCAAAGGTAGCCTCAGCAAGGACATGGGACGGGAGGTACATCCCAAGGGAGCAGTGATGTGTTTCTACATGCCAACATTCACACAGGCCCTCACGGGCCACATGAACGCCCCCAGACACTGCGCTTCCAGGCTCACGCACCCACACCCATGGACATCACATGTACACATGTGGCTGGACATTTAGACTCCTCTTTGGACATAGCAACAAAGAGCAAGGTCTTTGGGGTCAGGCAAATCTGTCTTTGAATCCTAACTTGGCTACTTCTGGCTGACAAGTCATATAGACTCTTCTAAACCTCAATTTTCTCTTCTATTTAGAGGAGCTAATAGAAGAATCCATCTCCTACGATTTATTGACATGAAAGAAGGCATGTAAAAGAAGCACCTAGCACAAAGCCTGGAGCATAGCAAGCACCCACTAAACGGACACTGTTAATATTACCCTAATAACAATCCCATAATCTCCAGTTCAGCTCTCCACTTTCTGAGGGAACACTGGTTCCCCCACATGGATTTAGTGAAGCCCGAGTGCTCAGAACTGGGCTGGCCTGTGGGACCAGGGCAGTGAGGAGGCCAGTGGAAGGCTGGACAGGCCCTGGGCTGGCCACAGAGCTCGTCTGCATAGCCAGTGCCCTGGGGTGGGGATGTCATGACTGAAGAATGCGTGGGAACTGTGGGGGCGGGGAGAGATGAGGTGGGCAGGAGAGTCTGATGGCCAGGAGCCAGGCCTGAAGACCCTGCCCATTTGAGATCCCCACTGGGAACTCTAGGAACTCTGGATGCTGGGGAGTCCAGGACTCCCCTCCTTTTATGGGAAAAAGCCCTGGGGTCAAGGTCAGGATAGTAGTTGTTTTCAACATGGAATCGAAAGTTTTTGTTTTGTTTCCTGGCTGTAAACCAGCCAGGAGCACTCATGGCTGCTCCCTCACGAGGTCTCAGGAGTAGGAGAGAAAAGCAGAGCGCCCACTGGACCCCAGGGACCCACCCTTCAGGTTGGCCTCTTGACTTTACAGTCTCTTCCTCTGGGGTGTGGCAGGGCACCTCTTTAGGAGGAGACGGAGAGGAGCTGTCTGGTGAGATGAAACCCCAACACCATGTGCACTGGGCATACACAGGCCCATCACACAAATGCAAGCTTCTAGCTGGGACAAGGCACGTTCAAGCTCCCACAAATGTTTGTACTTAACCACAACTGTCCACTATGCACAGGGGCATATTTGCACACACATGCACTCGGGAGTACACACGTGGATAGTTGAAGAGAAGACTTGCCCACAAACCGGGGGCACATCCACAAATGTGCAAAAACACACTCAACCACTTTCCTGTGTAAGCCCTAGTATTTTCGTGCGCGCAAATAACTGTATGTGCAAACCCCACTTCCTGTGCCAGGCCATCGAAGGAGAAGGGCACCTTTAGAAATAGTGTGTGTGGGAGATAGATAGGTAATTAGTAGTCGATTCCTCTGGATATCCTTAGCAGGTCCTTAGTGGCCTGAGGAATAACGTATTCTACTCCTCCCTCTCCCCCCCAGATCTCTGGAGAAACCAGACTATTTGAGAGTTCCTTCTCCCTGGGGAGTCCCATTGGTTCCCCTTGTAAGTCTTTTCCGCCTCCCTTGGGGCACGCAAAAGAGAGGGTGACTCAGGGGGCAGGGGCACAAGTGGGTAGGTGATTCACTCAGAGTGTCTGGAGGGGGAATGTGGTCTGGCAACAGAAGAGATTGCAGCATCCTAAGCTTGGAACCTATCCCTCTGAGGCTGGGCCGCGAGGCTTCCGGGGTGAGGGTGGTGGTGAGGGCTGGTGAGCTAATGGCCCACCTCACCTCCCAAAGCAGACCTCTGAGCTGCCAGGTGAGACTGAAGGAAGGCTCTCGCTGGCTAGGGAGCAGTCCTATGGTCTTCCCTGCTTATGGGAGCAACTGGGTCCCAATTCCTGCCTCCAAGTCTCTCCCAGAGCCCTGCCAAGTCACCCGGGCAGCCACATGGAGCTGGGTGTCTTGGGCAAGGACCCCCTTGATGGGCTGGCAACTTAACATAGACGAAATCAGGACTTGCAATCTCCCTGGGCAAGAGTGAGTGAGCAAAAGCGGCGGGGGTGGGGGGTGGGGGGGGGGGGGGCAGTGCTCACTGGAACCAGCTCCCAGCACACACACAAAGACCAGCTCAGTGCCCTGCCTATTGCTCTGGTTTTGCCCAGAAGATCCAGAAACCTCTCCAGGGCATGAAGGGTCTTAATTTTGCCCTTACTGCAGAGTTGTGTCTGCAGTAAGGGCAAATGGTGTTGTGTCTGACAGTAATAGCAAGAGGTGACCTCAGATGAAGCAGCCTGGCTATCCTGAGAGATCGCAGGTGAGCCAGGAGAATCAATGGGGTCCTCTGTGTGCAAGGAGGAGCAGCAGGAAGAGGAGAGACCTGGGGAGGGTCCTGTGAGCAGGGGTAAGCAGGCACATCAGGTGCATCCAAAGGAAGGACAGGCATACCTTGGAGATATTGCAGGTTTAGTTCCAGACCACCGCAATCAAGTCAGTACCACAATAAAGCGAGTCACGCGAAAACTTTGGTTTCTCAGGGCATATAAAAGTTATGTTTACACTATATTGCAGTCTACTAAGTGTGCAATAGTGTTGTGTCTAAAAATGTACATACCTTAATTGAAAATATTTTAATACTAAAAAATGCTAACAATCATCCGAGTCTATTGGGAAAAATGGCACTGATAGACTTGCTTGACATAGGGTGTCACAAACTTGCAATTTGTTAAAAGCACAGTATTTGCAAAGCCCAGGAAAATGAGGGATGCCTGCAGAGCCACCTCCAACCTGGAGGTCAGGGATCAGAGGGAGCAAGAGGCAGGGCCTGGCAGGAGAAACAGAGAAAAGAGCCTGGGGACCTGAGGTTTGAGGATGTGGGTGTGGGGTCTTAAGGATTCTGGCGGAGGGAGGCAGGGCTACACCAGTCACACCCAGGAGGGAGGCCTGATCTGACCCTGATTCTTGGCCTTGTCAGACTCTTGGGCCCTCTCAGCCACCCTCAGGCCTGGCCCAGCTCCCCACCAGCCTCACTTCACCCTGGTGTAGAGCTTTCTCCAGAACCCTTGTTTGAAGTTCCAAGTCAGCCAGCCCCACCCTAACATGAAATCTGAGACTGGGGACAAAGCCCTCAGCCTCCTGCTGCTCTGAAAATCACTCCCAACTTCCAACTAGTAGTGAAATGTGTCAGATTGACTTCCTACCCATTCTTTAAGGCCTTGCTCCAGCCTGCCTCCTCCATGAAGACGCCCAAACCTTCCCAGCCTGCTCTGCTCCCTGTTTCTCCACCACCACCACCACCATACCGGGGCTGCAGAGGCGCAGGAAGCTCCTTCAGCCTTTAGGGTCTTTCCCTCCAAGGTGGCACACACACATCTTGGCTTGTGCTGTTGGTTACTTCCCCATGTATTGTCCCCTCCTGGACAGCAAGGTCCTTGAGGGCAGGGGCCCTGCCTGACATTTCTCTGTGTCTCCCACAACTTCAAGCCCAGGGCCTGACACATATTAGGCATTCAGTAAATGTAGATCAGGTGAGTGAGCAAGTGACAAAAGACAGAGTCAGGGGGACACTCACTTTTCCTGAAAACTAAGCCAATCCGCTCCAAAAAAAAAAAAAAAAAAAATGAAGTGAGAGTGTGGAACACAGAAAACGGAGTAGACAGCCAACATTTATTTAGTGCTTATTTATTATTTATTTAGTGTGTGTTAAGCTGTAATCAGTGTTTTATATATGTTCTCATATTTACCCCTTACCACCAACTCTGCAGAAGAGGTGTACTGTCAGTTCCATTTTACAGGTGAGAAAAGTGAAGTTCACAGATGCTAATTAACACCCCCAAGGTGGTGCACCTCATGAGTTGAGGATCCAGGATTGACAGCTAGGTCTGCCTGCCCACGCTCTGTCCACTTAGCCTCACGCCCACTCGGAGCCCAGTGAGAAGGATGACAGCTAACTCCGCGGCTTACCCACAGCCCAGCAGGGGTGGAGGAAGAAGGGCAGAGGGATTCGGTGTCTCCTCTTCCCGCAGGAAGGGGTTCCTATTCTGCAGTTTTCTGTGATCCATCCACCCAAAGAGGAGTCCCCAGGGTCAGGACTCCAGCCACCTGCCCCCCTCCCACCCCTTGCGCCGCACACAGGCACTCCTCGAAGTCCAGGAGCTGTGCCACTCACTGCCTCTGGCTCTGGCTGTTTGGAGGAAGGCTGAAGTCAGAGGCAGGAAGTCAAGGAAAGGTTCTGCTATCTTATGCCCTGTGTGTTCCCTTGTCCCAAGCAGGGTCATCGGATCAGGCAAATAGCCGGGGTGCCTGGCCATCTGGTCACTACTGGGGCAGGACCTCTGGGCCTAGCAGGAGGGAAGAGGTTACACAGAGTCTTCATGGACAAAGAACACACACACACACACACACACACACACACACACACACACACACCCCGGGCCCTGACCTCGGCTAATAACTCTCTCCAGTGTCTATGGCCGGAGAGAGCTGATAGGCAGTGTCTGAGTTTAAGTTTCCCCGCAGCTGGGCCTTGGTGGGAGCTCCTGGCACACGGGCAGAGGTAAGTCCCCTCCTGCCCTGGCTTCTCTGACTTTGACAGCTGTCTCCTCCGCCCCAGAAAGGCTGCTGTGCTGGTGGGGACCCCCGGAGACACCCAGGGACCCTGATTTCAGAGGATCCCTTGAAAAACCTTCTTCCACTTGTGCTGGGTGGGGGGCCTCAGGAGACCTGCTCCTCGGAGATGCAGGCCATGCCAAACCCGGGACCCAGGAGACAGATGTGCATTCCCAGGGCAGCCCAGACAGACAGGCTGGAAAACATCAATGTCCTAGAGCCAGAGACTAGGGAGAAGTCTCTCTCTCTCTCTCTCTCTCTCTCTCTCTCTCTCTCTCTCTCTCTCTCTCTCTCTCGGCCAGAAAAGTTTCCTGCAGGAGGAAAAGCCTCCTTGGCTGCAGGTTTCTCTCAGGACCCAGGGAGCTGGCCCCCAGGAATCCTCTAGGAAGACAAGAGGCATCGGCTTCCACAAACGGCCCAAAAGTTCAGTCTTAAAAGTCCCCCAAACTTCCCCTCCCTCTTCCCCTCCTTCTTTTGTTCCCCACAGCATTGCCAACCAGGCAGCTCCAGCATTCCCACACCGGACCGTCCTCCCCCCACCCGAACCCCCGGCAGCTCGCGCCTCCTGGCCCGGCCGGCCCCCGCCGGCCCTCGCGCCCCGAAGGCCGCAGGAGGAGGGACGCCTACCCGCCTTGCAGGGGTCTTTGTAGTTCAGGGGCTCCGAGTCGTCCTCCTCGCCCAGGTCATAGGTGTAGTCGGCCAAATCCAGCGGGCGGCCGGGGCGCGGGAGCAGCAGCAGCCCGAGCAGCAGCGGCAGCGGCAGGCGGGCCACGCCGGGCATGCTGGCGGCGGCGGGCGCGGTGGCGGCGGCGGCGGCGGCGGCAGCGGGTCGCGCTCGGACGCGGGAGCGGGCGAGGGGAAGCGGAGCGCTGAAGGCGAGGGGGAGGCGCTCCCCTCCCCGCCCGCCGCTCTCCCCGCCCGCCGGCTCCCCCCGCACTCCCCACCTCTCCCCTTCCCTGCGCCCGCCGCCCTCCTTCCTGTCCCCCGCCCCTCGGCCGCCCGCTCCGGCCCGCTCCCTCCGCCAGCCTCTCGCTTGCTCCCTTCCCTTCTTTTTCTCCTTCCTTCTCTCCCTCCCTCCCTCCTTCACCCCCCCCCCCCCGCCTTTAGGGAAATGAGCTCGCTGGGGGGCGGGTTTTCGCCCGGAGTCCGGCCCCCTTGGGGCTGGGACCGCGAACCGCCGGCCGGCCCCGGCCCCGCGCCAGCCGGGGCGGGGAAGGCGAACAGCGGGCCCCCGCTGGGAAGGGGCTTGGGGGGCCGGCGCGGGCCGGGGAGGGGTGCGGGTCGGGGTGCCGGCGGCGGCCGCCCCCGCCAGCTGCCCTCTAGCGGCGCTTCTCCCGTGCGCGCCCGGCCCGAGCTGCTCACGGTGCGGGACACGTTGTCAGGTCGCTCGCGCCGCCTCTTCCTCGCTGTCCCTAGGTCTCTGCCCCTGCTTCTCAGCCTGCGCCTCTGGGTCCCTTCTCGGATCCTCGCTCTCTCCCATCTCGGTCCCTGTCCCTAGAGTTCTCGCTCGCCCTCCCTCGGGAGACACCACTGGAGGGCGCCTAAAGCCCGTGGATCGCTCCCCGGGGCCCCTCTTCCCCGCCGTCCTGGGACGGGGACTGGGAAAGCCCCCTTTGCTCCCCAAGGCCCTACCCTTCCCCCTAGCCCGCCCCCACCAAGAGCAGGACCAGGGCTGTGAGACTAGAGAGGAGGGACACCATTTATTTTTCAATCAGGCTGCTTTATTTTGTGTGATAGGTCCCCTGGCCCCTAGTAGCCACCTCTCCCCGCCTGGCTGCCACCTCTCCCTACAGCTCCTTACTCCAGGGCCAGTCCCTGTGGTGTAGCAGGAGCAGCTTCCTGCCTGCTTTTCCAAGACCCTTTGCTCGCGGATCTTTCCTGTCCCTTTTGGGGGTCCGCGGGCTCTGCAAAGCAAAGAAACCCTGTTTATTATGTGAGGGAGAGGGGTGGGGGGAGGGGGGCTGAGAATGTCTGTGGAATCTTCCCTCCCCTGATCTCCCTAAGTGACGGGCCTCAATGGATCCCCCTGTGCCAGGGCAGCTGACAAGGCGAGGTGGCCAAGCCTTCCTTTGGCACTGGTGCTCCGGTGGTCACACCTGCTCACCTGAGGGGCCTAGATGTAGTCGAGGGGCACCTCGCCACACAGGGTGCTCAGGGTGGGGCCGAGGAAGTCCAGGTTCCTGGAGGACGCCGAGCCAGGGTCATGACCCTCCGCCTGGCCCAGCTCAGAGTGGGGCACTGCAGGCTTGACCTGGAAAGAACACCTGATTTGGAGCCGGGCGTGGGAACTGAGTTGCTGTCTCACTCGAGGCCCTTCATGTGGGACCTCAGGTGTGTCCGGCGATCTCTCTGACCAGTAAAGAGGGGGCTGTACTGGAGTCAGAAGCCCCCAGGTGGTAGGTGGGTTCAGCAGCGTGGTGGTGGGTGGTGTGGCAGCAATGGGGAATAGGTAGGGAAGGTGTGATGCAGGTGAGTCTAGAGGGGGGCACTCACCTGGCAGCCTACCAGGAGTCGTGCTTTCCAGGTGACAAGTAGCCATCACCTAGGTGTTCCTCCCAGCAGTCCTGGGAGGGAGACAACCCGCTCCTCACCCTCGCACCCACCTGGAGGTTCTGGAGCTTCCTAGTGAGAGCCTCGAGGCCGGGGATGCTCTCTGGAGCCATCTTCATGATGTAGCAGCAGGTTCCCGGGGCTGGCTTGTAGGCAATCAGGAGCTGGGCACAGGAACCCAGAGTTCATTCAGGAAGGCCCTGCCTTGCTCACTCTCTAACCCTTCTCCTGGGTCCTCTCCCTCTAGGTGGGGCACAGGCAGGAGCCATGCTGAAAGCTGGGGTGCAGGCATACCCAGGGGAGGCAAAAGGGCTGGGGGCTGAGGAGAGATGGATTTGTTTGAAGTATCACAGCTGGATGGGTCTAGGGGAATCTTGTCATTGGTCCCCCAGGCCCAAGGTCAAGAGGTCCAGGCATACCCACCCGCTGGTAGTCATACACTACGATGCCAGTGGAGCCAATGGAGAAGGTGGCGGTGGTGCCGGCACGCTCACTCAGGGCCAGGCGTTGCTGGGCTTCCGGCCCCGCAATGCTCATCTCCAGGACCTGGGGGAGGGCATAGTGCTGCCTGGCATTCCTCTTTCCCCACTTGTCTCTTTGGTACTCGTGCCCATCCTCAGTCCTCTGTACTCCAACTAATTCCTCCTTCCCTGACAGCTCAGAGAGGCTGAGGGGAACCAGGTGCTGGAGGGACCAGGCCTCCCACCATGGGGCAGGGGCAGGGGCCTGGTGGAAAAGCCCAGGCCAGGTTTGCCACCCTGCTCCCACCTCTGTCCTTCCATGAAGTGTCCCTTGCCTTCTCCTGTCATTCCTCTTGGGCAGTTTGCTATCTGCCCATCCCGTCCCCACCCCCCCCCCCGGATCCCACCTGGCGGACATGTCCTATACTGGCTGCCCACCCCGTCCTGGGCCTGCTCACCATCTCAGTATGTTTCTGGCTCATGTGAAGACCCATGAGCAGGGCCCCTACAATCACCACGACGACAAGGACCACCACCACGACCACGATGAGAAGGCGTTTGAGGTGCACAGGGCAGCAGGGGATCCGGAACCGGCCCTGGGGGGCTGCTGAGTAGTCCTGATGTGGTAGGGCGGGGAGGAGACAGGTGTGAAATCATGAGGATGCCCCCTCTCCTCCCTGCACAGGTCGAACACCTTCCCACACCCTTCCAGGGCTGGGCCACCAATGCTATGAATGTGCAGAGGAGGGACGAGGAGATCAGAGAAGACTTCCTGGAAGAGGTGCCCTGGATTCCAATAAACTCATAGATGGTGAGAAGTGAGGTTTCGCTTGGAGAGACCCAGGAGAGCCTTTTCATCTCCTGCTGTTTCCTCCAGACCCCTGGCACCCCAGCCATGCCCAGTCCCTCTCCATTCCCCAAATAACCCATGTTCTCCCACACCTCCGTGCCTTTATAAATACCACCCTTCTTCCTGCAGTGCCTTCCTCCTTCTGCACCTGGGAGCTCCTATGTATTCTGGAGCCAGCTCGAATGCCATTTTCTCTGTGGAGCCTCAAGTGATGTCTCCCTACTCAGTGTCCTCTTCAGCTCTTTCCACTTATATTGGAATCACTAGCTGCCACGTCTGTCTCCCCCAGGGACTCTGTCTTTAGTGGTTGAAGTCCCTGCCCTAACTTAGCACAGTTCTAGCTTGATTGAGTACATGAATCTGGATGAGGAAACAGGTTGGAGGCGGCGGGGCCCACCACATACATGCACCCACACGTGCACACACACACATGATCACACTCACCGGCGGGCTCTCCATCAAGACCTCTTTGCTGCCCACATCCATCTTGCCGCAGGCACCTCTCCCTCCTCAACTCCCAGATGGGACTAGGGTCTTATATGTGCTGATAGGGAGAGGGGACAGAGGTGAAGGGCCGGCCCTCATCTGCCAGCCAAGTCCTTGGCTTTGAAGCCTGTTTGTTCCTGGCCCTCCAGCACCAAGGCCCCGATAAGCCAGCTGCAAGAGCGCCCAAGGGCCCTTGGCCCTGGCACATGAGTCCTCTTGGCCCCAGCAAGAGCAAAGCTGGGTGAGCTGAGCAAACTTGCCCTTGGGCAATCTGTGCCTCTCACGATGGGTGTCTTCCTGGCGTGCCTGCCTCTCTAGCTGGCACCTGCCCTTGAAGTCCCGTGGCTCCCACTGTTCTCCTGCCAGCTGAACCGCTCAGCAAGCCAAGAGTCTGCCGCAATGGGGAGTCCATCACTTTCCGCAACAGAATTTCCCCCAAGCAGGGATGAGCTCCAGGGTGGGGAGCGAGGAGTTAGTGCCTGTGGACCCAGAGGGGACACCGCTGAAGGAGGCATGGGTGTGGGGGCTCATGAATGGTCCATAAATTCTCTCGGAGCGTCAGATGTTCACGTGAAATACTCTACGTGCCTCCCTGTCACCCACACTTTGTGTCTAACCTCAGACTTGCCCCTAGCCATTCTTTTCTGAATTCTGAATACTCTGTCTCCTCTGGTGACAAATGCTTATGTACTAACCTGAGGATTTTCTTCTTTTTTTAAAAAAAAAATTTATTGATTTTTTTACAGAGAGGAAGGGAGAGGGATAGAGAGTTAGAAACATCGATGAGAGAGAAACATCAATCAGCTGCCTCCTGCACACCCCCTACTGGGGATGTGCCTGAAACCAAGGTACATGCCCCTGACTGGAATAGAACCCAGGACCCCTTAGTCTGCAGGCTGACACTCTATCCACTGAGCCAAACCGGCCAGGGCTAACCTGAGGATTTTCATTCTTTGCTATGGGTTAGTTTGTAAGCTGAAGGCTCTCCCCCCGCTCCTACCCCACCCCCGCTTTTATTTTACTTGCATTTATTTTATGCTAAATGTATTCCTGGGTCATAAGTTTTTGTTTCTTCAATTTCTTCTGGGATGTCTTTTTATTCTGTGCAACCTTCTCTAGCGGTTCAGGGACAGCTGCTCTTTTGCAGTAAGCTCATCTCACGGTGGCAGGGGGAGCTCGCCTAGGGGTTCCTCTGCCCAGGAGCTCTGTGAGGTCTGCACCCCCTCTTGGGGGCTTTGTTCACCTGGATGTGCTCAATGACCAGAGAATCTACTTCGAAGCCCTGCGGTTCAACATTACTCTTCATTTTTAAGCTTGTGCAATAAAAACTCAGTACTCCTTTTGGGCCACCGACCCTGTGTCCAGCCCACTGTTTGGATTGGACACACCTACCTACTCCAACATTATAACCACGGAATGGCACACACTGCTTCTGTCAAGTGACATCCTTCAGACACTTGATGGCTTTTTTTTTATTTTTTATTTTTATTTTATTTTTATTTTTATTTTTTTTACTTGATGGCTTTTTGAATATTCATACCCTTCTTGGTGGTGCGAGTAGTTTCGTGAGCATTTTAAAAGTGAACATGAATCCCTGGCCGGGTGGCTCAGTTGGTGGGAGCGTCATCCCATACACCAAAAAGGTTGCGGGTTTGATTCCCGGTCAGAGCACATACCTAGATTTCAGGTTTGATCCTGGTCGAGGGACGTATGATGGATCAATGTTTCTCTTTCCCTCTCTCTCTTCCTCCGCCCCCTCTCTCCCTGTCTCCCTTCCTCTCTAGCTAGAATCAATAAAAATGTATCTTTGGGTGAGGATTAAAAAATAAGTGACCATGGAGATGTGAACCTTTTTATTTGTGTGATTTAGTGGGGTCTTCTGTGTCAAGTGAATGGCGAGCCATCGTCATAGATCCAGCTGAAGGCTTTTGACAGCAGATTCCATGCCTGACACTGCCTTCTTCCGCCCAGACAGGCGTGCACAGGCTGGGTGTGGTGACTGATGGACTCAATCTCATCCTCGCATCAGCCCACTGGCTTGGTGCTGCCATTGCCCTTCCTCCCTGCACTCTTTTCATATCTTCTGATCCTAAATCTGCCCTGAGAACATTTCTCACTCAAATGGGATTCACTCTGTGGATCTTCCTCGTCTATGTTTCTTTATCTCTTGTTTCCTATTCTTTCCCCAAAGCCATCTCTGTTGCTTCATTGTGCTAAACCAAGTCTACTAATGGCGGCTGTTAGGGTCGCCAAAGGAGGAATGCACAAGGCCAAAAGGGGTAAAGAATTATGAGTTTATTAGGTCATCTGGATACCAGATGGACTGAGCCCCAAAATGGTGTCAGCCCCCAAAGACTGGGAGTCAGAGGTTTTTAAAGGACTCTAGGCGGGCTTTTTCTGGGCGGAGAATTCTCTGTGCAGGTCCAGGTTCTGGGAAACTCCGGAGGGGAGAGGTAATGGTCTTAGCAAGTGGAATGTGATCTAAGCAAGTGGAATGTCCATGGTGAAGTGGCCTAAAGGTCAGTTCCCAGGGGAGGGGGTATCGATTTGATTCTTTGATCAGACCTAACATTGGCATCCTTTCTCTCAGGTTGCCCTCTGCTGGCTGGGCCAGGGGTGCCCTAAGGCGCCTTCCCCTCTAAAGGTTCATGAGTGTGTAGGTCTGAGCCCACACCTTGCTCCTCTCTTGGTCTCACTCCCTTATCTTCCTTGTAATGTAACTCCAATAGTTCACCCCAATTTCTGACCTTTGCCTGGGGGCTTCCTCACACTTGGCCCTGCTGTTTGATCATGAGCAGACTCCCAACTCTCCAGCCCTGGCAGGTTCCTTGTCCCCACAAGGGTCTCCACTTCCCCTCGGGGGCCTTTAGCCTCCAGGTTGCACAACAGCATGGCATCTGAGCTGAGAGCCCCTGAGAAGCTGGGGTAGGAGGAAGAGAGAAGGAAGGAAGTGTTTGCTCCCACCACTCGCCTCACCCCCCAACTACTCCTTTAAATATTTGCCTAAGCCTCTAGCAGCAAGTGTCCTAGGAGGCAAGAAAGAGGGGGAGGGGGTCTGAGGGGAGCGGGGAGGATCCTCTCGACTGTGTGAGGCCTCAGCTGTGTGCAGGTGCCAGATGCAGGAGACAGCTGCCCGCAGTGCCCACCCCTGCCCACCCCAGGGCCCCTGCTCCCATCCCCAGTTGTCCTGGCAACACCGGGATTGATGGGCCGACTCATACATACTGGGCTGATGCCAGGTGGGCAGCGGGCCAGCGGGAGAGCCAAGGATAACTGCAAGCATCTTGGGGTCCCTGTGGGCATCTCTGGGGGCTGCCTAGCCCAGCTTTGGGGCTTGTTCTGAGCAGGTGCTGTGTGTAGGGCTTGCTATTATCACTGGATCAGGGAACCGGGGCTCTTTCTTGGAGAGAAGCCTCTGCACTTGGGGCCTCCAGTCTCCCCTGCAGGCTGCCCTCAGGCTGTACTTCTCATAAGCTTTACAGATTTTTCCTTCTTTTTCTCTCTCTGGGTTATTTATTTTTGCCTGTTTGGAGGTTGGTAAGGAAAGATGCCCTCCAGTTTCATGAGGCAAGTTCAGATGCTGGCACCAACTGGATGGAGGTCTTGGGCACCTTGGAGAAGGAAGGAGGGAGGGACCTTTAGCGGGGCATAGCTGTTCCCTGCCCCCCCCCCCCCCCCCCGCCCCAGCCCTCTGCTGTGGCCTTCTCATCTCTTGGCCTTTCCTTAGGCTGTTTCTCCCTCCTGGAAAGCTCACCCTCAATGCCTCTCCAACTCTCTGAATCCCGCCCACCCTCAAAGGCCAAGCAAGAAGCAATGGCACCCACGCTGTGACCTCACCGCCCCAGCCCATGGTGCCTCACTCCTCCTCCGAACCCTCCCAGCCTCCCCGCGGCACATTCACTTGCCCCTTAGCACGCACTGTTGTTGTCACCAGCTGTGCACCGATGTTCTCATCAGCTAAGTGGGTGCCTTTATCTCCCAACCTGGCTGCCAGCCATGTGACCAGCCCTGAGATCCGGTGTTCCTGAAGCTTCCTTGTACCTGCCGCAGGGCAAGCCAGGAGCAGGCACGCAGCCAACAGTCGATGATAAGACTGTCCTCACCAAACGTGAGGGGGTTCCTGGCAAGAGGTCAATAGTTCATTCCTTCAGTACGTGAAGGTCTCAGTGCCTCACTGACCAGCTCTCAGACCCTGAATGAGATGTTCTGCCTTCCTAGACTTTAGAGTGTTCATCTGTGAAATGGGACTAGTATGCCTCTCCTGTCCCCCTCTCCAAGCTGGTGTGAGAATACAATGACGCCATGGTGGGAAAATCCAATCGTCATGGTTACCATTATCTTTACCTCCCAGGGAGCCTCTTCTCACTAGATGAGAGTAGGACCCAGCCTCCCCCTTTCTGTGTGTCTCTGGGTTAAAGCCTCCGAGGGGAGGGCGGTGAGAGTGGAGAGCCCCATGGTAGCCACTCTCTGTGTGTGTGTCTCCCTTTTCCCTCTCCCAGCCGCTCAGCTGCAGGGGCCGAACAGGATTCACTCTGCTCTTTGTGTCCTGGGCAGAGCCGTGCCAGGGACAAGCAGGGGTGGCTGCCCAGCTGCCCCAGCCATCCGCCCCACCCCCATTGCTTGTCTTCCCAGAGCTGGCATGGGGAGGGCAGCATGGGCAGCTGGACAAGCAGTGGCAAGGGGGCATCAAAGGGTAAGGGCATCCCTGGCATGGACTTAAGCTCAGACCAGACAATCCCCCGCTGGCAGGGGCTGGGGACAGCCGGGGAAGCATCTTAAACCCAGTGATCCGATGTGGGAAGAGCAGACTGGGAGCCCCGCCACCTGACTTTCAGGCTCCCCTTGTCCTATACCTGGGAGTTCTTGGGACAGCCACCCCCAACATCACCACGTACACACACCCTGAGAGGTACCATGGTATAGAGCAGCAGTTCTCAATAGTTTTGGTTTCGGGACCCCTTAACACTCTTCAAAAGTATTGAGGACCCCAAAGAGCATTTGTGTATGTGGGTTATATGTATGGATATTTACCATATTGATATTTACTGAGACATTTAAAATATTTATTAATGAATTAAATTAAAATAGCAATAATAAATCCATTATATGTTATAACATAACATAAATTTTTAAATGAAATTAACCATTTAATAAAGCAATATATGTATATGTGTATATATATAGTGTGTGTATATGTATATATATATATATATATAGAGAGAGAGAGAGAGAGAGAGAGAGAGAGAGAGAAGAGTGTCATTGTTTTACATTTTTATAAATTTCTTTCATTTCTGGCTTAGTAGAAGATACATCAGTATCTTTGGAAAACTCCAGGGCACTTTGGGAGAGCATGAAGGTGAAAAGGGCAAGTAATGTCTTAACATTAGTAGGAAAATAGTTTTGACCTCAAACCGCCCCTGAAAGGTTCTCAGGGCCCCGGGGCCGCCTGGACCACACCTGGAATGGAAGAGTGACTGTGACCTCTGGAGCTGGGCGGAGCGGGTTAAACCCCTGCTCTGTGGCGTTCTTCTTCTGGTTCTATGCGCCTCGCTTTCTCTGTAAAAGGGGACTCACAGCAGCTATCTCGAAAGGTGGAGAGGGTTAAGTAAGTAGAGAACACAACACACTTTCCTTCTGGTTTGGGCCTCAGTTTCCTCATTTGTTACACAAAGGTCTGGACTGGAAAACTTCCAAGAGCCTCCCAGCTCCAACAGGCTGTGGTTGTGCAGTGAGAAATGTTCCAGAATTCCACACATTCCCACGCCAGCCCAGTGACGACATTCCCCTTCAGCTCACACAGACACAAAGGCGCATTCTGTGCATGAGCCGTGCAACTCCTGTGAACACAACACACGCCTGTCACCCATGACATGCCCATGTATCTGCTGAGAGCATTTGCCACAGAGGGTCAAGGCACACACCGGCGGCGACACAGAGGCACAGGGTTCCCTATGCGGAAATGCTCCCAAGGGGATCCGTGCACGTGCCTGCAGAGACAGGTGTGCGCACACGCACAGTCATGCAATCCTAGGATATATACATGGACACCTCGCACGCATGCCCTGGCGCACTGACGCTCTGGGTACCAGACACAAGCAGATGGCTCAGAGAGAGAGCCAGCAGGGTATGCAGCACAAAGCAGCCAGGGCCGCAACCACTCCCTTCTTTGGCTACTCCCAGCCGGGACTCCCCCTCCGCCCTGCGCGCCCCCGCCGCCGCCGCAGTCCGCGGCCGCCACAGCGCCTTCAGATCCGCTCTCCGCGAATCAATCCGAGTTGATTCTCGGGAGCGGAGCGAGCAGGGCTGGGGGAGTCCGCTCACCGCAGAGGCAGCCCGGCCCCTCGCTGCAGCAGGGGCTGCCGGTGGCCAGGGGGTGCCAGCCCGCAGGGTGGCAGAGAGCGGCGGGGCAGAGCAGCCGGTGGCCGGAGGCAGAGCTTGCAGGCAGCATGGCGGGGCTGCGCATCAGGCGGGGCTCCGGGCTCAGGCTGCTGGCGCTGTCTGCGCTTGGATTCTGCCTGATGCTGCAAGTCAGTGCCAAGAGGCCCCCCAAAACGCCCCCCTGTCCACCCAGCTGCTCTTGCACCAGGGACACGGCCTTCTGCGTGGACTCTAAGGCAGTGCCCAGGAACCTGCCGGCCGAGGTCATCTCTCTGTGAGTGCCCAGCCCTGGCCCAGGGGGTGGTGAGCCAAGAGGGGGAGGACGGCCAGGACCACTCTGGGAGTGGATGGGGAGAACCCCATTCCCCCTCTGCGGAGTGTGGGGACCAGGAGGACTCCAGGGTAACATCAAGACCGGAGACTCAAGGTATCAGCCAGGCAGGGACTTCTGCAGTCACGCAGGCTCAGCAGCCATGGCTGGGGAAAACAGGACTTCGTGGCCAAGAATGAATCATCACCACCGGCAGCATCAATGAGACCTACTGTGTGCAGGGCTCTGGACTTGGAGGGAGGGGGGTTGCCTGCCCCAGATTGTGGGCCCTTGCCTGTGATGTCACATCAAGGGCAGAAAGGCTTCTAGTGGGGGTTGCGGGGAGGGAAGCAGCAGGAGAGGGTTGGGAGGGAGATACACCCACACTGCACCCTGGCACGGGGCAGATGCCTGTCACTGGTCTCGCCAGCCACTCTGCACCCAGCCAGTGAGACTGTCACTTGCAGCAGTGGCCTCCTGGACCAGATCGGCTGTGTGGTCCTTGAGAGCAGGATGCTAATCCCTATTCCCATTCGAGGGCCCCATGGCTCAAGAGCACCCAGCACACTGTGGGTGTTTGGACGATCATGAGAAGGCTAATGGAACCTTCTTTTGGCTGAGGGGAGCTAAGCCTGGGGCCATTGGTGCTCAGGGGGGCAGTAGGGGAGGTCATGAAGAAGGCAGGCAGTGAGAAGGGGAGGACGGCCTCAGGTGGAGGACTGACTCAGGTGTCCCCTGCAGGACGCTGGTGAATGCTGCCTTCTCGGAGATCCAGGATGGAGCATTTTCCCACCTGCCGCTGCTGCAGTTCCTGTATGGACAGGGCCTTGTGGGAGGCGGGGGTGGCTTGGGGAGGGGCCGTGGAAGGGAACAGACAGATTCTGGACTAGGGAGAGCCCATGTGGGTAGCCTTTGGAAATTAAGATGCAGGCGTCCCTACTTTTGCCCTGATGGACATGCCGCAAGAGGTGGAGCCGCCTGGGGTCAGGAGGGTGGAGGAGCAGCGGTTGGGGAGGAGGGAAGGGATTGCATGCAAAAGCCAAGATGTGGGTATTTAGGGCCCAGTTAGGAATGGACTTGCCTCCTCTAGAGACCCAAAGGAACTGGGTGGCAGAGGGTGGACACTGCAGGGGAGAAGGGTCATCTTAGAGACAGGTGACCCTTGGGTTTGAAGAAAGAGCTGGGAGCTGAACTGAGGGAAGACTAGAGAGCCTGGAATTCTAAAAGGGTTGTTTACATTTGAAGCCCTAGTCACATGAGAGAGTACACTGGAGTTGCCCCACCTCCTTCTCACCATCGGCTCTAGAGGGACTGGACAGAGCCTGGGTGAGAGTGGGACACAGAGCAGAGATGCCGTGGGCTAGACCCAGCTTGCCAGGAAAGATCTGCCCTGACTGTTTTTACCCCGAGGGCCTTCAGGGACCCTGGGAGTTTCTGGGACCAGAACAGCTCCTGCCTGGTCTTCCTGCCCGGGCTGCTCTGGGCTTCTCTGCTGGGGTCCCCAGGGTGGGAGGCAGGGCAGCCAGGCCTTGAAGAAGCCCAGGGGTGAGGCAGCAGGCACACCCTTGGAAGCTCTAACTCCGCCTTTGTCTCTCCAGGTTACTCAATTCCAACAAGTTCACGCTGATCGGAGACAACGCCTTCACAGGACTGTCGCACCTGCAGTACCTGTGTGTGGGAAGGAAGGGGAAATGGAGAGTCGAAGGGAGGACGGGAAGGGCTTGGGCGGGCTCAGAGGGGAGGTTGAACGAGGAAGGCTGGGGGGCATTGAGAGCCCTTGAATCCACTGACTGCGGGACCGAGCAGAGCAGAGGTCACTGCATCCATCCCTCTGCCTGAATCGTCCTGCCTGGATGCCTCGTCACCACAGGCTTCATGTCTCCACATTAGGAATAAAAGCCTGTCTGAGGGCCATGGGCTGGCATCTAGGTGTAGGGAAATAGGCGGCGGTGGTGGGTGGGGGCCAGGGATCCTGAGTGATGGCTGAGACTATTCTCATTTCCTCCAGCTTCATTGAGAACAACGACATCTGGGCACTATCCAAGTTCACTTTCCGAGGACTCAAGTCTTTAACACACCTGTGAGTACATCCCACACATACTTTCATTCATCGGACCACAGCCGCCCCCCCGCCCCCCCTCCCATCTCTCTCTGTCTTGTGGCCTTTGGCCTCAGTCAACATCTTCAGGTGACCCACGGGTCTCTCTTGCAGCTCGCTGGCCAACAATAACCTGCAGACACTGCCTAGAGACATCTTTCGGCCCCTGGACATCCTGAGTGACTTGTAAGGCCTGAGTCCTAGCTCTTCCGACAGTGCCACAGAGGGGCATGTCCCGGGAGGGAGTGGTGTGGGAGCCAGCGTTGGGAAGATTATAAAGTCTTGAGAAGCTAGGAGGGCTTCGTTTGGGGCGGGGGGAGGGGGAGGCTGAGCAGCTGAGAGCCTGTCCTCTCTTTGTCCCCTCCATCACCCTCACGATCAGGGACCTGCGGGGCAACTCGCTCAACTGTGATTGCAAGGTGAAGTGGCTGGTGGAGTGGCTGGCACACACCAACACCACGGTGGCCCCCATCTATTGCGCCAGCCCGCCCCGCTTCCAGGAGCACAAAGTGCAGGATTTGCCACTGCGGGAGTTCGACTGCATCACCACAGGTAGGAGGTGCCCCTGCCTCTGGCCTCAGGCTGCGCCTCCCCAAGGGAGCTCCACAGGCATCACCTGAACCCCTAGCCCCCTGCCTTGCTCACTATGCAACCCTTATGATCCTACAAAAGTTTACTCTTCCCCACCCCAATCCCTGCAGACTTCGTGCTGTACCAGACCCTGTCCTTCCCAGCGGTGTCAGCTGAGCCCTTCTTTTACTCCAGCGACCTCTACGTGGCTCTGGCCCAGCCAGGTGCCAGCGCTTGCACTGTCCTCAAGTGGGACTATGTTGAACGGCAGCTTCGAGATTATGACAGAATCCCAGGTACCTGTGCCCAGCCTGGCTGTGCTGGCCCCAGCTAGGGAGAGCGGAGGTGGGGGTGGGAGGCTCCATTGTTCTTCTCCATTGAGTTCCTATAGGGAGAGGGATACATGAGACATGGCCTCGGCTCATAAGAATGTTCTAGTCTTTGGAGGGAGGCTGATACATACACAGATAATATCTATATAATATGCCGGTGCTAAGAGGAAGATATGAACACCATGCATTGGGAACACACAGGAGAGGCTTACCCTGGGCAATCAAGGAATGCTTCCTGGCGGAGGGGATGCCTACACTGAGTTTTGAGGGAGAGGGAGGAGTCAGAGGTGATGCCCAGGTGTCTGGCTTAAGTAAGTGGGTAGTGACAATGAACTAAAAAGGCAGAGATACTGAGTTTAAACTGAGTCTAGAATGCTGAGGGAGACTAAACTAGGAGAAAAAATGTGGGAAGGATGTTCTGGTAGAGGGAACAGCATGAGCAAAGTCAAGGTGTGCAACAGCTTATTGTGTGAGAGCAGGCTGATATAAGCAGCTTATATGACTGCAGCATAAGGTTCAAGGTGGACAGTGGCAGTCCTGAGAGAGATGAGGACAAGGTCAATGACAAGCTTTGAGAAAGTGTGTGAGCCAATCCAATCTATATTTTAGACAACTCTCTGTGAGCATTGTGGAGAGTGGCTAGGCATGGGACAAAACATGTGGGCAGACCAGTAGGGGGATCAGCTGGAGCCTGGACTGAGGCAGCAGTGGTGTCTCAGTTATATTTAACTGAGGATTATAGAAAAGAGAATTGAACTGACACAAGAGGAAACAGAAAATTTAAATTGCCCTATATCTATGAAAGAACTTGCAGTCATTATAGAAAACAACAACAAAACACCTCCCCCACAAGATCAAAATGGTTTCCCTGGTGAATCCTAGCAAACACTTAAGGAAGAAATAACACTAATCTTACACAAATTGTACTAGAAAGCAGAAAGGAGTGTTGACAGAACTTGGGAATTGATGAGTTGTGGGTGAATGAGGAACAAGGAAGTGTTGGGGAATGGCTCTCAGGTTTCTGGTTGGGGTGACTAGGTGAAGCCACAAATTGACATCAAGAACACAGAAGGAGGGGGAGGAGCAGGTTTAGGGGTAGATGTGGAGCTCAGTTTTGGCCAGCTAGAGTTTGAGGTGCTTGAGGGAGTTTGGGCAAGGAGAGTCTGAGCTGAGGTGGCTCAGGAGTGGGTGGTCAGGAGCTGGCAATCACCAGGAGCTGGGTGGGCAGACTAAGGCTGCAAGAGGGACTCAGTCACTGCCAGAGCCTGAGGCTCAGCATGGGATTCCCTTGGGGAGAGGTGGAGTGATGCGGGGAAGGAGAGTGCGTGAAAGCGATGACTTGAAACCCCTGGACAGGTGGGGAGCGTGGCCCATATGCTTTGGGTGCCTGGGAAGGGGTCGAATCAGTCTGGTTGAGCACAAGTACATTTGTGCTCATACATAAAAGCCTTTCAAAAAAGTGGGAGTTCTTGGGAGAATGTTCTTGAGCTATGGATGAGTTCAAACTCCCCCTCCTTCCCCAGCCTGGCCACTTGCCAGCGGGTGGCTTTGGACAAGTCAGACAGTGAGCCTCAGTTTCTTTCTGTGTGAAATGGCAAAATAACAGGGTGCATTTCAGAGTGATCAATTGGGTGCATTTCAGAGTGTTCATACTTAGCACAGTGACTGTACACAATATAAATTCAATAATTGACACTATGGTTAAACAGTCCATCAATATCTAGGAACACCTGTTTTGTGCTCCGTGTTAGTATATATTTGAGCCCTGGGGTCAAGGGTGGAAGGAGGGTGATGCTGACACTAACTGTTAGCTGTGAGGCGATTAGAGGAACTTCATGGGGAGGGACTGCTGTAGCAGAGGGACTTGGCCTCGGCCCAGGGTCGGTGGGGACTGACCCTCTTTTCTGAGGCTGGGCACGGGCACGAAGCTACCCGTGTTGCCTGACGCTGCTTCCCTGTGTCCCGGCAGCCCCCTCGGCCGTGCACTGCAAGCCCATGGTGGTGGACAGCCAGCTGTACGTGGTGGTGGCCCAGCTGTTTGGTGGTTCTTACATTTACCACTGGGACCCCAACACCACGCGCTTCACCAAGCTGCAGGACATCGACCCGCAGCGCGTGCGCAAGCCCAACGACCTGGAGGCCTTTCGCATCGACGGTGACTGGTACTTTGCCGTGGCTGACAGCTCCAAGGCGGGTGCCACCAGCCTCTACCGCTGGCACCAGAATGGCTTCTACTCCCACCAGGCCCTGCACGCCTGGCACCGTGATACCGACCTGGAGTTTGTGGATGGCGAGGGCAAGCCTCGGCTGATCGTGTCCAGCAGCTCCCAGGCACCGGTCATCTATCAGTGGAGTCGCACCCAGAAGCAGTTTGTGGCCCAGGGGGAGGTGACTCAGGTGCCCGATGCCCAGGCTGTGAAACACTTCCGTGCTGGGCGTGACAGCTACCTGTGCCTCAGCCGCTACATCGGGGACTCCAAGATCCTGCGCTGGGAGGGCACCCGCTTCTCGGAGGTGCAGGCCCTGCCCTCCCGCGGCTCGATGGCCCTGCAGCCCTTCCTTGTGGGTGGCCGCCGCTACCTGGCGCTGGGCAGCGACTTCTCCTTCACCCAGATTTACCAGTGGGACGAGGGGCGGGAGAAGTTTGTGCGGTTCCAGGAGCTGGCTGTGCAGGCCCCTCGGGCCTTCTGCTACGTGCTTGCCGGGGACGCCCAGCTGCTCCTGGCCCCCAGCTTCAAGGGACAGACGCTCGTGTACCGACACGTAGTGGTGGATCTTAGTGCCTAGCGGGGTGCCGAGGCCTCTGGATTGGAGGCGGAGGGGGGGCCTCTGTGTGAGCAGCGTGGGTGCCTGGCTGTGTGAAGACACATGTCGCTAACCCCATGCACACACACTCCTGGTGAGCGCGGGCACCACACGGACTGGCCCCGGGAGCCGATCATCATCGTAATTAGCATGAGGACTTGTATATGCACCTGGCAAGCCAGTTACTGGGACCCTCCCATCTGTGGACACCTGTGGATCCCACACCCCACCTGCAGGCCCCGCTGGATCTGCTGCCTTCCACAAGCTCCGGCCTGGGGAGGGGGAGGGGTGCTGGGAGGGAGGGTCTTGGGCTGATCCTTCTGACCCTCTGGTCTCTCCTGTTGGTGCTCCAGGCGTCTGTTTAACCTGCTCATGCCCCACATTGCAGCCACAACGACACCCTTTCTACTGCGGGTACACTCACCCACCCTCCCCGCCTCCTGCATGTACATGTGGGGTCTGGCCCACACCCTCAGCCACACGCACACACACCTGTCCACACCCCTGTTTCCCTGTGCACACATGCAGACCCAGCCCTGCCAAAAGGAACCCGGCCTGCCTCCATTACCTCCTCTCTTCTTGGAGAGGGCACAGGACCGTCCTCCTCTGCTCATCGCTGCTGTGCCCACCCTGCGGCTGATAAGGATGGGAATGGTGGTGCCCAGAGGGGGACCTCCTGGGGGCAAAGCCCCTTTGCCCAAAGCAATAACAACAACTCTAGCAACCCCTGACTTCTTCCCTCCCAGTGCTGGCTCTTTTCTCACTGGGGTTTTCTTCTCTGACCCTGTCACCTTGGAGGGCAGACTACCCAGACAAAAGCCTTCCTGCTTTTCTTTCCTGTAGCTGCCCCAGCCTCAGACATTCACCCTGCCCCCAGGTTCAGCCCCTCCTTTGCGACGTGGACCCTGAGCTGTGGCTGGATCCTTTGTCTAGGACCCAGAGCTGGCCAGGCCAGGGACCCTGCAAGCACTCCAGTCATCTGGGCAGGTTCCAGGAGTAGAGCCGGGCTGGAGAGCATCTTGGGGGCTCTGGCCACAGATGCACACCCCAGGGGCACTGCCTTTCAGGGCAAACTGGGTGGTAGAGGTTTGAGGGCCTGTGGAGTGGCACCTGGGAGCCAAGCTTCTGCTGCCCCCTGCTGTGTGCTGGGGATAGAGCTGTGAGGCAGTGTGCTGGGGATAGACAGTAGGAGGCGGTGGAGAAGGCACGGGGAGGGGCTGCTGGTGGCAGGATGCCGGGGCTGGGGGGTACTTGGGGCAATGCTATAATTCACTTGCTTCAAATAAAAAGTTCCCACCCCATTGCCAGCTTTCAGGTGTCCAGCGGCAACGGTCAGCAGCAGCTGTTTCATCAAGAACACTGCATGTTGTCTGTCCCTCCTGCCCGCAGGGGCCGGCATCAGCTTTCAGACCCTGTTCCTCCCTGCTCCCTTCCCTCTGAGGAGTGAGTGGGCACCCCCCCCCCCTCCCCGGGATGCTGGTGCTGGGGTCAGGAGCTCCTGGTGATGACACTCCGGTGCTGGGTGAGTGTGACCGGTCTCCACCACCTGGGGCTGACTCATGGCCCCGAGTGTTCCTTCCTGGAGATCACAGTCTTGGGGTCACGGGAGTCTACCCCTCTGTCAGGTGAATTCCAACCAACATGACCGAAAACAAGCTCAGCGGTCCCTCCCCTCCCCACTCCCTCTGGGCAAGTGTCTGTCATCACTGCCACCCTCTGCCCTGGGTGAGAGATTTCAAGCAAGTGAACTGGTTTCCTGGAGCCTGAGCTGCTTCTGCAACACAGAACATGAACCTGACTTTGTCCCATCCTGATTTGGCCACTTACCAGCTGGGTGACCTCAACCACGTCATTTAGCCTATTTGTCTTTGTCTCCTTTTTGTAAAATGGGGAGAGTCATAATACCTACCTGACAGGGTTTGTGTGAAATGTAAATGCTTTCACTCTACACTGAGTGGCCAGGTTATTATGATCTCTGAACGCATAACAATCTGGCCACTCAGTGTATATTCTATATAATTAAAGGCTAATATGCAAATTGTCCCCTCGACCAGGAGTTCGACCAGCAGACAGGCCAGCCAACCGCCATGTCCCCTCCCCCTGGCCAGGCTGGCCGGACCCACCCATGCATGAATTCATGCACCAGGCCTCTAATACACACACACACGCACGCGCACACACACACACACACACACACACACACACACACTCTGAGTGGCCAGATTATTATGCATTCAGAAATCATAATAATCTGGCCACTCAGTGTATAGTCTATTAATATATGCAAGGCCCTTCGAAGAGTGTGTCTGCCACAGAAGTATAATTTTATTAGCCTGTAGGACTGTATGAGACCCAGGTGGCTCAGAGAGGCTGCTTTGTGGGAGGAGAAGTGTGCCTTTTGGAGAGAACTGATATCCTTGGTCTCAAGACCCCTGTGCCCTACATCTTACCTGTAGCCAACCCTGCCCCTGACCACTCCTCACCACGGGGAATCTCATAGGTGATATGTGTGGGTTTCCACCTCCTCAAACCACACTCATGTGCTTCTGGCTTAGGAGGCACCCCTCAGGTCCCCCAGCCACACAGCCCAGGGAACGCTGGTCCTGGATTTTCATATGGGGAACGGGCCCTCATGTTGTGCAAGCACAGGTTGCCAGGCAGAGTGCACTGAGTCTCCCAGACCCGTTGGCACTCTGTTGCCCAGTAGGAAGATAAACATCACTCTGGCGGTCATTCCCCTGATCCCCCAGGGCTCCTCCCAAAGATGGAGACACTTTCCTCCCTGAAAGCCCTGCTCTCTACACCTGCCCTGGGGGTCATCTGTGTGTCCAGAGAGCTGCTTAGCAACCCAGTGTAACTGGGTGATTGTGTCAACAGCTCAGGACCAAAGGCCGTGAGAGGCAGAGTCCACTTGCTCTGCCAAAGCTGAGGAAGGTGACACCCCCTGCCAGCCTCAGGCCCCTCCACGCGGAGCCCTGCTCTCAGCAGCAGACTTCTCACATCTTGTCCCTTAGACTTCCCAAGCACAGTCATGGGGACCAGGCGTCTCCCTGTGAGAGACCGTCCCAGCTGGCGGGGCTTAGGGTGGGCACAGGGGAGCTCCTCCCCAGCGAATGGGGGTAGAGAGAAGCCTGTGCTGCTGAGGTCACATGCGTGACTCTGGAAGACAGCTGGTGGGAGAAGGCTGTGGCTCCATGGGTACCAGAGAACCTGAGATTCACATGTGCGCAGTCAGCCAGGCACCCTTACCTCCCCAAGCATGGACACCTCTTCCCGCTTCTGCAACCCACCCCCACCCCACTCCTCCTGAGCCGGCCCCCTATTGAGTCAGTCACCTCTTTCTTCTCCAAGGACTCTGCCTAGAGATGGAGGGTGAGATGCCAGCCCTCGGCATTTCTCATTCCTCCAGTGCAGGGTGGGAACTAGGCCCAGGGTGAGGGGGTGGTTAGGCGCAGGAGGCAGCAGGGCCTGGGGGGAGCTTCTCCTGTGGGCCGGTTTCACGGTTCGCTCTCACTCCCAGCAACACCAATAAAAGTGATGATAATAATTAAGTATAATCACAATATGTTTTTATTGATTTATTCCCAAGTAGCCTACTTTCCCTGGCCCCCATCATTACCTATTTCATCCTTTCAAGGGGGTGGTGGGCGGTAAATGTGGCTCTAATAAAAAGTAATAGCTGCCCGTTCCCCACCCCCGCAGCTCTGCGGTCCCTCAGCTCAGCCCTGAGGCAGAGGGGACGCTGCAGTGTGGGAGGGTGCTGTGCAGAGGGGGAAGGAGGCACTAAGCAGGAGAGGCACAGCCAGTGTAACCCCATGTGGAAAGTCGTAGAAGCAGCGGAGTTTGCCTTCTCTTTGGAGCCTTTCGCCTTCTTCCAGGTATACACCTCCCTCCCAGAGCAGCGTCTTCATTCCCAGTCCCCTGCCAAAGCCATCTGTGTGAGCCTGATCAAGCCAAGCATGTATCCACCTGCCGTCAGAGGATGGCTGTTGCTGTCGTTTTAAAAAAGGATCTTTGTGAAGATCAAGACCCTACATACAAAAAATGCACTACAAAATGGCAATCGGTGATATTATTAAGCTCCCAGGGATGTTTGTATTCTTGGCTCAGAGGAAGAGGTGGAATTTCGAACTTCTGGTGAAGGCATGGGGGCCGGGGACTCTGCCCAGAATCCCTCGCCGGCAGCCTGCCCAGCGCTGGGCTCTGGCAAAGCACCCAGACAGAAGTCAGCTCCCCGAGCCCGGAGCCCGCTCTTCCCGGGGAGGCGGGTGCGGGTGACGAGTCCCTGGGGTCCCCTCTGCCATGTCCGCCCCACGTTCCCTCTAGTCAGCTCGGCGTCTTTGAGGCCATCCCGAGCTCTTGTCCCAGCGAAGTAAGACCCGGATTTGCCGGCGCTCGACAAGCCTCCTGCACCCATCTCCAGCCCGTTCGCATTTTACAGAGGGGAAGACGAGGCCAAGGGGGAGCCAGTGATGAGCCCCGAAACTCTGGAGTCCAAACCTCCTTCGCTTCCTCCCCCGAACCCGCGCCCCCCCCCACCTGTCCCCCCCCCCCCCCACCTGCCCCACCATTTTGTCGTCGCTTCCCATCCCCCAATCTTCCCCATTAGGGCAGCTGCTCAACCAAGGGGCCCCACCCGCAAGTCAGAGGGTCACCGCCCTTTAAAGTGCAGGCCGCGCCCCCTGACCTCGCCCCGCCCCTTCGGGCCGCTCCGCGCTTGCGCCGTGCGCGGAGGCCTGGGGTTGGGCAGATCCCGGTTCCGTGCAACTTTCAAGTGAGTTGCAAACTCCGCCCCGAGCGGTTGCGGGCGCCTGCGGCCCAGGGACCCGGAGGCTCGCACGAGCGAGGCCACCCACACCCGCCGAGGGCCGCGACCCGCCGGGGGCCGCGCTCCTGGTTCTCCGCGGCTGGAAGTGCGGGTCGTCGCCGTAACTGCCGGGCCGCGGGCGTTGCGCAGGAGCGCGCCCTCCGGCTCCGAGTGGCTCCTCGGGGCCCGGCCTCCCCGCCCCGCCGGCGGGTCCGCCTCCGCCAGGGGCAGTCCGAGAGCCCGCCTGGCTCCCGCACCTCCGCAGATCTCCCCGCTCCAGACCCGCGTGAGCGTCTCCCTGGGCGCCTTCCTGGGGGGCTCCCTTGGCACCTGAGGCTGCAGGATGGTGTCCTGGATGATCTGCCGCCTGGTGGTGTGAGTATGGCCGCTCTCCCGGGGGGGCCAGCCCGCCCCTGGGGGGCACCTGGGAATGTTGGGTGGGAAAGGCGTCTTTCTGAGCGCCGTCACACCAACCCCCCTCCCCCGACACTCACCGCAATGGTTAACGGATCTGCGGGCCTGCACGCGGCCTCGGGCACCGCGGGCTTGTCGCCCTGGCCCCCAAAGCCTCCTTGGGTGATGGCGACCCCTCCTGCACTCACACACTGCAGACTGGTGCCCAGGGTGGGAGACCACAGGCTGGCCCTAAGCCCCTTGGCAACACCAGGTGTTGTGGCATGCTGTGGGAGGAGAATCCGGGTGCCTGCTTCCCATCTGAGCAGTCACATGACTCACCCCCCCCCCCCCCCCCCCCCCCCCCGCGCCTCACTTCCCTACTCTGGCCTACTCGTCACCTTTCAGTACTCCAGTACCTGGCTTGAATATCCACCTGCAGCCTGGCAGTGTCAGGTCGGGTGGCCCTGGGCCTGATTGCATGTCCAAGGGAGGGAGGGGAGGTGCTCTCAGAAGCCTGCCTCCAACCCACCTTGTACGGTGGCTGTCTGTGCCGGTGCACCCATTGGGCCACTGTGCAGGCCTGGACAGGTGTTTGGGGTGTTTGTAAACAGCAGGGTGGGGAGGTGGCCTCCAGGGCACTGACTCAGATGCAGGTTGTGCAAGCCAAGCGGGAAGAACAGGGTAGGCACTGTCACCTTGAACCCGTGGGGGAGGTGGCCACCTATGTGTGTGTGTGGGGGGGGGGGGCAGGGCATGGCACCCCTCACATCCCCCCTCTGCTTTTTCGGCTGCTCTTCCAGGCTGGTGTTTGGGATGCTGTACCCAGCTTATGCTTCCTATAAGGCTGTGAAGACCAAGAACATTCGTGAATATGTGAGTGGCGGTTGGCTCAGGTGGGGTGGGATGACAGCCTTGGCGGGGGGTGGGTGGGTGGGTGGTGGGTATGGTAGGACTTGAGGAGGGTGGGGAGAGTCTGAACTGGCCTCCCCCTCCTCCAGGGGCATACATGGCTGACAGATCCTGAGCAGAGTGAGTGTGGATGGAGGAGGGGGGGGGGGGGGGGGGATGCTATTGAGGTGCCTGTGTAGAAACTTGTGGGTGAAGCCCGCTGGGGCTGGTACAGGAATGAGTGGCAGTTTCTCAGAGGCATCTCTCTAGGGCCATCCAGGTGCCAGGGGAATGCAGCAGGACAGGCTCTCTGGCATCTGAGGGCTGGATCAGCCCAGGACAGTGAGTTGGCTCTGCAGGCTCAGGCACTAGCCTCTGACCCCCACCCCCCTTCTGCCCGCCCCCTCCCCCCCCCCAGGTCCGGTGGATGATGTACTGGATCGTCTTTGCACTCTTCATGGCGGTGGAGGCCTTCTCAGACATCTTCATTTCCTGGTATGGGTGCAGGGGCTCGTGGGCGGTGGGAGGGGATGTCCCACCCTCGAACTGGCCCTGTGGCTGACCTTGACCCCCTGTGCTCTGACAGGTTCCCTTTCTACTACGAGATCAAGATGGCCTTCGTGCTCTGGCTGCTCTCGCCCCACACCAAAGGAGCCAGCCTGCTTTACCGGAAGTTTGTCCACCCAGCCTTGTCCCGCCATGAGAAGGTACCCCAGGGGGAGCAGGGATGAAGCATAGGGGTGGGTGTGAGGGAAAGGGCCCTGGACTCAGAATTCAGGACCCTGGGGGACACCCAGGTTCCAATCCCGGTCTGTGGGACCTTGACGGAGCCTAGCCTGCTTCCTCTTCTGGGGTAATCCAGTGGGGGAACACCTGAGTGGCCTTTGAGAGAGTGAAAAGTCAGCGGGGAGTTGGTTTGGGAATGCGAGGGGGAGGCGGGAGCATGGCTGCTCATTGCGGTGTGGGACTGGGTGCTCTGGGTGAGGTTGCCGGCCCCCTGTGGGTGGGGGTGGGCTGGGAGGCGTGGTGCTCAGACTTCTCCGGGTCTGCAGAGGGAGAGTGATGGGACTGTCCTCTGAGCTCTCTGCCCTGGTCCGTAGGAGATCGACACCTACATTGTGCAGGCCAAGGAGCGCAGCTACGAAACGATGCTCAGCTTCGGGAAGCGGGGCCTCAACATTGCCGCCACAGCCGCGGTGCAGGCTGCCGCCAAGGTGCCCTGGGGCCCAGCCCTCCATCAGACCCCCACTCCCACCCCCGGTGCCTTTGGGGCAAGTTCAGCTCTCTGTCCGTGAGCCCAGAGGTAGCAGCTGTCCATACCAGGGAACAGGGGTGAGAGGTGACAGGTGTTGGCAGAGCATGGAGCTGGAAGTTCACACTTCCTGGCTCTGACTCTGACCGTGAGCAGCTGCTCCTGCTCTCTGCACGTTAGTTTCCTGGTGGTGACACAGAGACCTGGGACTAGAAGGGTGTCGAGGAGCTTTCAGTACTGAGGCCTTTGCCCCACTGATTACCTTCTGACCAGCCTTGGTTTCCCTGGGCGGCTGCCGTGACTAAGGCCCCTTCCTGCTAGGAGCCCTGGCCCTCCCTCAGGTGACCTGTCCCTCCCGCTTCCTCGCAGAGTCAGGATGCACTGGCCGGAAGGCTGCGTAGCTTCTCCATGCAGGACCTGCGCTCCATCCCCGACACCCATGGCCCCAACTACCAGGACCCCCTCTACTTGGAGGACCAGATGCCCCGCCACAGACCACCCATCGGTGAGTGGGCAGAGGGACTCAGAGATGTCCCAAGAAGGCTGGCTTCCCCCAGGGCTCAGCCCAGGCCTTCAGACTGTAAATGCCCAATGCCGCCCCCTCGGCCTCCCTCTTCTCCACACAGGGTACCGAGCAGGGGGCCTGCAGGACACTGACACTGAGGATGAGTGCTGGTCAGATACAGAAGCAGTGCCCCAGCCGCCACCCCGGCCCCGAGACAAGCCTCTGAGCCGCAGCCAGAGCCTGCGTACGATCAAGAAGAAACCGCTGGTGCGAGAGGTCAGTGGCAAAAAGACAAGAGGGAGGTGGACTGCCCTGGCGCTTCAGCCTGGCCCTCACGGTGTGCCTGCTCTCTCTCCCACAGGGCACCTCGCGCTCCCTGAAGGTGCGGACAAGGAAAAAGACTGTGCCCTCAGACATGGGCAGCTAGGGTCTGCCGAGCCAGCCCAGTCTTACCTCGTGCTCTACAGGGCGCCGGGGGCTGTTTGAAGGGGCCCTCTGGCTGCACGTAGGGCCTGCCTGCACCAGCTGCCCAGGCTCTGCCCTCCCGACTCCTGCTGTTGGCGGCAGTTGCCGCTGGGGCCATGCACAGGGATGACCTGAGATGTACCAAAGCCAGCTGGGCCCGGGGTTCTATTTATAGTCTTTCTCATTCCTCTGCCTTCGCAGGGAGGGGACCGGAGCCCTCCCCAGACCCTGCAAACGAAACCAAAGCCCACCCAGTTGTGTTCATTCCTTCCTGTCCTTCAAAGTACTTGACAGCCTTCTCCAAGGCCTCGTGTGTGTGTCCTGGTTGTGTGTTTTGTGTTGGTGAATGAGGTCAGGTTTGTGCAAGATTTGATAAATAAATATGTAACAGTGTCCTGTTTCTCCTTGGTTTGTATCCCGTCTTCATAGCATACATTATTAAACAGCTTTTAGGATGAGGGCTAAAGAACAGTCAGACGGCCAGAGGGGTCCGGTCTTCTTTCCGTGGGAGACAGCATTGATAAAGAACTGTGATGTGGCAGGTGCTGTCACAGAAGGCTCTTGGAGACCCTTGAGCACACATATGGGAGAGTGCGGGACTAGCTCTGAGAGGTCAGAGCCCAAGGAGACTGCCTTCAGGAGGAGGTGGGCTTGGCCTTGACTCGAAGGTGCACTGGATGGCAGGTGGAGAAACCAGTGGGAGCGTGCGTCTGGAGGGGGCTTGGGCAGCACGGTGTTCCCCTAGGGATTAGCTGGAGCTGTGCACGGAATATACCTGGGGAGTCTGACTTCCTTCATGGGCCTGGGGAGGCTGACTTCCTTCAGGGGCACCTAGGTGGCATTGAGTTTCTGCCAACAGTCAACATTGGGAGCGTTGCACTTCTGCAGAGTGGACACTAGAGGGCAGCAGCTGCCAGGGTCTGGGCTGCCCCCAGTTTCCAGGTCAAGGAGGGTGGGGCTCAGAGAGAGGCTGGCCAGAGATGTGCCCTGCAAGGGCCTGGCCTCTGGTTGGCTGGAGGGGCCATGCGGAACTCTGGCCTGGCCTTTGATGGCCCTCCCTACTGCTCCTGCTGCTCAGGTCATTGGTCCTCAGCCTGCGCCATCCACATGGAGTCTCCAGTGTTGTCCCTGGCTCAGGCTCTGTGCCTGGGCTGGCTCCACTCCACCCCCTCCCCTAACCCTGGGGCAGCCAGTCAGGCTTTGCCCTCTCCTGCCCCGAAGCTGGTCTCACTGCAGTGTCCCAAGGCAGCTCCCCTCTCCCAGCCCACGCCTGCTTTTCCTTATCTCTTTTGATTAAGCAAAGAGGTTGGTGAGAGTGTTGGGTGGGAAGAGGGGTGCCGGGGTGGTAACCGAGAGTGATCTGAGGAGTGTGGATTAACTCTTGGTGTGGGATTATCCGGGTTTTATTTGGGGGAGGCGCTTAATCTGCGGGAGTGGGATGGGGGTGGAGGTTAGCTCCTCACATCTCGGTGTTCGGTGACATCCTGTCTTGGCATTCCCTTGCATCATGGTGTTGACTTATCTCTTCATTTATTCATTCAAAACATCTTTATTAAGTATCTACCAGGTACGAGGCATGTTGCCAGATACCGGCGATGCAAAGTCTAATAATGGCTAGCACCGGGAATGTGACCACCCTAGCAGGTGCTGCTCTAAGCCCCTGGCATATTAATTTAATCCTCACAGAAATCTCATGAGGTACATACTATTATTATAATCTCCATTTTACAAAAGGGAAACCAGGCATGAGAGGGCAGGTAATTTGTCTGAGGTCACACAGTAAGTGGCAGAATTGGGCTTTGAAGCAGGCAGTCTGGCTCCAAAGTCAGACTAAAGTAAGTGAGATGTTTCTTGCTTAGGAGGCAAGAAGGAGACTAGGATGTATCAAACATTCGTGTGCACCTGACCTTGTGCTGGGCACTTGACAGAGAGGATTTCCTTGAATCTTCCCAACAAGTCTGAGGTAGTAGGTTGTACTCATTTTACAGATGGAAAAACTGAGACTCAGAGAGGTGAAGCGACTTGTCCGCGATTGTGCTACCCGTGGGTGGGGGTCGCATCTCCGGATGCAAACCTGCCCGTAGGTGGCTTTGGTAGAGTCGAATGGCAGGACCCACACCCACCTCTGAACTGAGAGAACAGAACAGAGGATCATGTGATGACTAGAGCAAAATGAAGCAAAAACTCCAAGGGAAGCTGAGCTGGGGAGGCCTGGGGTTGTGGGGGGTGAGGGAGCTCTCACAGGAGCAGGGCTTCACCTGCCTTCATTCCTAGGATGGGGCCTTAGAGTGAGCAGCAGAGTCACTTGAGCCCCTGCGGTGACAGTGATGCTGTCTCAGGTCCATGATCCCCACCTTACCTTGCAGCCTCTTTGCCGGCCCCCGTAGCCCCACAACTCCAGCCTTTAGCCATGCCTCTCCTATTTCTGTCTCCTGAGCACCTTCCACTCATTCCAGCATCGGTCTCCAGACCTTTGCTCCTGCCGAGTGAATCTCTGGCCCTGCGAACAGTCTCTCTTTCCCAGCCTGTCATGACCTTCCTTCAAGACCGGCTGTTTCTGAGAAGCCTCCCCTGACTGGGAACCCCTTCTCGAGCTCCTAAGCCTCCTGATCTCTGGCCTGCTCGCCCTGTCCTGGGCACAGAATGCTGTGGGCTGTGCTGGTGTCCTCGTCGCTCTCCCTTCCCAGCTGGCCTCCCTTACACTCAAATTGCTTCGTGTTCTCCACCTCCGTCCGCCTGGACTGTCCCGTGGCTCCATGCTGGTCTCCTGACACGCTCTTCCGCCCGCCCCCCACTCACTATTCTATCGCTATTTGCCCTTTGAAGCGCACTCAGACCCTCCCTCCCCTCAGGAAGCCCTCTAGGCTCCCCCTTGGAGTGGAGTGCTCATCCAGACCACACCATCTCTGTTCTTGTGCTGACTTCTATTTTTGCCTTGAGCACATTGTATTTTCTCCCCGACTGCACTGTAACTTCATAAAGAACAGACTGGCATCTTATCCACTTTTGTATCCCAGCCAGGAACAAATGGTGGTTTAGCCGAACTGAAACATCGCCATGCACGGGAAGGCCCACTTATTCTTCGGCGTCTGAGCTTGGGTGTCTCCTCCTCCGAGAAGCTCCCCTGACTTCCCCAGGGTGGGACTCCGAGTGCCTTGGAGTCATTCCCACACCTGACTCAGGTGGTCACGGCTGGTTCTCGCGACAGGGCCTGCGGGCAAAGGGGCAAATGCACTGACCGAGCATCTGCGCCTGGAGGGCGGGATGGCCTTGCCCTCGTCTTTGTGCCCCGCATTTCCTTGGTGCCCATCACGGAACCTTGAAAATGGCAGGTCTCTATGACACATGTTTGGCAAATGGCTGAGGCAGTTGTATGGGTTCCAAGACATCTTGGGGCCAGAGGGGAGGGGTGAAGAGAATTCCAGGTTCTGGGGCATTTCTGGCCAAGCCTGCAAGTGCTCCTGAGACTGGGGCATTGGGCGTGGGCTGGACTCCCTTCAGAGCCTGCCTGTTCCCTCTGAGGATCGCGAGGCATCTGCCAGCACTGCCTCCCTCTGCGAGGGTGCCCTTACCCGCTCTGGCCTGGCCCCTAGGGGAAGGCTAGGCTGTGCTCTGCCCTGCCCACGAGCCCTAGCCTTCCATTATCCATCAGTGTGCCCACTGCCTACCAGCAGGATTAGGGCTGGCCTGAAGCACAGATGTGCCAACTCCCTGCTGGGCACATCTGTGCCGACTCCCTGCTGGGCACATCTGTGCCCACCTTCCCTGCACCTTGCATTTGGCTCCTAAGTCTTCCTGCCTCTCAGCCGCTCTCTGCCTGCAGCCCCTCCATGTCCTGGTCCCCCTTCCCAGACTCTGGCCTCTGTGTGCACTGGCCCCACTGCTGTATTTTTAGCTGCCACTCTCCGTGGTGGCAGCGTAGTTAGCCCCTCGTTTCAACACAACCCTGGCCCGGGAGTTGAGCTGGGCAGCCCTGGCTGGCACTGCCCCACCCTGGAGGAGGTTGAAGAGATGAGCACTCAGGCCTTCGCCCCTAGTTCCCCATCCAGCATCAGGGCCTGGCATGCCCAGTAGTTGGATAGGGGGGCAGAAGCCGGGCTGGAGGAGGGTGCCCTCTGCCCAGAGTTGAAGTCGCTAGGTCAGAGGTCCTGAGCAGGGCAGAAGGAGGTAGCTTTCTCTGCCAGGTGGTTAGATCGCCCTGAGGGGAGGTTGGGGGGAGGGGAAGGGACAGTGGGGAGGCCAGGACCGAGAAGAGGAATTGGGTCAGGGAAGTGGGTGGGTGGGAGAGAGGGGACGCGGGGGCATCTGCTGCAGAGCTTCCTTCAGGCTCCCAAAGCATCTCCACACTTCCCTTCCTCTCCCCTCCTCCCAGGTCCTGGGAGAATTTGCCCCGTATTCCCCCTCCCCCATGCCCCCGCCCCAGGCGTTGCCACGAGGGTGGGGGGTGGGGTGGGGGGAGGCCTGCCTCAGCTGTCTGAAGGATGGAGGGGCTGGGGAAATAGGGCTAGGTGCCCAGACGGCCGCGTGTGTGGGAGGGGATGTCCTCAGATGCCCTCCACCCGGCAGTCCCCGCTCTGACGTGGGTGCCCCCCCTCTCCCCGCCCGGATTAGTGGCAGCTTGGCCTGACTCTCCGGGGCTCCTTCCCCCGCCCCCGCCGGCTGCCCTCCCCTGGGCTGGGGGCTGCTCCACCCGAGGAGCACTGTGCTTGGCCAGGTAAGGGGCTCTGGGGACAGCGTGAGGGCACTGGCTCGTGAGTGCTGCTGCGCTTGTCAGCATGAATGTGTGTCTCCCGGCGTACGCGTGTGGCAGTGTGTGAGGGCTTGCCGTGGGGCAGGGTGGGCCCATGCGTGTCTGGGGGTTGTGGTCAGCGTGCCTTTGTCCACCAATCCAGCGTTGTGTCCACGTGTTGTGTGGCTTTCCTCCTGTGTTTGTGTCTTTTGTGCGTCTCCTCAGCTCTGCTCAGCCCTCAGGCTACCAGGGCTCTGTGGGCCTGTGGCATGGGCCGTGGAGCAGGATGGGGAGCTGGGCGAAGAGGGAAAGGGGCTCCTTCCCCTACCTCACCCCCCCACCCCCCACCCCCTGGGCATTTCAGAAGCCTGTCCTGAGAGTCCTGGTCTGATCCAGAGACTGTGACCTGACAAAGCAGACATGGCAACTGGGGAGGGTGGGGTGGAGGGAGGTATCTGTTCCTGCTCCCCTGGGTCAGTCCCCATCCCCTTTGGGGATGACAGTGACAGGCCCTTAGCCTCCCCCCCACCCCAACAGCCCAAGCTCCCACCGCCCTGCCCAGCCTCTTCTAGGCCCCAAGCCGCAGGAATCTCCACTCCCCCCCCCGCCCCCCCCCGACTCTCCCACAAGCTTCAGTTGCCGGAGGACACAGATGGGGGACCACAGGCACACCCCAGCTCCCATCTGCACCCTGGAGCCAGCTTGGGAGTGGGAGGCTGGGGCTCGGGATTGCAGTCCGTAGTAGACCCTCCACAATCATTGCCCCTGGCACACTCATGCCTGGCCACCCCTCAGGGGAACTGGGGGAGGAAGGGAGTGTTAATAACTCAGTCAAGTAAACAACCCCTACCAGCTTGCCCAGCCACAGAACTGGCCTGGGGGGAGGGGGGAGCCCGGCGGGGCTGAGGGAATCCAAGCCAACCTGATCCGAGTCCTGCTGGGGCCAGCCCGTTCAGGCCCCCTCTCCTCGGACGCCCCTCTTCCCTCAGCTGTGAAAGGACCCCCTGCCTGCCCTCCAGTCTCCTGGAAGGAAAGCTCCCCTCTCCAGGGGTGGTGTGACCTGGGACCCAGCTGGGCATCCGCGAAACCATCCCTTTGATGGGCTGGGGTGGGTGGGGTGCTGCTGCCTCTGTCCTGGGCTGGGTGAAGGCAGGCCAAGGATGGCTTCCACAGGGAGGCAGGGGAATCTCGGGGCGGGAGGTGGGTGCCTGAGGGGAAGGGAAGCGCCCGTTGGGCGTGTGGGTTTCTGTGTGTGTCTGAATCTGTCTGTGTGTGTTTGAATCTGTCTGTTTGTGTCTGTGCTCTGGAACCACCCCCGCAGAGGAGCCGGGATGCTTCCTCGGGTGGAGGGTGCCCTGCTTTCCCATTTCCTCTCCTCCGCTCTGTTCCTTCCCAGGAGCCACTCCCATGGGCGCCTCTCCAGGGCTGGGCCTGGAAGCGCTAGGAACAGGGACGGGGCAGACCCCCAGAATGTGAGGCTGGAGCGGGCGGTGGAGCTGACCCACCTCCGCCCAGACACTCGGTGAGACCGAGGCCCCTAGAGCAGGGGCAGGCGAGAGCCCCGGCCCTCCCAGAACGGCCGGCACCGGAAACTGTGCCATTGGGCCCTGGGAGGGGGCTTGGGTCAGAAGGTGAGGAGCAGCTTGGCCAGGTGAGGAGGAGGCAGCGCAGACACCGCCAGCCAGCGGGGTGTGCCCATGTACCAGAGCTGGAGAGGACCGGGAGCCGTGGTCCAGCAGGCACAGGGCCGGCTGGCGTGGGTCAGAGTGCCCATCACTGACCCGTGAGAACCCGACTGCCCCTGCCAGCTCTGGCACTGCCCCCTCGCAGCCGCTTGCCCTAGCACCCCAGGGGGCACCCCGCCCCACAGTGGCCTGGTCCGGCCCCTCCCGCCCTTTGCTCCAGTTCCCGGGCTTGGCACCTATAGTGGGGGTGCTGCCCGCCTGCCAGGCTCCGGGGCCGGGCCCACGGGAGGGTGGGGCGGCTGGGAAGCTGGCACGCTGCCCCCGGGGAGCCTCTCTCGGCAGGCGCCCGGGTGCCGCGGGGGGAGGGGGGAACAAAGGGCTCATTCTCCCCGTGCGCAGCCGGTGGCATCGCCGGGGCGTTGGCGGAAGCCCCCGGGGCCTGGGAGGGGGCAGGCCCAGGCGGGGCCGCCGAATCACGGGCTCCTGTTCCCCGCAGGGTGCTGGAGGAGGAAACCGGCGGAGCAGCTTCCCCACTCTCAGTTGCGCGTCTGGCGATGGCGATCAGAGGTCCTGCTGCGCTCTCCGCTGCGCTCTCCCTCCATTAGCCGCGCTGTGCACCGCTTTGCGCCCTCGCTGGTGCTCTCTTCTGGGTTCCGGGATCGGCGCCCCCTTCCAGGCACGACCCCCTCCCCCGGCCCCTCGGCCTTTCCCCCACTCGGCCGTCTCCGACCCGGGGCGCGCGTTCCCCCCGGCCCGGCTCCCTCTCTCCCTCCGGGGACACCGCTCCCTAGCCCCAGCTCGGCCCTCCCCGCGGCGCAGCACGGAGTCTCCGCGTCCCATGGCGCAACCCACTGCCTCGGCCCAAAAGCTGGTGCGGCCGATCCGCGCCGTGTGCCGCATCCTGCAGATCCCGGAGTCCGACCCCTCCAACCTGCGGCCCTAGAGCGCCCCCGCTGCCCCGGGGGAGAGAGAGCGCCAGCGCGCTGAGCACGGAGCGCGGGGGTAACGAGGCCTCGCCCATGGGGAGCGAGCGTCCGACGCCGGCCCCGAGGACCACCGCCCAAGCCGCACCTGGCCCGTGAAGCACAGGTAAGCGCCGAGAGGCGGCGCCAGGGGCGCGCCTTCGGGGACACTTAGCGGGGTCCGAGCCGCAACAAGGAATGAGCTCCCCGCGCTCCTCTGGTCTGGGCCACACATCCGACACTTCAGGTGCCCGAGGGGGCATGGCCGCGTTGGAGCGGTGGCCCCAGAAAACCCGAGAGCTCTCTGTGCCGGCGGCTACGGCCTGGGGCTTCACCCAGGGGCCACGAAGAGGGAGCACTGTGGCTCGAGTGCCACCTGTCATTCTGGTCCTTCTCACGCTCGTTCAATTTTCCCTCCTTTGCCTCTGTCTGGGGTGCAGCCCGCTTTCCCCGCCTCCTTCCCTCCCTCCCGCCAGGCTACGGTTACTGTGGCCGCTGGTGGCTCTGGCACTGCCCACTGGACAGGGGTAGCTTTACCCATCCCAGCTGAGGTCTCTAATCCTCCTCTCCTGTGCTGGCCCACTCCTTCCCTTGGGGGCGCGGTGGAGATCCCCGTACTCAGCAGGCGTCCTGGGACTCGTTCGGAAGCCAGGAAACTGTAGAGTGCTGGGAAGAGGCAGAGATGGCTGCCCAGGTGTGGGAAGCAGTACCCGCCAGCCCTGCCTGGAGGCTCTCCCCAGTGACTCCAGCCTGCACTTCCCACCCCTATAAGCCTGGGTGGAGCTGAGCGGTGGGGGTGGGCAAGCGGCACCCCCAGAAACACAGACTGCAGTCTGGGAAGAGGCCTCTGGGACCGCCACTTTCCAAGCCCTGTTTTATACAGTGGCACCCTGAGGTCCAGAGGGGTGACAGCACTTGCCCAGAGTGACACAGCGGTGGCTGAGGCAGGCCAAGATCCCGTCCTCCTGTCCCCGGCACAGCCATTTCCACCCTGCTCATCCTTTGGGTTCTTGCCCCCGTCCTTCCCCATGGCCTGTGCCTAGGTCCCAGGCTCTGTAAGGCATGTCACCTTAGACACAGCAGTCTCTACTGAGGGGCTCAGGCCCAGGAGGGCTGTCAAATCCCAGGTGTTGTGGGGGTAGGGATGGCCTTTTACACTCGCTGCATCCCACCCAGGCGGGTCCCCAAGCCGCATGTGGGCAGGCAGCGTGGATCCCAGCTGTGGGGTGGCACTTGCCTTACTGGTTTGAGCCGCCTTGGTGTTTCCAGGGCGGTACCCACTCTGTACGTGGGGCAGAGTGCCTAAGACGCTCGTATTTTGGTGGTTATGCTCCAGGGACCCCCTCTGGGAGAGCCCCATGAGGGCAGGAGAGTGATGGAGAGTACGCCCAGCTTCCTGAAGGATACCCCAGCCTGGGAGAAGACAGCCCCCGAGAACGGCATCGTGGGACGAGAGCCGAATGCCCTGCCACGAGACGGCCTGCGCCATGGGGCACTGTGCCTGGGAGAGCCTGCTCCCTTCTGGAGGGGTGTCCTGAGCACCCCAGACTCCTGGCTTCCCCCTGGCTTCCCTCAGGGCCCCAAGGACACGCTCCCACTGGTGGAGGGTGAAGGCCCCCGGAACGGGGAGAGGAAGGCCAGCTGGCTGAGTGGCAAGGAGGGGCTGCGCTGGAAAGAGGCGATGCTCACCCATCCGCTGGCGTTATATGGGTCAGCATGCCCGCCTCGCTACGGCCCCCTGATTCCTGAGCATGGCAGTGGCCATCCCAAAAGTGACCCTGTGGCCTTCCGGCCCTTGCACTGCCCCTTCCTTCTGGAGACCAAGATCTTGGAGCAAGCTCCCTTCTGGGTGCCCACCTGCTTACCACCCTACCTAGTGTCCAGCCTGCCTCCAGAGCGTCCATGTGACTGGCCCCTGGCCCCGCACCCCTGGGTGTACTCTGGGGGCCAGCCCAAAGTGCCCTCTGCTTTCAGCTTAGGCAGCAAGGTGAGTGTTGTAGCAGGCCATGCAAGGGAGCTCAGTGGTCCTCGGGCAGCCCTGTCAGGGCCACACCACACTGCCCTTCCATTCTGATGGAAAAATAAGGCAGCACCCAAATAGAGGAGCCTGTGAGCTCAGACAAAGTCAAGGCTAAGCAAGTCCTCCTCTAAGCACCTCCATCTCACTAGGCCTCCCCTGCCTGCGGGCTGTTTCAGGGACTGACTCATCCATTGTCCACTCAGAACAAGGCCCTGGGAGTTGGGGCCTCAGAATGTGTGTCTTGTTCCTGGGAAAGGGGGGCAGACAAAGCCCTCTCTCTGGGAAGATGTGCAGGCAGTCCCAAGGCCTGTGTCTAGGACACCTCCCCCACAGGCAACCCCCATGCCCAGGGATGAGACGTAAGCTATTTAAAACCGGTATGGTACAGGGCATCAAATAATCTGGAGAGCTGCTGGTGGCCCTTCGGCTGTGCCAGGCATTAGCCCTTTAGTTGCTGGATTGTGGGGAGGTCTGAGAAATCCCGGGGGATGACCTGGGGGTGGCCAGGGCCACGGGGTGGCACGTAGGAGGAGCAGTGCCCATGAACCAGTATGTGAGATGAGAGTTCTTCCGTGTGTTCACAAACCTTAAGGCCAAACAGACACATACCTGCTGGTCTTCAGTGTGTCTGCTTCTTTTTAAGCACTGGGAACCGAAGTCAGCACTAGCTTAACCCTTTCTCCTCTCTTCAGGGTTTTTACCATAAGGATCCGAGTATTCTCAGGCTGGCGAAGGAGCCGTTGGCAACTGTGGAACCTGGGTTGTTGGGCTTAGCCCCTGGTGGGCCTCTCCAGAGAAGTGGGGAGGCAGAGTGCCCTTCACTCCACCCGAGGGATGGAGAGACGGGCCTCGGCAGGCATCAGAATCTTTGCCCACTTCTCCTGGGGCATCCAGACACTGTTCCCCGGGCCCCCTGGCCCACTTGTCCCCCAGGCCTTGTTCACACTCTTGGCAACGTCTGGACTGTGCCGGGCGGTGGGGGCCTTGGGTACCAGCTGAGGCCATCAGCCACGTCAAGGTGCCCCTCTCCGGGGCCTCCCACCACCCCGGGGGGCTGTTACTCATCCCTCCCACCTGCCGGAAATGGAGGCCTTAGCCCTTGTGGGAAGTGCCAGGAGGGCCTGGAGCGGGGCTCGAGGGGGTCCAGTGAGTCCATCGAGGAAGCAAACAAGGCCTCTGGTCCCAGGGCCTGCCCGCCCCACCACCACACCAAGCTGAAGAAGACATGGCTCACGAGACACTCTGAGCAGTTTGGGTGCCCGGGAGGCTGCCCTGGGGAGGAGGAGAGCCCAGCTGCCCCGCTTCAGGCCCTCAAGAGGGCAAGTAGCCCTGAGGTCCAGGGAGTGGCCGGCAGCCCAGCCGCCAAGCGCCCCCCTGACCCTTTCCCAGGCGGTGCAGGGCAGGACGTCCTGGACTCATCACTGGGGAACGAGGCGGAGGCAAAACCGCGTGCTGACCGCAGAGGTAAGGGGCAGGGGAGGGGCTGCGTGGGCCCTGCTCGGGAGGGGGCAGCAAGACGGGAGCTTTGCAAGGCGGTGGGGTCAGAGGTCCTTTATGAGTGGGTCGGCCCAGCATCTGTTGGGAGCGCCTCAGCATCGACAGGCCCGGGCCTTCAAGCAAGCGGCTTCTATTTCTGTCCGCCTCCTCCCCAGCCCTGGTGTGCTGGTGGCAGTGTAATGACATGGTTCAGAGCTTGGGCTCTGGAGTCAGAGTGCCTGGGTCCTGACTTGGCTGACTGGCAGCTGCACGGCCTTGAGCTAGCTAGCTGCTTCACCTCTCTGCGCCTCGGTTTCTTCATTTCCAAAATGGGGATAAAGATGACACCTACCTCATAAAAGGCTCCTGCAAAGGTTAAACGATATAATTCACAGAGAGGGCTTTGAAGAACTCCTGGCACTTAGCACCCAATAAATGTGCGCCTTCATGACGGCCTGTGCCACAATCCCTGTCTGGAGGACTGCCTCTCCCGAGGGACCCCTTGTCCTGCCTCAGGAACAAACAACTCTCCTAGCCAGCTGGACCACGGAAACTCGGTTTGGACTCTGCCCGTGTTGATGCTCTGGGCACATCCTGGACCCCTCTGTCACGCTCTGCCCTTCACAGAGGAAGGCTCCGGCGCTGCCAGCCCCGCCTCCGTTCTCCGGGATCACCTCGGGTCCTCGGCCCCCTGAACTGCTGGGCCTGGATGCGGACTCTCTCAATGGCCGTGCCCGAGCACCCTGCACCTGGTGCGGGTCTGTCCACACTCTCGTAGGCCTGCGCCTGGGCTGGGAAGCCGTTGACCTCTTAGCCTTCTTGGGTTACTGCACCTGTGGTCTGTGTTGAAACTCCCCGGCCTTCTCACCTTCCGGCGCCCTCCGTCCGTCCACGTTGGGATTGTCTCCTCACGCTGTCGCGCAGCCAGCGGCATTGCTAAGCTCACGGTGGAGCTATCCAAAGTCTACGCTGGCTGGATCCTGCGCTTGGGTCAGGACCATCACCCGAGCTGCCCCGGCCTGGGGCTCGGCGCACCTGACCCTCCTCTCAGTCCCGTCAGTCATGTCAGGGCATCGTCAAGCTCCTCTCGCGGCCTTCTTTCGTGAAGCTTCGAGCTGCCTGGTCCACTCTCACTGGTTCCAAGTCAGGCCTCGGTGGGGGGCTGGGCCTAAAGACTGGGCTGGTTCTGCGTGTGGACAGCTGGGGGCTAAGGCAGGGCCTGGGGTTGGAACAAGCCCAGGGAGGCTCAGACCCCTGACCAGCTGCATTGTCCTCTCAGGACCCCGAGATGGCAGGGCCGGCCTGCAGGACCCAGGGCGTCAGGATGCACCTTGCTCAGCTCCCCAGGCAGGCATTGCTCGGTGCCAAAGCTGTGCCCAGGCGGCGAGAGAGGTGGGAGGGCTGGCCTGCGACGCCCAGCCAGTGCCCAGGTGAGCCCTTGCCCCTGGATGTCCCCACGTCCTCCCACTTGAGGCGCCCTCCTCACCTTCCTCTGCCCTGTCTCCAGATCCTCTCTGGGAGGGGAGCAGCAGGAGGAAGACTCGGCAGCCAGCTCCGAGGAGGGAGGAGGCTCTGGCCCAGAGGCCGGGCCCAGCGTGGGCCTCGCCAAACACCTCCTGAGTGGTTTGGGGGACCGACTGTGCCGCCTGCTGCGGAGGGAGCGGGAGGCCCTGGCCTGGGCACAGCGGGAAGGTGAGCGGCACCCCCAGGGCATTGGGGAACCCAGGAGAGCCTGGTGCTTTCACAAGGAGCGTGGGGAGTGTGAACCCCTCCTTCCCACCGGCACTGCCCTGTCCTCCCGTTCAGGAGGACGCCTGCCCCGCTTTGCCCTTATTCCCGGCTAAGGCTCTTAGTCACCGTGTTTTCTGAAGTCTCCGACCCGGGAGGCGGATGTCGGGAAGGTATAAAACCTGGTCCAGCCCGCTGTCTCAGAGCTCCGGGCTTGTTGGGGAAACAAGACTGAGTGCCAAGTGTCTGTAAGGGCACCCGAAGGCGGGGAGCTCCCTGCGGGTGGCGCACGAGGAAGGCTCCCTGGGTGGCGAGGCTCCCGGGCCCTCGGAGGCTGGTAGGATTTGGGCTGGTGTTTGAGGCTGTGGAGTCCCTCTGGCTCCAGGCTCTTCCTCCCGCATCATTTCATGGCGCCTCGAGAGCCGTGTGTTTGGGAAAACACACCCCTGTGGTCCTTCACTTCCGGGGGGAGGCCCCCATTGGCGGCTCCCTCTTGTCCCAGAAGGTCCAGCCCCTATCCCCTTTCATCCGCCCCTGCCACTCCCTGAACCCGAATTCCCGGCACCCCGAATCACCTTCCCGGCTCACCTGGGCTCATCCACCCCTTCCGGCCTTGGCACTTTCTGCTCCTTCTCCTCCCCTCCCACCTGGTGAAGGAAAACTTACTCATCACTCAGGCCCATTTGTGAGCCTGCCCCCATCATCCCCACCCTCGGCCTCCATCGCATTCCCACACCCAGCACCCACTCTGTGGGGCCTTCATCGTCGCCACGTTTATGGGTCCATCTCCCCCTGGAATGTGAGCACTGGGAGGGCAAGAGCCAAGTGCTGACTAGCTCTGAATCCCAGTCCCTAGCCCGGGACGGGACAAGGTGTTTGTTGAGTGAATAAATGGACATTTGCTCACTGGCGTCCTTGCACCTATCAGTGAGAGCCTAGTCTGAAACTCTGGGTGAGGGAAGGCATGGCCTCTTAAACTTTCCTCTTCGATGCTGAGTCTCCTGAAGAGCGCCAACTTGGGAGAGAGGGAGGGAGGGAGGAAGGGAGGGAGGGAGGGAGGGGGAGGGGCGGGTGAAGAAAGGTGTTGGAAGTGGTGTGCGTTGGTAATTCAGGGCCAATGGGGAAATCCGTGGGGCAGGAACTGGGGAGATGGGGCCTGCACCATCCCTGGGAGGGTTTTCTGGAGACAGTGGTGCCCCGGGGAGGTTCTGTACAGGGGCTGTCGAGTAAGTGGGGGCATCTGGGAGGGGCCTGTTTCCCTTCTGGGGCAGCTCCTTGGTGGAAACTGCTCCCGCTTCTCCTCCAGGCAGGCCTGCCGCATGAGGACGCCAAAAGGGGCCTGGGCGCGAGCCCGCTCTGACCCTATTCTCTCCCATGGTCAGCAGGCCAGGGGCCGGCCAGGACAGAGGACAACCCAGGCATTCCAGGTTGCTGCAGCCGCTGCCACCATGGACTCTTCAACACCCACTGGAGATGCCCCCGCTGCAGCCACCGGCTGTGTGTGGCCTGTGGTCGCATGGCGGGTGCTGGGAGGGCCAGGGAGAAAGCAGGTAGGAAAGGAGCCGGGGCCGAGGGTGGGAGGACAGGGACTGGGGCCTCGGACGGCCTGCTCTAAGGTTTGTGGCCATTTCTTGGCTGCCTCTCTCCAAGAAAGCCTCCCTCCCCGGCCCCAGCATCAGCCACTGCTGCCCAGTGCCCCAGAGAGCAGACCTTCCCCTCTTCCCAGATCTGAGGGCTATGCCTGTGTCCTCCCCCCCACCCCCCTTAAAAGGAGTCGAGTGCCTCCTCTGTGCCTCCCAGTTTGTGAGCTTGCTCCTTTTTAAACCTTACAACACTGTGAGGTGGGTGTTTTTGCCTCTATTTTCCAGATTAGAAAAACCTCAGGGACGTTAAGTGACTCATGCAAGGTCACACAGCTACTAAGTGTTGGGCCCAGGATTTAGACTCCGCTTCTGATTCCAAGTCCAGTTCTTTTCACTGTTCTCCGCAAGCTTTCCTCTCCTGGGCTCCCCTCGGCCACTGGAGGGCTTGAAATTGCCCGGCGTGCTCATAGACATGGCCAAAAAGAGTTCCAGGGTAGACACGTTCAGAACACTCTATTCTACGTGGTCATTATGGAGTTTTGCAACTCACATCAGCATATTAAAGCGTCTGTGTTCCAAAAGCAAAGGCTCGTACGTCACAGCCGAACCCAAGTGTCCCAGAAAGCCCATGCTTTATGGATTGTTTAGATATCGGTCCTCCTACCCTTCTCCCCTGACCTTAACCTGTGCTTGCCTTCATTTTTCTGACCTGCAGCTTCTCCCTTTCTACCCCACAGGCTCTCCGGAGCAGCCCACGGAGGAGTGTGCCCAGGAGGCTGGGCACAGCGCCTCTTCCCTGATGCTCACCCAGTTTGTTTCCAGCCAGGGTGAGTCATTTTGGTTGGGTGGAGGCATGCAGGGGGCGGGTCCTGGGGGAGAGCAGCTTCCTGTTTGGATGCCATGCCCTCCTGGTTGGTGAGGTCAAGCAGCACAGGGCTGCCTCTTGTCTGCACTCACCACCCAACTCCCCTCTCCCCGCCCCCCCTCCAGCTTTGGCAGAACTGAGCACCGCAATGCACCAGGTCTGGATCAAGTTTGATATCCGGGAGCACTGTCCCTGCCAAGCTGATGCCCAGGTGTGGGCCCCTGGGGATGGGGGCCAGCAGGTGAGAGGCACGGCACGGTGACAGCGTGCTAGCCGGTGGGCCCCAGGATCACGCATGTGACTGCGCAATTACTGACCTTGGTGGAGTTAGGCCCCTTTCTTTTGACGGGAATGCAGAGGAACATCAGGCTACTTCCCACCCTCCCTTGGGGATGTGGGTCCATGGAGCCAGAGTTGGCATTTGTCCCACCCCTGCCCCCGTGCCCTGCCCAGCAGAAGCCCTCACTGCGTGTAGCCAGAGCTCCTATCCACTCTGTGCGTGCTCCAGCTCAGCACTTGCCACATCATGCTAGAGTGGCGTGCTTTCCTGTCCTGTCTGTCCACATCCCGGGCACAGACGCCTGCCGGCGGAATGTTGGCTCATCTCAATATTCCCTGCACCTATCACATAGCAGGTGCTAGATAGGCATTTTGCAAAGCTCTTATGAAGCTGGAGGGTTTTTTTTTTATAAAAGTTATTCATTCAAGAAGTAGTTTATGGAATGCATTTTGCATGACATACTACATGCTACATACCCGTGGTGGAAAATTTGGAAAATATGGACAGGTATAAGGAAGAAAATGACAGTGGCCTATAATGCCACCACGATCATGTTGACATCAGTTATTTGCCCATCTGTTTTTTCGGGTCTGTTGCAGTGTACTTTATTTTATTTTTATTTTTTATTTTTTTGCAGTGTACTTTAGATTGTACTGCACATAGAATCCCGTGAGCAACTTTTCCCCACCTAACGTTATATAACCTTTTGCTTCTTGTAAACATGCTTTTAGGACGTGCAAGAGTCTGTTGTTAATGCTGGTGGGTTGAGTTGGATTGAGTTGCCTTTGCCATTTTAAAATCTCTGGTTGGACTGGGGGTGGTGGATGGGTTTAACAGAAGGAGCCTAGAGAAAAAAACACCCCAACTCCACAACCTTCCGGCAAGGAGGACACCAACAGGACCAAGGACATCAAAGCGGGTGAGCGGCCCCTGCCCCTTGTTCAGACTGGGGTGGGCGTGCTGGGCCAGGGTGGGAAGCCTCAGGAGGGATTGGAATTGCGTTAGCCACCACCTCCCCCAGTCGCTGTTACTCTTCTCAAGTCACTCCAGAGAAAGTAAATCTAAACAAAATCTAGGACAAGCCTCCTGATCTCTTTCTAGCCAGAACCCCTTCCAGAAGCCCTCCTTGGGAGAGGATCTGGAGGTGCCAGCGGGAAAGCTGGGGTGGGAGGCGAGTGCATCCAGAGCGAGAGGCAAACCAGTGAGGAGAGAGTGGGCTCAGCCCGGAGATGAGGAGGAGCACGTGGGCAACGGGGCCTTGAGAGGAAGGGGAAGCCTGCACTGTTTTCCTCCTCAACAGAGACCCTGGACTCCACAGAGACCCCTGCCGAGGACCGTGCCAGCCGAGGGCCCCTGCCTTGTCCCTCTCTCTGTGAACTGCTGGCCTCCACTGCTGTCAAACTCTGCTTGGGGCACGAGCGGATACATATGGCCTTTGCCCCTGTCACTCCAGCCCTGCCCAGTGTGAGCAAGGGCATGGGGGCCCCGCTGGGGGCAGAGGTGGGGCTGGCCCTCCCTGCAGGTTCGGCAGGTCCTGAGTCCCTCTGCCTTCTACCACCCCCTGCCTCCGTAGGATGACCGAATCACCAATATCCTGGACAGCATCATCGCGCAGGTGGTGGAACGGAAGATCCAGGAGAAAGCCCTGGGGCCTGGGCTGCGGGCCGGGCCAGCCCTGCGCAAGGGTCTGGGCCTGCCCCTCTCACCAGTGCGGCCTCGGCTGCCTCCACCGGGGGCTTTGCTGTGGCTGCAGGAGCCCAGGCCTCGGCGAGGCTTCCGCCTCTTCCAGGAGCACTGGAGGCAGGGCCAGGTGAGGCTCTCACCGCCCCACTGCCCGCTCTCACAGCCTCGCCTCCCCTCAGGGCCCTGATCCCCAGGCCTGGCCCATCACTTAGAGCGAGCAGCAGGGGCTGGTCCCCACGCTGTTCTGGCGATCTCTACAACACACCCCAGCCTGAGCATGTTGGGCAGCCCATCTTTCTCCCCGTGTCCCCATCCCCTCCACTACAGCCTGTGTTGGTGTCAGGGATTCAGAGGACATTGCAAGGCAGCCTGTGGGGGACCGAGGCTCTTGAGGCGCTTGGAGGCCAGGTGCAGACGCTGACGCCCCTCGGGCCTCCCCAGCCTACAAACCTGGGCACCGCAGCCTTCTGGGATGGATTCTCCCGGCCTGAGAGTAAGTATCTTTGGTGTGGCGGAGAGGGCGCTGGGAGCCAGAGCCAGGTGGCAGCGGAGGCCCAGAGTGACCCTGGGGGCAGCTGGAAGCAGGGCCTAGGGCAGAAACCGGACTGCGTTGCTGCCCCGGGGACAAGGGCCCCTGGGCAATGGCCTTTCTGTTCCTCCCCTAGTTCGCCCAAAGTCATCTGAGGGCTCAGTCCTCCTGCTGCACAGAGCTCTGCGGGATGAGGACACAAGCAGGTGTGTATGGGACCAAGGACTGGCCCTCCCTCACCCCCCTCTGCCCTCCCTCCTCTCCTCCTTACCCCCACCTGTGACCCTTGGCACACTCTGCTTGCCTCTGGGAGTTACCCCGGGAGTGGAGGGCTTTGATGGGGTCTCTGGTGCCTGGATTGAGCCTGCTGGGCATGACTCCTCCCCTACAGGCTGGAGAACCTGGCTGCCAGCCTGCCCCTCCCAGAGTACTGTGCCCAACATGGGAAACTCAACCTGGCTTCCTACCTCCCGCCGGGCCCCGCCCTGTGTCCACTGGAGCCCCAGCTGTGGGCAGCCTATGGTAAGTGTGCACTGCCCTCCTGCCCAGTCCCTGCCCCCATTCCTATCGTCTCTGTGCCTATACGTCTGTGCCAAGGTTCTGGGACCTTTTCCCAACTGTCCTTTCTCCACCTCCGTGCAGGTGTGAGCCCACACCGTGGGCACCTGGGGACCAAGAACCTCTGTGTGGAGGTGACTGACCTGGTCAGCATCCTGGTACGCGCGGAAGCCCCACTGCCCGCCTGGCATCGGGCACAGAAAGGTGGGTCCTCGGGCGGAAGCAGGGTGGGGACAAGCTGCAGATGTGAGGTGCTGTGTCTGCCTGCCCTGGGCTCTCCTGAGCCGTCTTTCTCCCTCAGACTTCCTCTCAGGCCTGGACGGGGAGGGGCTCTGGTCTCCTGGCAGCCAGGTCAGCACCGTGTGGCACGTGTTCCGGGCACAGGACGCCCAGCGCATCCGCCGCTTTCTCCAGATGGTGAGGAGGGAGCGGGGACCCTGCCCTTTTCCGATGCAGCCCCTCTGCTCCCACCCCAGAAGCCCTCCCTGTCTGTGTTATCTGTGTGCTCCCCACCCCCTCAGGTGAGCCCCGACTCACACGCATGTGCAGAGAAGGCAGACTGGGACCTTGTGGGAGCCATGCGGTGGGTGCACAGAAAGATCAAGGGGTTGAGGTGGGAGCCAGTGATGAAATGGACTCGGAGTTGCTGCCGGCTAGGCCCTGTATTGAGGCCTTGGTCCATCATCTCAGTTCATGGTCACACCCCTCCTTCATACATACATGCTGCTTTCCCATTTTACAGATGAGGAAAACTGAGGCTGAGTGGTGGAGCTGGGGCCTGAGCTTATAGCCGTTCCCATCCCAGGTCACTACCCTGTGCTCCTCCTGGGGCCTCCCCTACATAGGCAAAGGGAAGCCCGTCTGAGATGCCCCCCTGCTACTCTCCCTTAACCCTTTGCACTCGCTTGCTTTTTTCTCGATTCCTTTATTCTAATGCTAACCGCGTCGAGTCACACTCGACATCCGAGTGCAAAAGGGAAGTCCTCTACATCTCATGAGGAGGTGCTCCTTGAGGTGCTAGCAAGTAAGGGCTGAAGGAGGCCACGTGGTAGGTGGCGGGAGAGACTGGACCACACTGAGGGGCAGGGGAAGGGAAGGTGAGCAGGAGGCAGGAAGGTCCAGCGGCTGGGGCCAGCGTTGAGGTTAGGGCAGGTCCAGTTCCAAAGTCTGGCTGAGCTCGGATTGTCCTGGGGAAAAGATGTCCACCAAATGTCATCCCTGCTAAGGCATATGCTCACATGCAGACATGCAGATGCCAACATGGCTGCCCACCACCATCCTCCTGCCCACAGGCACGCACATCTGCAGACATGTCGACAGGCACATGTAGATCTGTAGATGCACACACAGATGCTGGAACACATCTGCAGAGGGGAGCAGACAGAAGCATCCCTTCATACCCCATGGCCTCACCTGGTCTGGGTGTGGCAGGCTGTGGGCAGTCCCATGTGGCCAAATCCAATGACTCATGGGGAGTCTGAGGGGTGTAGTCTCACTGGGTGGCCTGGGAAGCACTGACCTAGGCCCAGGATGGACTTGAACTGGGGGGCGGGGTCAAAGGAGCCTTGGCTCCTGCCTGGAGCTACCCTAGGGTCCAATCTGGCTTCACCAGTCTCCCCCTCCCCCGTGGCTCAGTCTTGGAGCCCTAAGCCCAGAGACCATTGCTGAGGTTCTAGCTGAAGGGGTGGGTTTCGCTGGTGGCCAGTTGGGGCATGATGCTGGTGTCAGCCTCTGTAGGTATTCCCTAGGCATCTTCTCTGGCCTCTGCCAGTCCGTCTGCCCAAGGAGCTCCCTATGCTTGGCTGTGCTTGCTTCAGAGGCCTTGGCCTGGACAGGCCAGCCTGCCCATCCACTGGGCATCGGAACTTCTGTGTGTCCTTGCTGCTTCCGAATCTGGGATCATAGAAGAATTTGGATTTTCTCTCCAGGAACACCTAATCACCTACAATTTAGCACACAGTTCCGATGTTCGCTGGAATCCAGGTTAAGAGCTGCTGGTATAGCAAGTTCATGAGTTGGGATATTCAGGGTGTCTTCCTGGGTTTTGGAGAAAGGGGTATGTTTGAGTGAGGAAGGAGAGGGCCCAGGGCCGGGGACACAGGCTCCTCACGGCATCTGGCTTCAGGAAAAGCAGGGATTTAGACCCCCCTCACCTCAGGGCCCTTAATCCTTTCCTCTAAGCTCCTTTCAGCCAAATCTCCAATCTGCCAACCTTAGTGGCCGCAGCCCCTCACCACCCAGCCCCTTTCTCTCCCTCCTGTGTCCTCTCTGCTTGCCCTTCAAGACTTGAACACTCAAGCTCTTTCCAGTGCCCACAGCCCTTGGGAAGTCTATGCCCTGGCCTTCTACAGCCCTGCCCTCGCCTCCCGCCCTTGCTCATTCCCCTTTCTCTTCTTAGGTGTGTCCGGCTGGGGCAGGCAACCTGGAGCCTGGCACCCCAGGAAGCTGCTACCTGGATGCAGGGCTTCGGCGGCGCCTGCGGGAGGAGTGGGGTGTGAGCTGCTGGACCCTGCTGCAGGCCCCCGGAGAGGCTGTGCTGGTCCCTGCAGGGGCTCCCCACCAGGTGGGTCCCCGGGGGCCGGGGCTCTGCTGAGAGCTCAGAATGCCAGAAACCGCGAGAACAGCAGCACAGCGATGCTGCATCCCCCACCTGGTATGGCCTCGTCCCTCTCCAGACCCGGGGACCTAGGCTGGGCAGGAAGCGCGTTCCCACTGTGGCATTCTTGAACTGGGCTTTGGGTCCGTGGGTGCTGACTCTGCCTGTGCCATCTCTGGCATCCCCTTGGCCTGGTTTTGGCTATGCCCTTGGGGATGCTGGTGCTGGATCCAGAGCCTCTGTTCTCTGAGAGCTGGGCAGGGTCATTATGGAAAGTAGAGCTCAGGGCCAAGCTGGGCAGCGTGAGTCTCCACTGACCCTCCTGTCCACCTCCTTCCTGGCACAGGTGCAGGGCCTGGTAAGCACAGTGAGCGTCACTCAGCACTTCATGTCCCCCGAGACCTCTGCCCTTTCTGCGCAGCTCTGCCACCAGGGATCCAGCCTGTCCCCTGACTGCCGCCTGCTTTGTGCCCAGGTGAGTATGACGCTAGCCAGGACGCTGGGTGTGCTCCCCAAGTCCCCCTGTGGCACAGCTGGGGTGGCATAGCAGACACAGCTCTGTGCCCAGCAAGCAGCTAGCCGAGGCCAGCAAGGGAGTTCTTCTTGGTGGAGAGAGCCCACGAATGCAATTGTGAACTCCGTGTCCTCTCGTTTTCTCCTAGGTGGACTGGGCTGTGTTCCAAGCAGTGAAGTTGGCGGTGGGAACATTACAGGAGGCTAAATAGAGGGGTCCCAGGTGTCTGGGGGGCAGGTAGACCAGGTGCTCAGCTCAGGCACAGCATAAGCAGAGAAGACGCTGGGGGCTTGGGGACCTTGGGTCAATTCCACAAGCACCACTCTGGGTACCGGCAGGATACTCTGTTTCCCGCTTCGAACCTGTGCCCTCAAGCCAACAACCACAGTGCCACTGAAGTTCACACCTGCCCTTCGCAGGCTGGCACCTGCTCCGCCCCTGTGCCCCCCTCCATGGTACCAGGCCCACACTGGGGGTGACTGACGCCCTTCAACCCCTGCCCCCCAACCCAGGAGACAAACAGCCTTTCCTTGGGGGACTTTGGGAATCACTCTGGCTTAAGCAACACCTTCTGCTCCCTCATCTCCTGCTGTCCCACCTGCGCCAAGCTTTGTTACACCACCCACCTCCTCACGGGACTCTGGGCGCCCATGCACTGCAGGCATCTGGACAAGGGGCCACTGAAATCCTGCCCTCTGGTTCGAGGGAGAGCTGTGAGGTGTGGGGAGGGGGTGGCCTCAGGACACTACCCAGGCTTGGCCAAAGGGAACGATAGGGGTGAGGCCCTGTCCCTGCTCCCTCCTCTCACCTCCCTCCTTCCTGTTTTCCATTAAAGTCTGTTGTTTTCTGAAAGCCACCAGGCCAATGTGGTTGGCCCTGCTCCTGCTGGCCACATAGATTGGGGAGGGAGGGGAGACATGGAAATGGAACCAGGTGGGCAGGAGCTGGCTGTCCCTGGCAGGGGCCTCAAACACCCTTGCCTGCTCTTCTTCCCTGGACCTGGGTCCCTCCCTCCCACTGAGGAGCAGCAAGGCAGAGCCCTGGGGCACAGCAGCAAGGTGGCTTTGACCCCAACCCTCCCCGAAAACTCCAGGCTACCCCATCGCTTCCATCCGATCTGACTTGGAGCTCCGGGAGTGTGGCCCAGGAGAGCCCCGGCCAGGGCCTGGCCTGCTGCCTGAGCTGGTGGCAGCCCCTCCCCATCCCCAGGGCTCTCTGGTGTGGCTCTGCCTGTTCCCCTGCCCTAGCACACCTCAGCCCAGCATGCTCCCACTCGTCATACCTGATTGTTCTGCGGTGGTTCGGGAAATGTGTGTTGTTGTTTTTTTTAATAAAATAAAATTTTTTATTATAAATTTAATACACTTTCAGAACATTCAGAAAATAAGACATGTCACCTGTAAGTCCACCTCCACTCACTCTCAACCCAAACACTGGTAGTATTTGGGTATATTTCCTCTTAGTATTTTCTCGTGTAAAGGATCTGTTTTACATGCAGTTGAATTCGTATGCTTTTTACTCGGTTTCTCTCTTTTAACAAACACCCTTGTGATCATTTTCTGGGTTGCTACCTAACCTTCATTATTAATGACTGCTTATATTCCCTTAAGTGGCTTTGCCATGATTTACATAGCCATCCTTCATCTAAAAAAAAAAAAAAAAGGTTTCCCCATTGTCTGCAAAGCTAGATTATTTTCATGTGATAGAAAAACAAAAGAAAAAAATTAAGGGACTCCTACACTTTACTGTGCCACTGTTTTCATTTAAGTGATCTCATTTAATCCCGTATCATGATTTTGAGGTAGATGTTATTTATTTCTATTATACAGAAGAGGAAACAGGCAGGCTGGGGGGTAAGTGAGTCACCCAAGGTCACACTGCAATTTTAGTGGCAGAATTGGGATTTGAACCAAGTGTCCTGACTCCAGCCGCCTCATTTACTTGGGGCTTAATGGCCTTTGCAGATGGCTTTGCTGTCTGCTCTGTCCTCCTTCCAATACATGCACTTTATAGCTGATCATGTTCCAAGTGGCACCGGGTGACCCATCCCTACCTACACTTCACCTTATGTAGCCTTGTCCTGATGTCACCCCAGAACACCAAATACAGGGTCCTTCCTCTGAGAAGATGGGGATGGCTCTGCCCCTGGGCCTTTCTTCCCCACAGACCTCTCTGCCTGTGGTCCCAGCACCCTCCAGGGAATACCGGGTCTGACTCCACGCCAACAGCAGGTGGGCCAAATGTCCCAGGACTGGACTGGGGATGAAGCCAGTTCAGGTGGGGACTGGCCTTGAGACTTGAGGCACTTGGTGGCCCTCTTCCTTACAGAGGCTTAGCTTGTCCGTCCCCCACCCGGTCCAGCCCTGCCCTTCAGGCCTCTGCTTTTCCCAGCAGCCCCACTGCCCACCTTCACCTCCAGCCTCTCGCTGGCCCAGACAGCGAGGCACACCGTCAACACTAGAAGTGACCTCAAGTGTGGAGACGTCGTGCCACCTCTTCCTTTTTTTCTGATAAAGTACATTTTCCAGATTCTTAATTTTGAAGTGATGGTAGACTTACAACCGAGTCACAAAAATAGCACAGGCCATTCCCAGTTCTCCTTCAGCCAGCTTCCTCTCATGTTAACATGGTCCATAACCATGGCACAGGGATCAAAACTTAAGACATTGGTTTCCATACAACACTATTAACTAAGCAGCAGACTTGATTGAGATACACTAGTTTTCCCTTAATGTCCACTCTGTTTCAGGATTCATTTCTGCCTGTGTCTTACCAGTGACCTAGAGGGTAGATGTGGCTTTCCCAAGATCACGGCAAGCTAGTGGCACCGCCCAGGTTGAAGCCAGACCTCCTCCCTCACCCTGGGCTACTGCCCTCCTTACCCTTCCCTCTTTGACAAGGGACAGGGTTTGCTGCTCTGTGACAACTCTGGTGTTACAGACACCCTTGCCCCACCCTGCCTGCCCATGCCATCCCAGCGGTTTCTGAGGTTGCCTATACTTCCCTGCTGCACTCCTACTCACATGGGTGAGTGGGTCCATGTGCCCTGGAATGGCTGGCTCAGGCTTCGCTCCTGTGGGCGCTGTACAGTGTGGACACTCTTGGCCACCCCGCTGCATGGCCACCCCGACCTGCCAGCGACCTTCCCTCTCTGGAAATGGAGGGCACAGAGCAGCCTTGAGGGAGACCTTTCTTTGCTTCTGGTTCTGTAGGTTTCTGTCTCAGCCCCCCACTCCTCAGCTTTTCCCTTCTGTCTCGGGGCCTCTCCTGCCTGAGTCTGGGGTGTGCTCCCTTCCTCCCAAAGCCTGAGAAGGCCTGCCTTCTGTTGTCTCCCTCAGCTCCCAGGAAGGGCTGGGACACTCCCAGGGCCTCGCCAGGGCTGCCCTTCCCAGTTTACAAGCGGCTTTCATAGTTGCCTCCTGTGCTCCTCACCACAGAGGTGATTAGGGCCACTTCAGAGGAGCGGAGCACTTTTCCCAGCGATAATGGGGGGAGTGGAGCCGCGGTTTGTTGAAGTCTTTGCTCTTCGAGGCAGTCAGGCCGCCTGGTGTTTATCTTAGGCTGCCTCTGAGGCGCTCACAGCCCTGCCCAGACATGACCTCATTCTCTCTCAAATCATCCCCGGGAGGCAGAAAGGAGTCTGAGACCAATGCTGTCCCCCACTTCACAGATGGGAAAACTGGGGGATACACACACACACACACACACACACACACACACACACACTATGTTAACAGGTGGCTCTGCAGTTCTAGGGGCCTCTAAGCCTGGTGAGTTCAGCTGTTTGGGAGGCAACAGGTCTGGGGCTGGGAGCAGCAGTGTCACCAAGTGTCTCCAAAGATTGTGGGCCCACAGCCCAGCACAGTGCCCCGCCTCCAGGATCGCACAGTTCACGTGTGAGAAGGGCCTAAGGAGGCAGACCTGGTGTGGCTGGAATTCCCTGAGTCTGGTTCCATGGTGGCCCTGGAGGCACACTTCATGAAAGCGGGCCTTTGTGTTGTAGCAACAAGTGCCGTGGCCAGGAGGGCCCAGCCGGGGGTGGGGGCAGTTGGTGGGCTGCCTGGTAAACAGCCCATGGACATCTCACCTTCCCAAGAACCCTGTGAAGGAAGAGCTGTGAGCCAACCCACAGATGGGGAGACTGATGCTCACAACTTATCCAGGGACACAGCCAGCCAGTGAGCAGAGGTCGGGCATCTGGCATCTGGCTCCAAGTCCAATGCGTTGTCTGCTCCACCAAGCGACTGACACCCTCCCCCCGCCCCAACACACACACAAAGGGAGGTGCACAAAGGCAGCAGGAGGGAAAGGGGAGACCTAACTGAGGATCCCAGATTTGGCTGGCTTCACAGTTTCACTCCAGCTGGCCCTGCCTTCCTGTCCTGAGAGGTGGTTAAAGGAAGCTCTGAGGAAGAAAGGTCAGGCTGGGAGAGAAGCGGGAGCTCGCCAAAATCCACACCCTGCTCTCAGAGCAGCAGGCTGAGCCAGCTGGGGGTGGGGGCAACAGAGATGAAGGAGCAGAAACTGGCCCCTGCTCACCCAGGGCTCCCAGACTGCAGGGTAGAGGGTGCTGAAACAGAATAGGAGATGCCAGGCAGGGGGCTGGGACACTGATCCCAGGACCTCTCTCTGCCCCAATCCCCCTTCTCCCACTGCCAGCCACACCTTGAGCATCCCAGCCCTGCTCCCTCCCTCCTCTGAGCGCTGTCACACCTCCAGCTCAAACCAGTCATTTAGCACTTGGCTTATAACCCTGAGTTGACTTTTTATTATATGTCTACATCTACCTTCCCAACTAGATCAGAATCTCCTCCAAGGCAAGAGCACATGTCCCCTGTTACAGTACATTTTTGGTGAAAAAAAAAAAAAAGAGGTTATTTAGGAAGTAAATCATTTGGGCAATGCAGTGGTATGTTTATGACAAAAAAGCTGGACAATGCATTACCATCACGGCCCCAGACCTCCGTGACGTCATTCTGCTTGTGACGTCACCGTCGCTGGCTACTGTGGCGCTCCGCAGCCCACAGGCAGGATGACGCAACCATCAGAACCGGTGCGGACCTGTGCGCGCCGGAGGTGTTAGCGAGGCTGGCGGCTAGAGGTACCCGGAGAGGGCGAGGAGAAACGGGTAGAGAAGCCCAAACTGGGTGGTGTCCGCATTGCCCGGACTGGCCCCGCCTCCGCGATGACGGACACGGGTCAGCCAATCCGGGCCAGCCGCGGGGAAGCGGAGCCTATCAGCGGCCGGGGCTCGGCCGGCGCTTCCGCGTTTGTTCGCGAGCCCCCGGCGCGAGCCCGCGGGGGAGGGGACGGAGGCCCAGGCAACGCACCGCAGGCTCCCCCACGTCGCTCCTCCTCGTTGCTCCGCACCTGGCCTAGCGGGTCTGCGGGCCGAGGCCGCCGCCTCCCAGGGGACCAGATGGCCTCGGAAGGCCTGGCGGAGGAGCTGGAAGCGGTGCTGGGGGGTCAGGGGCTGCGTGTGCAGAGCTGGGACTCGGAGCCGGCCGGGGAGCCGCGGGCACCCGTGCGGCTGCGGAGGAACGTCTGCTACGTGGTGCTGGCCGTGTTCCTCAACGAGCAGGTGAGCGTCCGCCCGCCGGCCCGCCGACCCACCGCCTGGGCCCGCAGCGCGCAGCCAGCCCCTTGGGGACCGAGGACCTACCGGCAGGAACCAGCGCTTCTTTGTGGGTGGCGCTTCCCAGTTTTGCAAAGCACTGTCATACTGACAACTGAACCTTGTGCGCCGAACTCTGAACCCTGCGATTGTCAGACGTACAGAGGAGAAAACCGAGTCCAGGAGCATGTCTGTCTCATCCCACTAGGCCTCGGTGCCTAATGGGGAGCGCTGTCTTATTCCTCTTCCTTTTCCCACAAGGTAGCTAGCACAGGCTGGCGGAGTGGGCTCTCTTTAAGATTGTTCAGTGCTGCAGAGACCTCCCCTGGGTCCCACGGGCAGTAACGGCACAGCCTGTGCTTGCATTCAGACCTCGCTCTTGTGTGATGCTCTTTTTGGTGCTGATCTAATACAGATTGCTGTGACAACAGCTAGAAGGGGCCAAGGCCATAGGTAGGAGTTATATGGGGGTGTCGGTGGGGGCATGTTTCAAAGCTAGACTTCAGTGTGAGAACAGGCCATAGCAGTTTGCAAATCAAGAGGGGAGGGGAGAGAGACAGTAACATATGCAGACAGTGCAGGACACATGGCAACCCCCACAGTGGAGTCTGAACCCCAGCCCCCGAAGCAGGTCCCAGGAATCTCAGCCCCTCTCTGCAATGGAAGTCCGAATGCAGAGGGGTAAATTGCAGAGAGGCACAGCTGTAGCTGGCAGCCACTCAAGGGCCATTCCCTAGGAAAGCTCAGCGGTTTGAGGGTGTCCTCTAGTAAGGGGGTCCTGGGGGATCGTGTTTAAGATGTGATCTGGCCCCAGGGCAAGGGAAGGCTGCTGGCTGTGTCCCTCCTTTGGCAATCCCAGCCTGGCGGTGTGAGGGTGAGGCTTTTCTCTCTCCTCTCAGGATGAGGTGCTCATGATCCAGGAGGCCAAGAAAGAATGCTATGGGTCGTGGTACCTGCCCGCGGGGCGAATGGAGCCTGGGGAGACCATCGTGGAGGCCCTGCAGCGGGAGGTGAAGGAGGAGGCCGGGCTGCACTGCGAGCCTCTGACATTGCTGTGTGTGGAGGAGCGGGGCCCCTCCTGGATCCGCTTTGCGTTCCTTGCTCAGCCCACAGGTACTAGTACAGCACACCTGGTGGCGGTGTGGGCAAGGGGCAGTGGATAGCTTTCCCCCTGCTGGTGCTCAGGTGAGATCAGCCCCTGTTCTGGCTGCTACAAGCCTGGCATCTCCAGGTTCCGGCCTCAGAGTCAGGGTTAGAGTGCCTCGGTGGCTGTTGGCTTTGCCAGGCCTCGCACTTCTCTCAACACAGACCCTTTACTCCCCCCCTCCCCCAGGTGGAGTTCTCAAGACTTCCAAGGAGGCAGATGCAGAGTCCCTGCAGGCGTGCTGGTACCCACGAACCTCCCTGGCCACTCCTCTGCGAGCCCAGGACATCCTGCCCCTGGTTGAACTGGCTGCCCAGTACCGCCATCAGGCCAGGCACCCTCGCATTCTGCCCCAAGAGCTTCCCTGCAGTCTGGTTTGTCAGCGGCTCGTGGCCACCTTTACCAGTGTGGCCACCCAGACCGTGTGGGTGCTGGTAGGCACAGTGGGGGCGCCTCACTTGCCCATCACTGCCTGTGGCTTCACCCCTATGGAGCAGAGGGGTGGCATCAACATGGCCATCTTGCGGCTGCTACAGGAGTGTCTGACTCTGCACCACTTGGCAGTGGAGACCAAGGGGTTGCTTGGACTACAGCACCTGGGCAAAGGCCATACGGATGGCATCTGCCTGAATGTGCTGGTGACCGTGGCTTTTCGGAACCCGGGAATCCAAAATGAGCCCCCCGAGGTGCGGGGTGAGAACTTTGTTTGGTGGAAGGTGGTGGAGGAAGACCTACAAAGCCAGCTCTTCCAGAGGCTTCAGGAATCATCTGTTGTCCCAGTCAACAGATAGGAAGGTGCCATAAGTAGACACGGAGCTGCTGTCTGTGCTCCCTCCACCACGGTTTCGCCTCCCTCTTAGGGAGGCAGGAGGTTGGCAATCAGGGATCCCGCTGTATTGGGAGCAGGATAGTTCTCCTGCTTCTCAGGGGGGGACTTCCATCTCTCCTTACCATGAGCAGGTCCCTACATTGCACCAGAAGGGACAGTGCCTTTAACCAAGCAAGGAGTCCAGAGCTCAAGGACCCAGTTGCCCTGAGACACAATGAGGGCACTGCTCCCTAAGGGGATATGAGAACGTTCTGAACCCGAGATAGCATCTTCTCTTCTACGCCAGGTTCTCAGGCACTTAGAACATGGAGGAGGTGCCGGGGGAGGTCACTCCAAGGATTGTGTCCCTTGCTGCGTAAATAGATGTTGCTTCCTTTGCCTTCCTGCCTAAATGTCTCTGTGGGGAGGAAGTGAGCAGGGAGGGGGGACTGCCCTCAGAAGAGAAGCTCCTCCCCTTGTCCCACCCAGGCCTTGCCAGACCGCAGGCTGACAGGCAGGGGCCGGCCTGGTGCTGGGAGCTGGGAGCAGGCAGGCTTCCTGCTGTCCACCTCGGCCTGTCTGGGGCCCACTGAGAACCTCTTCGTCTTGCCTGCCAGGTAGGAGGTGACCACATCCCCTCCAAGTTTCGAGCAGTGAGAATGCCAGGGAAGCTTCGGGTAGGCGAGGAGTCAGGAGCTGCCCGGGCCTGGATTTCCTTCTTGAGCTGATCCCTCCCCAGTCACTCTGCTGCCGGGGCCCTGGCTCTTGCCTCTGCCTTTTTGTAACTCTAGCCCAAACCAAACCCAAATCCTCTCATTTCCCCTTAGCCCAACTGAATCATAGTAGGAATTGTTTAAAGAAATAACTTGACTAAAATGTAAAGGAAAACTAAAAGGAATGAACCAAGAAAATACATTGTGTGCTCCTCACTGCATCTCAAGTCTAGATCTCTGATTCCGAGCTGGGAAACACTTGGTTGGGCTTCCCTGCTGAAGTAACTACACGCTGGCCCTGAATGAAGGACCAGGGGACCCGAGGCCCCCCAGCTGCTGCCTGCCTCTCTTGGCCACCATCTTGTCTTCCTTTCTGGCCTGTGGGGCTGTCTGTGGTAGGAGTCCTCCTGTCCATCCGAGGATAAACATCTCCGAAGACGGAGCAGAACCCTTCCACGCTCCCTCACTTCTCTCAGTGTCTGAGGGACCCACCCGTCCAGATCCACGTCAAAGGGCAATGGTATCTGCGCCCATTCTTTAGCCTATGGGAGTTTCCAATTGTGGGTGCCCATTCGAACCACCTGGAGAGCTTTAAAAACAACTCTGGGCCAGCCCAGAGACACCGATTTATCTCACGGAGGGTCGGGCTGGGGCATTGGTATTTTAAAAAGCCGCCCAAGTGATTCTAACACGCACCGAGGCGAGAACCACTGGCCAGCCCTCTCCGTCTTCAGCTTGCCCTGCCCTGGCGCATTCTTGGTGACTCCCTCAGAGGCTCCACGCACGTACACTTAGGGACAAGCTTTTTAAACCAGCAGGCCCACCGTTCACAAAAGCAGCCATACAGCTCACAACCGGAGCACCTAACGTGAGACGTGCACACAGATGCTGCAGATGGCCCACTCCCCCAGGGTGTCTCTGGGGCTGGCCAGCCCTCAGTTGTGGGCAAACTGAGCAGAAATAGTGTTGCCTGGCCAAGAGCCGCTGTTCCTGGCAGGCGCTGAGGAACGTCAGAGTTGCCCTGCCAGAGCCTGTCTGTTTACCGCCAACCCCTCCACTCCAGTGCTGAAAAAGGAACTTAATTTGTCTTACTTGGGGAGGAAGATGGGCCCAAATTAGCAGCGGAGCCCTCGGCAGAAAAGACGCGAAGGGCGGAGAAGCACAGGGCAGCTGTGTCCACGCAACCACACCATTTATTGCCGTGGTGTCTGGGGGGTACACCATGAGAATGCCAAAGTGCATCGAGGAGGGGCGTGTTTGTGACTCCTGGACGCTTGGACATGTTCAGAAAGAGTCCAGACCCAGTCTGCCCACCGAGCTTGCTCCCATCCCACACCCACACCCACGTGTGCACAACGCGTGCATGCACACGCCCGGTGTCCTTCAGCACAGCAGGTCAGTCCTCCCAGCTTGGAGGAATGTGGGAGAGGTAGAGGTCACTGAGTTTCCTCCTCTTTCATGTCACCTCTTGGCAACCCGCAGCTGGCTTCCAGAAGCGGCATGGGCAGGAAAAGGAAGCAAAAGGGGCTCTGGCCTGCTCCTCCTTGCCCAGGAGCAAAGCCAGCAACTGCAGTCCTGCTGTGAGGTAATGCCTGGCGCCGCCTGTGTGTTCCTGCAGGTCGAGACAGATTCGGGCCGGGTGGGGTGGCAGCCCCAGCCTCAGAGGGCATGCAGGGAGAACACCAGGCCTGCAGCCTGTGCCCCAGCCCCTCCCTGCCAGGCCTTGGGGCCTGCAGTCAGGTGGGCATCCTGGCCTCATCTGTACCCTGAGCTCCCTCGCTCCCCTGGAAGGGCATTCCGTCGAGAACACTGTGGGCTGGGCCCGGCCTCCCCCAGTCTCCAGCCCCTCTGCCCAGGTGCTGTGGACCTGCTGAGACGGGTTCAGAAGGCGCCAGAGAAACCAGCTGGAGCTGGAGCCTGGCACCAGCCCCCGGCTCCCCAGGCCCTCTCCCGCCCTGGTGGAGTTGCATCAAGGTTCTCATTAGCAGCTGCCCCCGCCTGGGCGCGGAGCATGCTTTGGCCATTTGCCATGAGGCGGTTGGGGATTTTGCAACAGTCTCCAGGAGGGCCAGGCAAGAAGAGTGGGCTACCCCTGCCATCCACTGCCCCTTCCGCAAGGGTTAAGTCAAGAAGGCAGGAGAGAAAAAATGTCAAGTCTTAGCAGAACCTATGGTACCTAGTGTGACAGAGTCTGGGCTCCCTTGCCCTCATCTGTCTGACCTACAGTCCTGACCAGCCCTCGCAGCCGTCAGCTCACACCCCTTGTGCCCACGGGATTGAATCACAGGTCTTGGCCTCGGCCACAAATGGCCTGTAGAGGCAGGTGACAGGCACAGAACACAGGAGGGTCTGGGTTCCGACGCTCACCTGGCCGTCACCCAGCTCCCCGGGAGGCCACCTCTTTTGTTCCTGGGCTCTGGGACCTTGGAGACCCACTTCCTGAAGCCCAGCCTGGTGTAGCCAACAAGGCAAGGTCTCCTTGAGGTGACCTGGGAGCCGAAGCCCAGGCCTCCACAGAGGCAGAGGCCCCTGGATCCAGAGGAGACAGAGCCAAGCCCCTGCGCCGGGAGAAGGGTGGCGGCGGCTGTGCCAGGCGGGAGGGGAGGCAGCTCCGGGCAGAGGTGAGAATAGGAGCCTCCCCTCCCGTCATGCTCCTGGCTCAGACGTGCCCTTCCGGGGGTGGGGGGAGGTGCAGGTGAGGACCCTGTGGGGGGAACTTGACGAAAGCAATGGCAGCCAGTTCCTTGCAGAATTCCTCCAGTACCACCACGCCCTGGAGGAGGGTCTGGTGGTCCAGCCTGAGGGGAGAGCACAGAGTCAGGGCTGGAAGGCCGTGGGTGTGCCCCCAGTGTGACCTCCCGGGGTCCCTAAGGCATAACCCAGTGGCAGACCCCTGAGTGAGAACAGAGCTCAGCAGCGGGCCCTCTGCGCTAAGACCTGGCACCCCTCTTCTCCCCCCCTCCAAGCACCTGCCCTCCCACCCAGGGCTCTGCCCCAGGCACCCACTTCTCTCGGTTACTTACTGCTCCCCAGGAATATGACCCATCAGCTGCTTGCGCACCAGGAGCAGTTTGCCTGGGAACTGGGGTACCCTCTGAATTCTCTGCATCAAGTCCCCAATCACCTAGAGAGGAACAGGAGGACTGAGGTGGGGACCAGTGACACTCCAGCGAGGTCCCGTGGTTCTGCTGCACCATGGCAGGGTGGCTGGTACCTGTGCTCTCCCCGGGCACTGACTAGGGTCCCCACATCTGCAGCTCCCGAGCCCCTGTCCTGTCCCCTCCCTTCCTGCCCACCACTGACACACTCCCTGGCATCCTTACCCGGACGAGCACAGAGAACAGACTCCTGCAGCCGGGGGCCAGGCTGATGTAGGGGTCCAGGAGGTACTCATGGATGAGCGGGTGGGGGAAGAGGGCGAGCCGGGACAGGACTGAGGTCACTTGCAGGTTCAGGCTGTATGGCTGCAGGGAACATGGTGGACAAACCCAGGGCTGTCAGGGGGTGGTGAGCCTTTCTGCACTCCCCCAGAGAGGCGCCTGGCCAGTGTGAACGTGCGCGGGGGTGGGAGGCTCACATGATGTGTGTGTGTCATGGATCCCTGGGGCTGAGGGCCAGAACATGTTAGGGCGTGTGGAGCAGAGGCGAGACGGGGCTTCCCGCCCGGGGAACGGTGGGGGGAGAGGGGGCCATGGAGCTGAAGAACCGCAGACGACCCGACCCCCTGCTCTTCCGAAGGACTCCAGAGGCACCCACCCGGGGTGCCACCGTGGGCCCCGCCCTCTGGCTGGGGCCCCGCCCCGCTGGCTACCTGTTCCAAAATCCGGGACATGCGGTCAAACAGCATTCGGAGGAAGTGCCCCTCAAAGAAAGGCCGCTCCGGCTCGTGGGGGTCCAGCGGTGTGAGAGCCAGGGGCCAGCCCCAGGGACTGACGCGGGAGCTGCACTCCTGGAACTGGAGCAGGAGGGAGAGTTGAGAGGAGGCCCGCGGTCAGGAGGCCCCGGCACACAGTGGGCCACACAGGAAGGTGGACTCAGGGCTTCGTGGCTGGAGCTGGGAGCGCCCTGGCGGAGCTCACAGAGGGAGAAGCCTTTGAGGGGCAAGGAGTGGGCCCTGGCAGAGGCCTCGACACTCACCAGTGTGTAAGCATCGTGGACGTAAGTGTCATATCCGGTCTCCTCCAGGAAGGCGGAGGTCTTGGCTTCCTCAGGAACCAGGCAGAGGAAGCTGAGAGACAGGACCCTCGGTGTGGCGGGGCCCCCCTGGTGCCACGCTCACCCCGCTCCGTCTCCTCCTGGAGGGAACATCCCCTCCCGGGCTGCGCCCCTCAGGGGTATGGCCAAAGACAGAGCGAACCCACGTGGCTCCGGCTTCCTGACCCGCCCCTACCTGTTGACGATCTCAGTTACCGCCGTTTTGCCATCCGAGTTGGTGGCGGGGGCTGGATGGGGCTTGGCAGAGGGCTGGAAGCCGGCGTCGAGGAGGCCGTCTGTGAAGTAGGGGTCCTCCTCGAGGTCTCTGTGGCCAGGGGGCACACGCATGGCACCGAGGAACCAACCAAAGAAAGAGTGTGGGGTGCCGAGGGCTGGGGTGGGGCCGGGGCCTCCCCGGGGCGCGGGGTCTCACTTACAGATTGTCTTCGTAGCTCTCGGGCTCCTGGGAACCCCGGGCCGCGTACAGGCGGCCCTCGAGGTGGCACAGGACCAGGCCGCGGATGATCCGCTCGTGGGGCTTCTGGAGCAGCTCCTCAAACAGCCGCAGCGTGGCAATGCTAATCTGGGGCAAGAAGGGGTCAGCAGGAGGCCCCTTCCTGCCCCAGCTTCCGGGGGCGCCTGGGAGTCGGCTCTCCCAGATAAGAAAAGTCCCCCTAGAAGGGGATCCCGCCTCCTCGCCAGGTTTTGAGGGGAGTGGATGGGTGGTGGCCTGGGACTCGGGAGTCTGGCTGGTCTTGGTTCCATCATTAATTTGATGCGCAATCACAGGCAAGAAAAATGGGCTTTTGTGTGCCTCAGTTTCTCTGTCCGAAAAATGGAGTGCTGGCCTCGCCCACCTCCGAGTGGCCAGCAGCCTGAAAAACGTTCCATGAAGGGAGAAGCAGGGTGCAGACCAGAAAGCATGTGATCACAGACAACGACTGTGTGACAAGAGCTGGCTGGCTACCATCACGGTTTCTTTTTGGTGGGGAGGGGTTCAACGCCTCAAAGGCAGAGCCCCCGGGACCACTTAATGAAGATGGGAGACCTCGGGAAATCCCTCTGGCAGGGCTGGGGCGGGAGCGCGTGGAGACCAGGGCGTCCACCTCACCTCATCAGAGAGGTGGTCGCAGTGCCTGATGAGGTGAGCGCACAGGGTGCAGGGGCCGTCCTCGGGGGCTGCCGGCCGCTGCTCCGAGCCCAGGAGGAAGGCCACGGCCTCTCCGAGCAGCGCAGGGGAGCGGAGCTGACGCAGCAGGGCCGTCAGCAGGGCCGTGGAGGTCAGGACGCTCTGCTCAGATCTATGTGGACAGAACACTGAGCCAGGCAGGGACAGGGAGGGGGTGGGTGGGAGGGTGGTGGAACCCTTCCTGGTTTCCTTACATCTCCAGCTGGTGTCTCTCTGCTCCCTCCCACCCCTCCTGAGGTCATAGAGTCCCAGGGCGTAGGCCTTTGCTAGCCCACAGTGGCTCTGAGCCACGTGTGTGTTGGGGTAGGCCTGGCCAAAAAGAGCCCACAGACTCATGGGACGCTGGCTAAGGAGGTCCCTGGCTGTAGGGACAGGAAGGGGCGGACGGGGTGGGCTGTTCGATCCACCCTATGTCCACATCTGAGGGGCCTGGACATAGACTTACACGTGAAGGAGCTGCGGCTGCAGAATCTCCATGAACAACTTCTCAGCCACAGCCTTTGCCAAGGCATCCGCCACCACCTGGGCACCAAAGAGCACGTCTTAAACACGTGTCCACCGAAAAGAACTGTCCGTGCACAGCATCCAGCACAACAGCAGAGGGGCCCCGCCCAGCTCCGCAGACCCCTCAGTTCTCCGGGAGACGGAGATGACAGCGGCGTGACTCACCGTGTGCGCCTCCATGATGAGGTGGTCACAGTAATCAAACCAGCCCAGAAAGGCAGCCAGGGCCTCTTTGCCTGGGAAGTTACCCTCATCGGACGGGGCACTGGGTAACCTGCGGGGAGAGCGAGGGAGGCTGTGAGGCCCGCCTCAGCTGTTCCAGAAGGAAGCCGGGCCTTTCTCCCTCTGCCCGGGAGGGAGCCTCTGTTGCAGGTGGGGAGTGGGCCGGGGCACAGGGGAGGGCGGTCTGTTCTACAGGGAGCTCTGTGGGTAGAAGCAAAAGTGATGCTTCTCTGGTGGGTGAGAAGGCCCTGAGGGTGGGCTGTAACCTTGGGAAGGAGGTGCCAGCAGGGGTCCCCATCCCTCCTGGAAAACACAGGGAACCAGCCGGAGGACAGACAGGACTTCCAGCCACTGCAGATGCAGCCCCGCCTCCCTGGCCACGTGCCTACCTCCAGGCGATGCCCTCTAAAGCAGCAATGTCTGCGGGGTCCAGAAAGGCGGGCAAGGACTGGTACAGCTGGCAAAGGTGCTTCACAACCGCAGGGCAACAGGGGCTGCTCTGCACCAGGTAGGTGGCGGCTGCCTGGGGGGCCACGCTAACGAGCAGCAGCAGATTCTCCTGGGCCTTCAGAGCCACACGGCCTCTCTAGGGGGCAGGGACACAACTTCAGGACCTGCACCCGAGCCCAGTCCCCCGGGCTCCGCCCAGCATTCACCCGGCCCAGCACCTTGCTCTTGCACAAGCCAACCAGGGAGGTGATTAGGTTGCTCTCCCCTATCCCCTCATCGGGCTCCTGGGTCTCAACAGGCAGCTGGGCGGTCAAGGCCCCGGCCCCACAGGGACCCCCGTCAGGAGCCTTGCTGTGGGGGTGGTCCTTGTCCTCGATACTGGCCGTCTCTCTAGGCAGGGCGGTGGACTCTTTGGATGCTTTCTTCTGAGCGACAGTTTTTTTACCCTGCAAAGGAGGCTAGGTGAGGCCGGGCCTGGTGGAGACCACTCCCCACGCTGCCCCTCGGGAACAGGAACGGGAACTGTTAGGGGCTCGGCAGGGAGCTGGAGGGGAGGCGCCCTGAGTGCCTCTGTGGGGTGGGGTCTGGGCCCCTCCGCTTCTGTCCGCTAGAGACACTCACTTCCAGGATGTAGGTGAGCAGGGCTGGATCCTGCTGGATCTTGGAGCAGAGGACGGTGGTGAACTGCACCTCCTCCTTTTCTGTGAGGGATCCGGGAGCTCCCCCAAGCCGGAGAAGGTTCTGGAAGGGGAGTAGCATAGAAACAGAGGGGAACGGGTGGCAGGGAAGAGAGGGGGCCGCACCCCCAGACACCCCTTGGCTTCCCGGCCCCTCACCTGCACAGGCCTGTGGACGTTGAGGTAATGCAGGAGAGGGTGCTGGACCTGGGCCAGAACCTTGCTGAAGAACTGGAACACCTGCTGCCGCATGCCGGGGGGGTACTGAGGGGCAGGGCGGAGGGCCGGTCAGGAGAGGGGGCCGTGCCCCTCGGAACACTGCCCTCCTCCCCTGCCCGGGGGCACCTTCTCTGCAAGCCTCCTTCCCTCACTGTGGGAACCGGCCCCCTCTGCGCTGCCCGTCCCCTTCCCACTTCATTTTTCTCCATAACCTTGTCGTCACTGAACACACAGGTGGGCTCTGTCCTAATCACCGCTGTGTCCCCTGACACACGGCTGGTCCTCAGCACATCTTTGCTGAGTGAAGGCTGACTGACTAAGTGGGAGCCTCTCCTCAACTGCCCTGACACGAGCAGTGAGCGGGGGAGGTGGTGGCTGTGCCCTGAGCCGGCCCCGCCGGTGTCCGGGCTGGAGGGGCACAGGTGGAAGAGCCTGGCACCAGGGCCGGGCTGGGACGCAAGGCTCCGGGTCCGCACCTCGGCCTTGCCCAGCGTGCACAGGGTCTCCAGGATCTTGTGCTGCAGCAGGTACTCGAGGCAGGGCCCGGCCTCGCCCGCCGCCTGCTGCCTCTCCTCGTGCACCAGGATGTCCAGCATCTGCTTCAGCCGCCAGGGGATATCCGTCTTCTTGGCCGGGGTGCTTTCATCTACTCGAGGGTCAGGAAAGAGGGTGAGTGGGGAGAAGATGAGCACTCTGGCTCCACGGAGTCAAGTCCAAGGGGCCTGGGGATGGGGTTGGCTGAGGGCAGGAGAGGCCAAGTTAACAGTCTGCTCCAAATAAAGGCCAGAGGAAATGGAAGTTCACAGTTCATGCCTCCATATTTAAAAACACAAAAGAACCCGGCCGGTGTGGCTCAGTGGTTGAGCGTGACCCATGAACCAGGAGGTCACAGTTCGATTCCCCGTTAGAGCACATGCCAGAGTTGTCAATGATTCTCTCTCATAATTGATGTTTCTATCTCTCTCTCTCCTTCTCCCTCTCTCTGAAATCAATAAAAAGACATATTAAAACACACACACAAAAGACCTTCTAGAATGAGGCCCAGGATTCAACTCTGAGAATGTGGGCATGCCCTGCTTTTTATCAAAGGGAAGAGCATCAGTCTTGTCCAAACCCTGCGGCTGACCGAGGGTCGTCGCCAGGGCTGCAGGCAGCTCTGGGCCTGAGTGAGAAGCTGTGGGCCCAGGGGTCCCTGTCATATAATTCAGAATCTGTCTCCTAGCAGCTTCCCAACAGATAATCTGGGGCCTGCTTGTCTCTTTTACACTCACAGAAGGCAATACTCTACTTTTTAAAAAGCAGAAAAAAGATGCCCAGCCGGTATTGCTCAGTGGTTGAGCATCGACCCATAAACCAAGAGGTCACTGGTTCAATCCCTGGTCAGGGCACATGCCCGGGTTGCGGGCTTGATCCCCAGGAGGGGTGTGCAGGAGGCAGCCGATCGACGTTTCTCTTTCATCAGTGTTTCTATCTCTCTATCCCTCTTCCTTCCTCTCTCTCTAAAAATCACAAAAACATATTTTTTAAAAAGCAGAAAAAAGAAATCTGTGCACGACCTTGGGTTCAGACTCAAACCTGCGGCACCACAGAGAGGCCCGGATGGAGAAGCTGGTTAGTGTGGCTGTCTTAGAGCTGCAGAGGCTAGCGTGGTTTTTAAAAGAAGGTTTTGGTACTTTGGCACTGGAGCACCCCCTAGCTTTTCTTGAAAGCACAGGCTCTTAAGCAAGGCAGCTGCCTCATCCACTCCTGTACCTCTGGTATAGGGACTGTTCTGGAAATTAATGGGTTGGGCCCAGGCAAAGCCCCAGATGGATCTGAGTCGGTTCTGGATCCCTTACTGCTCTCCTGGTGAGCTGGGGCTCTGTGTCAAAGAGGTCTTTGGACTAAAAGGTACAAACGTGCAGTTATAAAATCAGTCCTAGGTGTGTAATGTGCAGAGTGGTGGCTCTAGTTAACAGCACTGTATTGTATAATTGAAAGTTGCTATGGCCGAAACCGGTTTGGCTCAGTGGATAGAGCGTCGGCCTGCAGACTGAAGGGTCCCAGGTTCGATTCCGGTCAAGGGCATGTACCTTGGTTGCGAGCACATCCCCAGTAGGGGGGGTGTGCAGGAGGCAGCTGATCAATGTTTCTCTCTCATCGATGTTTCTAACTCTCTGTCCCTCTCCCTTCCTCTCTGTAAAATATCAATAAAATATATTTAAAAAAAAAAAAAAGAAAGTTGCTATGATTGTAAAAGTTCTCATCACACGAAAAAAATTATAACTACAAGTGGTGATGGATATTAATGAGACTCACTGTAATCATTTCACAATCTACCCATATATGGAATCAATATGTTATACAACTGAAACTAATATAATGTTACTAGAGGCCCGATGCACGAAGATTCATGCAAGAATGGGCCTTCCTTCCCCTGGCTGTTTGGCACCGTCTTCGCTCCGGCCCAGAGCTGCCTTCCCAAGCTGCCCAGAGGCCCAGAGCGGCTGAGGAGGTGCAGAACGCCTGTGTCGTCGCCATGGTGACAACGCAAGTGTCCCGCCCCCCCTCCCCCCACCGCTCGCGCCTGCGTATGCAAATTAACCCACCATTTTTGTTAGGTTAATTTGCATACTCACTCCTGATTGGCTGGTGGTGTTGTGAAGGTATGGTCAATTTGCATTTTTCTCTTTTATTAGTGTAGATATGTCAATTATATTTCAATGAAAAAAGAGAGATGATCAGTCTAAAGTTGTTCTCAACTCGGGGCATGCGCTGTCCCCAGGGGACATTTGGTAATGCCCGGAGAGACAGTTTTGGTTGTCACATAAGCGGGGAGGGTACTGGCCTCTCATGGCTAGAGATCAGAGTTGGGGCTAAATATACTGCAGTGCACTCCCACTGCCCCCAGCACGAAGAGTGACCCGTCCAAATGTCCACAGTGCGAGGATGTGAGGGCGATCTGGCTGCGACATCTGTCACCCCATTGATCGCCAGGGTTGATTCGGCTGATCTGGCTGGCTAGGCGGGTGTCCCCCTCCTCCCTCACCGATCCGTGTTCGTCCCTCCCGAAGCTGCGCGCTCGGTCGAAGAGGACGACCTTCCCCCCAGAGGAGAGGACCGGTCTTCGGTCAAGGGTATACGAGTAGCTGCGCTCCCCTGCTAGAACCTCCAAACAAGCTCTCAAGGTCCAAATGTCCACAGTGCGAGCCTGAGGAACCTGCTCTAACAGAGGCTTCAGAGGCCCTTGGACAGCCCAAGGCGACTTTCTCGTTCCTTGGGCTGCTCAGGCTGGAAATAAAGCCTTCAGGACGGTGTAAGCTGGAACCGATTCCCAATCTGAACTCCAGGAGGGGAAAGCTAGGGATGCAGGACAGGTTTACACGCCAATCAGGGTGCATCCACCAATGCCAGCACACCGACTACAAAGCAACCAATCAGATTCCATCTCCCAGTGAGTGAGCCTGATGGGCCCAGATGCCCAAGGCGTTGGTTCCCTGGTGTGTCAGCGTGGGGAGAAGGACCTGGTATTTATAGGCTTTGGTTTTGGTTTTTGTTCTCCCCCTACCCCTCCAAGTTGGCTGAGGGATAAGAGAAATTTGTTCAATTTCTTTTTTGTTAATCCTCACCTGAGGTATTTTTCCATTGATTTTTAGAGAGAGTGGAAGGGAGGGGGTGAGATAGAGAGAAATATCAATGTGAGAGAGATACGTTGCTTGGTTGCCTCCCACATGGGACCCAACCAGGGCCTAGGATTGAGGTACATGCCCTTGACTGGAATCGAACCTGCAACCCTTCGGTCTGCTCTATCCACTGAGCAAAAGTGGCTCAGGCTGTACGATTGCTTTTTCAATCAGTAAGCCCTGGACACAGGCACGTGGAGACTGAAGGCCTGGGTGACCCGGCTGGAAGATGGGGGCAAGTGGAGCTCAACCTCTGCCCTGCACAGCAGGCCCGCGAGAGCCCCATCCTCCTTGTTCCCGCTCCCACCTCACATAGCTCCCTCGCAAAACGTCAGAACTCTGAACTTCCGGGCAGCAGCTGTCACTTCCCCGGGGCCCCTGCATCTCTGAGCTGCATGGTGCCTCTGCCCATCCTTTCCTCCCAGTTCCTCTCACCTGTGCTTTCGATGTAATAGTGCGTGATGCCCTTCCAGTGCTCCACAAACGCCTCCAGAAGGTCGATGGTGGGCTCCCACTGTGGAGAGAGCAGACACATAACCTGTGTGACCACCGGCTCGGCCGCCACCCACACTCCCAGGAACGGACATTCCACTATCTGCTAGGTGCCGGGTCAGCGCTAGGACTTGGGGAGGCACTGCGATCGTGGGTTCTCAAAAGGAATAGTAACACGTTTCCTCCAGGACACATCCGAACTGTCGCCAGCGATGCCGTGGCATCACTCCCAGACCCCGCTCCCTGCTGGAATCACGGTGCCCCTGCCACAGGTCATGATTCCATAGTCCTTGGCCCGGAGGAGCTAAGAAAGCTGGTGGACACATCAGAGAAACAGATGATTTCAGCACAACAGGGCTGTCCTACAATAGAGGTACACAGAGAAGAACAGGAGAGCACCCCTAAAACAACAAGAGCAAAATGACATGGCTGGAACACACGCGAAAGACAAAGTTTTCAGGTCCCTCTGAATCGGAGGGTCTGCGGAAAGCTGTGTTCAAGGCCACACAGGCTCGGTTCAGCCAGATGGGCAACAGTAGCATAACGTTAAGGAAGTGCCTTAGCCCTGGCCGGTTTGGCTCAGTGGATAGAGCACCGGCCTGCGGACTCAAGGGTCCCAGGTTCAATTCCAGTCAAGGGCATGTACCTTGGTTGCGGGCACATCCCCGGTGTGGGGTGTGCAAGAGGCAGCTGATCGATGTTTCTCTCTCATCGATGTTTCTAACTCTCTATCCCTCTCTCTTCCTCTCTGTGAAAAATCAAAAAAAAAAAAAAGAAAAAAAGAAAAAAGAAAGTGCCTTGCCAAAACCGGTTTGGCTCAGTGGATAGAGCGTCAGCCTGCGGACTGAAAGGTCCCGGGTTTTATTCCGGTCAAGGGCATGTACCTTGGTTGCGGGCACATCCCCAGGAGGGGGTGTGCAAGGGGCAGCTGATTGATGTTTCTCTCTCATCGATGTTTCTAACTCTCTATCCCTCTCCCTTCCTCTCTGTAAAAAATCAATAAGATATATTAAAAAAAAAAAAAAAAGAAAAGAAAGTGCCTTAGCCCTGGCCGGTTTGGCTCAGTGGATAAGGGCATCGGTCTGCGGACTCAAGGGTCCCAGGTTCGATTCCGGTCAAGGGCATGTGCCTTGGTTGCGGGCGCATACCCAGTGGGGGGTGTGCAGGAGGCAGCTGATCGATGTTTCTCGCTCTCTGTCCCTCTCCCTTCCTCTCTGTAGAAAATCAATAAAAATATATTTTAAAAAAAGAAAGTGCCTTACTTATACGGTACGGGCCGCTTCTGTCCAAGCTCGGGCTGTGCAGCCCTAGCTCTTCCTTAGCTAGCTCTGCTCCCATCCATGCCTCCTCCAGCTCCTCCTGTTGGCCACGGGGGACTCTGACTCTGCTGGGAGCAAGCCCTACACCTCCCCCTTCCCAGTGCTCTCGCCATCTCTAAGGCCTGGCTGGTACTGTAATAACAAGCACTCCCCCTGAAAACTGCCCCAAAAGGGCATTTCTTCTTTTTCCTTGCAGAGTAAATGTTTGCAGGGTAAAAATACACAATCAGGTCGTCACTCTGCAAAGGTGCTCACTTCTACTCTGGATCTTTGCTCAGGCCACTCCTCAGCCAGATCCTAACGGCCCCCCGTCAGGTCCTCTGAGGGCCGGCTCCACAAAGCCCTGTCTGGGTTCCTGGATGCATCACCCTCTAACCTCATGCCTTACTGCACCACAGAACTCCCTATCTCCTCCCTTAATCGATTCAGGAAGTATCTTCCAGTTCCTGCTACATACACAACACCATGCTACATGTCACAGGCAAGACAAGGATGTCTCAGATCCAGTGCCACAAAGGAGAAGAGAACATAAAACCACACTGAGCAACTCAACTGCAGAATGCAGTGTGAGGTGAGAACACAGGAAAGGTGGGACAGTGACCTCCGGGAAAAGAGGAGTCGCTTCCAACAGAGAAGGCCGAGGTCACGCAGGAACTGAAACTGGAAGAACTGCGTGAGATTTCAACAATCAGAGATGAAGGAAAGACATTTCCTGCAGAAGGTACTCTGCAAAGTGTGTCTGGGGCAAGGATGGACTGATGAGGTTTTGGAGCCTTGAATGCCAAGCCAAGGAGTCTGGAGACGTATACATTTGCAGGCCATGGGGAGCAGGTCCGTGACATCGTCAGAGCAGTGTTTTAGGAAGTCATCTGGCAGTTGTGTGTAGGAAACGAGGGCCAGAAGAACGCTTTGAAGACCACTACGACAGGAAGCAGTAACCCTGAAGCTGAGGCCTTGGCTGCCCAATCTTGTCTTCTTTTAAAATTAGTTGTGGGGTTCACAGCCCTTACTAGAGTGACATCTCCCACAGTCGTCCCAAACACATGGTATATGACCACATCTTACCACGTTCTATTATCGTTGGGTTAGCAGTCATCTCTCTACTAGACCATTAGCATCCTGGGGGTCAGGGGCACACACATAGTGGCTACTCATTAATATTTACTAAATGGCTCAGCAACATGCATATAAGCCTAATCAATGGACACAGACAACAGGGCGGTGGGGGCATGAATGGGAGGTGGGGGGCAATGGGGGAATAAGGACACATATGTAATACCTTAAATCAATAAAGAAATTTTTAAAAAATGGCTCAGCAAGCCCCTTAAGACCCTGTTCCATACATAGTTCCTTGTCTCTTGGAATGCCTTCTGACCCTTGAACAAGTTTGTAATGGGGGCTCATTGAATCGCAAAATTCATTCATAGTTTCTGAAAACCTTGCACTGGCTTAACTAACTAATCCAGTAAAAAAAAAAAGGGGGGGCAGGACTAGGAGAATGCAGGTTAGCCAAAACAGACCATTAGAGAGAAGAAAGCAGGTGGATACTCTATACCTGAGACTATTGTTAGCTACTCTTAACTCTTAGACCAAAGAAACCATTCTAAATTTCTATTTCAAGATAAGGATTGCAACTCTACTTTTTTGTCAGAAGAGGGCAGGAAAGAGCAGCATGCTCCCTCCTTACCAAGGAGGTAAGCAACTTGCTGGGGTCTTACCCTGATGACCCAGGCCAGGGGAAGACCGACTAGTTTGTGCAAGATGTGGGGGTGCAGGCAAAAGGGGGGTTCCCATCTCTCCCGAGGGCCACACGGGGTCAGTTAAACTTCTAGGGTATGGCCTGTACACTGAGGGGCCGGAGAAGACCAGCTGCCTAAAAGTATCTCCCTTGACCACCAATATTTCCTCCAGCCTCTGACACTGAAATTCCGGCGCCTGGAGGCATTAGAAATTCACTCTCTAGGGCGAAAGTCTTGTCTGTCTGCCCTCTGCATGGAGCTGTCCTTGAGAGGTATGAAGTAGTTTGTCAGATCACTTTCTGAGACGACAGCTGTCTAGATTGGGGACAGGGAGGAGGGGAAGGAGAGATTACTATATGGAACCCCTCCCAGGCCCCTGGACATCTGGGAGGGCCAGGCTGGGGCAGGTGGGGCAGGTGAGGAAGGAGCCGGAACCTGTCACTTTCTTCCCAAGTTTGCTTAAGGCTGAGGCTATTCTCATTCATAACAAGCTCTGAATTGAGAAAGGGGGGTGGGGGGAGTGTTGGGGAGGAAGGGAGTGGAATCCAAGGTTGTTTTCTCCCGAGAAAATCTGATACACTAAACTGGTCACTTAGGAGAGGGTTTATGCTGAGACAAATGAATTGTTAACTTTACAGACAGGTTCTTGGCCAGGGTTACTTGAAGACAGGGCCTCCGCCTTCCCTATCTAAACTGAACTTTTATCTTACTGATGAAGTGGGCTGCCTCTGACCAGCCTCCACCCGCAACAGAAAATAGCAAAAACACAAACTCTGATGGAATGTAAGACATCAATACAGTCTTCCCACAGGGCTGCTGCCCAGGCCCCACCGCGGCTGGCTTCCCCGGACTCAAGGACTCCAGGCTAGGGCAATGAGATACACACTGGAAACCTGCAGAAGGAGGCTCCAGGGCGAGGGCCAGGGCCCCCCCAAAGCTGCTCCAGGGCCAGGGCGAGGGCCCACCCACCGGACTGTCTGCACTCTCCCCGGGGCCTGGCCCGGCTGGGCCGCACTCCGCACTCCCGGGCGGAGGGCAGGGCTCCGCGGCGGGGAAGGGCAGCGCTTTTTAAGCCCGGGGCGCAGGAAGTGAGGAGTGTGTGTCGGAAGGGGTGGGGGGAGGCAGAGGGGGGGAGGAGGGGACCTGGGGACCTGGAGGAAGAAGCTGTTGGGTGACCGGGGCCCTCGGGCACCGGCGAGCTGGGGGCTGGGAGCCGGGCGCAGGGAAAACAAACAGGAAGCGCTCTGGAGCAGAGGCGGGGAACGGCGCAGTCTGGAGGGCGGCGCGGCCGGAGAGGAGCGACTGGAAGCGGGCGGCGCTGTGCGGGGCCGCGCGAGGAGGCGGGGAGGGCGCCGCGCGGCCCGTTGGGGTCCCTCCCGGGCGGCCCGCGCCCGCTACCGGCTCCGCCCCGGCCCCGCGACCCCGCCCGGCCTACCGCGCCCACGGCCTCCTGCAGCAGCGCCCCGAGCCGGCTCAGCATGGTGGCGCCCGGCTCGGCTCGGGCTCGGCTCCGGCTCCGGCTCCGGCTCCTCGGCGGCCGCACTCCCGGCGCAGGGGCGGCCCCGCGGCGGCGAGGGAGGCGGGGCCCGGCCCGCTCCGCCCCGGCTGGGCAGGGGGCGCTCCCGCCGGTCCCCCGGGTCCCCGCGGGGCCTGTCGCGGGGGGAAAGTGAGCCGATCCCCCAGAGCGGGAGGGCGCCGCGCGGGGCGCAGGGTGCAGCCCGCAGGCGCCTTTAGGGAGCCGGGTGGCCGCGAGAGAACGACCCTTCCCCTCGGAGAAGGGCGCGTGGCCCGGGGAGGTCGTTTCCGGGGAGTGAGAAGCGCTGAGGGTCCCGTGCGTCTCCGGACGCCCCCGCGCCCCCCGGTCCCCCACGGCAGCCGCGGGCGTGTGTGGCTTGGGGCCCGGGCCCGCGTGAGCCCTCCTTGAGGCGGGCTGCGTGTGAAGGGCATGCCCCCCGGGGTCTGACCACTGAGTGAAAGAAGAATAGCTCACTGATGAGGTTCTATGTGGAATGCATGCTGAGGGGGTGATGTGTGAGATCCATTGGGTTACTATTAAAATTAGTTTCACTTGTTGCTTGTCACTTTAAGTGGGCACAGCGCTGGGCCAGAGGTCCCACGGGAAGTACCAAGGGGCCCCTTTTGCCCTTTGAGCTGCACCACGGGACGAAACAGAAGGTGGGTTTCCCGTGGACACAGGAAAATTATGCCCCAGAATTACGCAGGCGGAGCTCAGCAAGAGCAGGGGTTCCTGGAGTGTCCGAAGCTGGGGTCTTGGGGATGCATGCACCTTCTAGCTGCCAGCTCTGCCAGTTTAAAGCGACCCCCCTCCCCCCACCTCCACTGCTCCAGGAATGGAAAGAGGTTCTTTCTGAAGACAGGATATGGATGTCTGTTCAAAATATATTTCTGCTGACCACTGCCAGCCTGTGACTAAGGGGCAAGGCGCTGAGAGTCCCACTAGGAACTGGGATGGGGAGGGGGAGGTCCGAGTAGGCCCTGTTACAGAACCGTAGGACCTTGGGCTGTGGGGTCTTGTTCCCCATGGGGTCTGAGACCCAGGAGACAGTGACCTGCCCAGAGCGGGCTGTGTGCTGTGGAGGGCAGCCTGAGGCATGGGGAGGGCCGGGGTTGGCCAAGTCTAGGCTGACCTAGTACTAGTATTTGGAGCTCAGTTCTCCTACAGCTGTGTGAGGGGGTGGGGGGGAGATGATATTTTCTAACAGTTCATCTGCAGACGGGTCCCTGGTAAGGAGCCCTATGGGAAACAAGGAGGCTTTTAGGCCAAAAATGTGTATAAAGGGAAGAAACCAGCCCGTTTTGTGTATCCAGGAGCAACCTGGGAGTTGGAGCCCTCAGTCCAGCCAGCACTGTTCTCCTCTGGGCGCATTTCCTCTTGGGGAGGGAAGCGGCCTGATGGATTGAATCTGTTCCCCCGTCAACATGTTTCAAGGAACTCTAGGGTATAGTGGAAGTGTATCAGGAATCCATAGCCTTTTATTTGGCTTAACTTTTCATTTATTTTTATATTGTTACTAGTGGCCTGGTGCACAAAATTCGTGTACATTAAAAGGGGATTAATTAGAGGAAATATTTTAATATTGCTATTTTCCCTTTCTCTATAATAGAAGTGTCAGAGATGAAAGAGAATTAGTAAAATGAATATGAAAATCTCCCTCCTGTCAGAGTCTGGGGCACGCCGCGGGACCCAGAGTCAAGTCCCCACCCACCCACGGCGCCTCAAAATCGCACGAGACCCAGACCCAGCTGGCCCCACCCCCATTGGGTGAGATCCAGACCCGGCTGGCCCCACCCCCATCAAGCCCCACCAGGTGGGGGGCCCAGCCTCAGGTCCCCTGGCCTGGTGCTGGTTGGGGGGGCGCAGCCTCAGGGTCCCCATCAAACCCCTCCAGGCAGGGGGCACAGCCTCAGGTCCCCCGGCGCACCCTCAGGTCCCCCGGCCTGATGCTGGGGCAGAGGGTGCAGCCTGAGGTCCCTCGGCCCGGTGCCAGGGCGGGGGGGGGGGGGGGGCGTGCCATGAGGTCCCCCATCAAGCCCTGCTGGGCTGGGGGGGGCATGGCCTGAGGTACCCTGGCCTGGTGCCGGGGTGAGGGGTGCAGCCTGAGGTCCCCTGTCAAGCCCCACCAGGCGGGGGGCGCAGACTCAGGTCCCCTGTCCCGGCCCAGCGCCACACAGCCTCAGGTCCCTGCTGATTGCTCCTTAAGGCTCGTTATGGGAAGTCGGCCTCCACTGTGGGTGCAGCCATCTTGTGTTACAAAATCCCCGCCTCTGCTATGGGCGCCAACATATTTTTGTGATTGTGTGACGGTCAATTTGCATATCCCCTCTATTAGATAGGATTATTTTTAAAACATTTTTATTGATTTTAGAGAGGAATGGAGAGGGAGAGATAGAAACATCAATGATGAGAGAGAATCATAGATTGGCTGCCTCCTGCACGCCCCACACTGGGGATGGAGCCCGCTGCCCGCAACCCGGCATATGCCCTGACCAGGAATCGAACCCTGGCCTCCTAGTTCATAGGTCATGGTAACTTTTTAGATTGTATTTTAAAAGTTCTGATAAAAGTCAGTGGACACTCTTATGTGTGTTATATACCAAAAGTGTTAAGAATCACTGGTGAATTTAAATTCTGCTGTGAGGTTAGCTCATTTGGGAGAAAACCTTGAATAAAGTCTCTCTTCCTATCAGCTTTCAGGGTGGGGAACCGTTTTCCTGCCAAGGGCCACGTGGATATTTGTAACAGCACTAGAGGCCCGGTGCATGAAATTCGTTCACGGGTGTGTGTGTGTGTGTGTGTGTGTATGTGTCCTTCAGCCCAGCCTGCACCCTCTCCAATTTGGGACCCCTCTCACAATCCAGGACTGCTGGCTCCCAACCGCTCACCTGCCTGGTTGCCCCTAACCGCTTCTGCCTGCCAGCCTGATCACCCCCTAACCACTCCCCTGCCAGCCTGATCGATGCCTAGCTGCTCCCCTGCCGGCCTGATTGCCCCCAACTGCCCTCCCCTGCAGGCATGGTCGCCCCTAACTGTCCTCCCCTGCAGGCTTGGTCGCCCCCAACTGCCCTCCCCTGCTGGCCTGGTAACCCCTAACTGCCCTCCCCTGCAGGCCTGGTCACCCCTAACTGCCCTCCCCTCAGGCCTGGGTCCCCCTCAACTGCCCTCCCCTGCAGGCCTGGTCCCTCTCAACTTGCCTCCCCTGCTGGCCATCTTGTGGTGGCCATCTTGTGTCCAAATGGGGGTGGCCATCTTGTGTGTTGGAGTGATGGTCAATTTGCATATTACCTCTTTATTATATAGGATTTGCGGGCCATTCAAAATCATCACCTTAACAATTAGCCTGTGATATTTGGTCAAACAATTAACTCACCCCTAAGGCCTTGGCAGGGCCAGACCAAATGATCTCTCAGACCCTTTGTGGCCCATGGGCCAGATGCTCCCTATCCCTGGGCCTTAAATAAAGGTAGAAGGCTACTGCTGGATAAGGAGCCTTAACGGGCAAGTCACAGGCCCAAGTCAAGGAGAGGGGGCATAGATGCTGCTGCTCAGCAGGAAGGATGTGAATGGATTGGCATGCATTTTTAAACTACCACAATTTTATAACTTCTTATCTATGTGAATCGGGATTTTCCCTGATACTGTGCAACCAAATGCAATAATAAATTAGATTCTCCACTTGACAAAAGGGCAACTGTCATATATAACCCCTGACTTAAATTTTTTATGTTCATCAAAGCTTACTTTTAAAAAAAATATTTTTTTAATTGATTTCAGAGAGGAAGGGAGAGGGAGAGAGAGATAGAAACATCAATGATGAGAGAATCTTGAATCAGCTGCCTCCTGTATGCCCCCTACTGGGGATCGAGCCCACAACCCGGGCATGTGCCCTGACTGGGAATCGAACCATGACCTCTGGGTTCATAGGTCGATGCTCAACTACTGAACCACACCAGTAGGGCAATCAAAGTTTACGTGTTTTTTTTGAGAAACTTTTTGTTTTTATTAATTAATTAATTTATTGATTGATTGATTTCAGAGAGGAAGAGAGAGGGAGAGAGAGAAGGAAACATCAATGATGAAGGAAATCATCGATTGGCCACCTCCTGCATGCCTTACATTGGGAATTGAGCCCATAACCCAGGTACGTGCCCTTGACCAGAATCAAACCCAGAAGCCTTCAATCCCCAGGCCAACGCTCTATCCACTGAGCCAAACCGGCTAGGACAAAGCTTACTTTTTATTGATCATAGCTTCTTTATTCTCATTGATTTTCATAATAATCCTATATAATAAAAGCCTAATATGCTAAGTGTCTGGTTGTCCAGTAATCTGTTCAACCAATCAAAGCATAATATGCTAATGATATGCTAAGGCCGCTCAACTGCTCGCTATGATGTTCACTGACCATCAGGGGGCAGATGCTCTAACCAGTAGGCTAGCTTGCTGCTGGGGTCTGGCTGATCAGGACTGAGCAAGACAAGCTGGACATGCCCTGGAGCCCTCCCACAACACCTCCCCCCAGCTGGCCCCATCGGTATGGGCTGGCTGGACCCCACCCGTGCACAAATTTGTGCACCGGGCCTCTAGTCTATATATAAAAGCCTAAGCGACCTGCTGACTGGCCAATCGAATGACTGGTCGACTGGTCACTATGACGTGCACTGACCACCAGGGGACAGCCACTCAATGCACAGGATCGGGCTCCCTCCTGTCTGGATTGGGCCAAAACCAGCTATCCGACATCCCCCGAGGGTCCTGGATTGCGAGAGGGTGCAGGCCAGGCTGAGGGACCCCACTGGTGCATGGCTTCTAGTTGACTATAAAATTCAACTTATAAATGTACTTTAAATAGTAGTAGTAAGATCTAATTTTTTTTAAGGGTTGCTACTAAAAAGGTTTGGAAACTATTGGACTAAATAACTACCAAGGTTTTGCATCTGTTTGTACATTCGTGAGTACGTGTGTATTTTGGGGAGGAGGCACTGAGAGATTCTCCCTAAGCTTTTGTTTTAGGGACAGAGCCGCCAAGTTGCTCTGAATCTCAGGAACTTAAAATCCTTTAGGATATACTATCCAGTCAGCCCCACCACAAGCATTTCCCAGTGAGCTGTGGTTAAATACCGCCTCAGCTTGCTTTGTTGCTCAACAGTCTGGGAGCTGGGTGTACACGGCGGTGCTGGCCTCCCCACCATTGTCCCTCTGCAGGAACAGGTAAACTCTCCACACATTCACTGATGCCTCATAGAGGGGTGAGTGGAGACCATCCCTCTCTGTGCCTCCTAGTCTGGCCTCTCTGCTGCCCCTTGAGAGACAAGTGTGTATATTGGGAAAGTCCTCAGTTAGCGGTCAAGAAACTCAGAGGTTTGTCTCCATTCTCTACTCAGTAGCATGTAGCTTCAGGCTTCAGATGAAATGTCTCTATTTCACAATTTTCTCCTCAACCAAGTGGATTAAAATGATTTGTTGCCCTCACAGGTTTGTTGCGAGGATAAAACAATGTTGTGGACATAACAGAACTTCAGCAACTTAAAATCATCATCCACATTTGAGTGATTCTTACCCACTTTGCTTTTGTTTCAGCCCAAAGGACCAGAAACTCGTCCTGGGGTGGGAGACTGGATTCAGGTCACAACTGCAGTCTTAGGTTCACACCGGGGCCCCCTCCACCTCACCCGATCCTTCTGACCGAACGCACACCGCTTTACGCGCCCACCCATGGGCTCTGTTCCAGCCAGGTGAGTCCCCACACCAAAGTCCTCCCTCTGACCTTCCAATCAAGTCCTCACCCCTTCACCCACTTCGATGCCCAGTTCCTGTTCCCCCTGGAATGCTTTGCCAAGTCAACCAAGACCAAATGACGGTACCCTTCTCCCTCGGCCTCCGCTGGACCCTTGCTCCTGCTAGAGTTCAGCCATCGTGTCTCCATTCCTTAGTGTCCTCAGCCTGGTCCTTGATAGTCAGCTCACTGCCTACTCATATCCTGTTGACCTTTGCTGTGTGTTTGGCCTCCCGCTGAACTGTCCTACCTCCGGCGCTGGAGGGGGCAGTCATGTCAGATATTGATGAGCTCGCCTGTGCAGGGGAGCACTGCGGGCCTCGGTGGAGGACGGAGCAGCCTTTCCTCCTCGCTGGCTCTCTCTCAGGCTCTGGAGTATGTTTCTGCCTTTCCATCCACCGTCACCATCACACAGCCCTTAAGGGGAGGTGGCAGCTGGGAGCCTGCTGGGCCAGCCCCTGCTCTCGTGGCCCAGGTGGGGAAGGACAGTGTGTGTGTCGTCGCTCTACCTCCTCCAACCCTATCTGCCCCCCATTTGACCCTTCACTCCCATGGCTTCCCTCAGCCTGGCATCACCCGTCCCTCTCACCTGGACCTGGTGGCTCACAAAGAACAAGTAAATTTGGGGACCCAATGCAACCTTTTAATTCCAAGCAGAGTTCCCCTCCCCCAGTATCATCTCACACATACACACAGTGGAAAGGGATGCCAGGGTCTGGGCAGGAACAAAACCCAGACCTGGGCAAAAATATATATATATAATTATATACACATATGTATTTGTAGAGAAGAAAAGCTGGGAATGTTGATTAGGTAGGGCAGAGAGTTGGGTGAGGAAAGCAGCTGGGGGTGCCCCAATAAATTACATTCTTTAGAGAGCATGATGGGGGATGCATGGGTACGGGTGGGACCTGGTGGCCTGGCCTCTTGTTCCCATCCGAGGGAGCCTGAAGGCCTGGTCCTGCCTAGGGCCCTGGTGTCAGAAGGTAGAAAGGAGTCTAGCTCACTTTGCCTGGAGGCTGATGGGGGCCTGGGGTTCGGTATAGGCAACATCTCCACTCTAAGCCAAGGCTTCTGGGGAAGCCACAGAGCTGAGCACGAGGCTTCAAAGCATAGGATGTGCAAGGAGAGCAGAGGGTAAGCTGGAGGGCAGGGCAGCCTCCCTGCTGGAGGCTGAGCTCAACCCTGCTCCTGCTGGAGTCAGAGGCGGGAGGCGCAGGTGTAGGGGAAGCCTCCCAGGCGAGGCAAGGAGGAGTGCTGGGCAGACGTGGCCCTGGAGCTGTGCCTGCCTTCCTGCTGCTTCCTGCCTCACCTTCTCCGCAGGCTGAGGGTTCTACCCGGCCGCTGATCCAGACATCAACAGGCCTGCACCACGTGCCAGGTCCAGGTCTCCTCACTCCCTCTTCTAGGCCCCCTCTTCATGGGGCGGGGGCAGGGAGAGGGTGCAGACATTAACTCCGAGTGCTGGAGTCCAGCCTGGGTTTGCCCTGTGCAGCGAGGACGAGGGAGGAGGGGAGGCCCCTGGCTCATTATGGGAAGAAGGTCCGTGTCCCACAGCCCAGCACGGAGAGAAGGCAGGGCTCCCCTTGACCTAGCGAATGCAGCCCACCCCACCTCTGCCCACCTCCCTGCCCCCCCCCAGAGATGAGGCTTTAGGGTCCAGTGACCCAGCTCCAGAGAGCAGCAGGGGTGAGGGTCGGTCACGGAGTGCGGAGTGCGGGGCGGTCAGAAGAGGGAAGCCTTCTTCTTGAGCTCATTCCGCTTCCACAGAGCCAGCTTGCTAAACTCTTCGGGAGACATGGCGAACACCCTGGAGAAGTCCTCCGCTGACAGATGCCTCTGCAGGGGACATACCCAGGCCGCTTAGGGAGAGGAGGGCGGGCTGGGCTGAGTGACCCAGGGGGCAGGTCTTCCCCGCCGGGAGGGGAGGCTGCCCTTTGGAGCCCCTGCACCCGCCAGCGCCTTTCCCCTGCATACCTCCAGCCTCATCCGATCCACACCTGGAGGCAACTTGGTTCGCCCCTTATTGGTCACCACCAGCATTTCGTAGGGATAGATCTGGGGGGCAGGGCAGGGGGCACTCTTAGGCTCATAGTGTTCCCTGTGGCTGTCACCCCTCAACTCCCCAGGCCCCCTTATCAGCCTGCGGGGCCATCGGGTTCATGCCATGTTGCCATCCAGCGCCCCCAGCTTCCCCATCAGCAACTCCAGGAGGATCCCATAGCGCATTCACTTTCCTGGCTTCTCCCCAAGCTGCCCACCCCCCCTGGCTCTGCCGCTGCCCCTCACCTTCTGCTCCAGCACACAGGGCAGGGAGTTTCCCCGGTCCATCCTCCCCCTCTGGCCCTCTCCGTTCTGGGGAGACCAAAGCCGCAGTGAGCCAGAGTGGGGCCGGGAGACCTCCCCAGCCTTACCCGGGGCTCCTCATGTGCTCACCAGGCAACTGGGTGGCCCAACGCCCCCTCCCCCAACACTGCCAGTTGCCTGTCCCAGGCTTCTGTGCTCCGCGTCCTCCAGAGGGCACTCACCTGCAGGCCTGGGGAGAGAAGAGTCATTGTTCAGACCGCCCGCTTAGCCTCCCCGACCTGCAGCCACACAGCCCTGCCCACATCCCCGACACAGCTGCCCCAGGGCCTGCTTAAGCCCCTTTCTGCCAGACCCTGCCTCTCACCTGGGCTTCCGGCCTCACTCCCGGTCGGGCTGAAGTCTGTGGACTGCAGCTAGAAAGGACATAAAGGATCAGAAGGAAGCTGCGTGTTCCCCATCAGCCCCTTCACTTGAAGGGTCTTCCCTTCCCCAAGTAGCTCGGTCCCTCAGAGGACCCCACATGCACACTCCTCCCTTGCAGTCTGGGACCTGTGGTCAGGGACCTTACCCGGCTCAGGGTGGTCCTGCCGTAGGCCGGGAGGGAAGATGACTTTGATGTTCCACCGTGCAAGGCTAGGGGAGAGAGAGAGAGAGAGAGAGAGAGAGAGAGAGAGAGAGAGAGAGAGACCTGTTCAGTCCCTCTGGCTTGACAGTCATTTTGAGCGGGATCCCTCTCTGGTCCCCCCAACCAGGGGCAGGGCCGTGAGGGTAGACCTGGGGGAACCTGTGGTCTCTGTTGGCTTCCAGCTCCTGCCCATCACCTCCGGCGAGGGGCATCGTGCTGGTGCCTCTGAACTCTCTCTAATGCCTTCCCTCTAACAGAAGGGCACCAAACACTCATTTGGGCCAAATGCCCGAGTTAAAATCAGAGTTAGCGAGCGATAAATGATGAAGCTCCCCAGTGTAAAATGAACCTCTGGGGTAAAAAAAAAAAATGAACCTGACATCTCATGAAAAGAATCAAATCATTACAATTTTAATATCAGCGAATTTAGTACCCAAGTTTCAAACATTTGACCCTATAATACAGAAACAATACTTTCCTCAGCTCTGTCAGCTGCTGGATTGCACCCGAAGCCAAAATGTGGATTGCATGATTAGGTGTCACCTTCAACTTACACATTTAATAATATCACTAAGCTTTCAAGCACTGAGATTATAATTCAAGGAAATTGGTTTTCAGTAACAGGTTTTCCTAGGAAATCTTCGTACCTAAGATTTTTAGTTTGGGCAGATCTCAAAACTCCTTCATCTCCAATTACTAGAAATTGTTGGCATTCTATAGTAATCATTTTGACCAGACTTTTTGTTTAAATGTTTAGTCTTGACAGACTCAAAACTATAAGGAACTGTCTTCTTAAAACATTCTTATAAAATCTGTTACTTGGAAGTGGAATTGGTGAGAACAAAATGTGTTTTGGGGACCTTGTTTGTTTGTTTTCTCAATATTTAATTTTAAAACTACTTAAACACTTATTTCTGTGTAGAAAATCATCTCCTTTTTCAATATCACTCATCACTTATGTTTGAAAGTGACTATTCAATGTTACCATTAAGTCAGAATGACATGCCTATCCATAATTTTAAATGTTTTTTGGTTAGTTCTCATCCGAGATATTTTTTCCATTGATTTTTAGAGATAGTGAAAGAAAGGGGGGGGGGGGAGAGAAACATTGACGTGAGAGAGACACATCGATTGGTTGCCCCCCGCACAAGTCCCGACTAAGGCTGGGCATCTAACCTGCAACCCAGGCACATGCCCTTGACTGGGAATCGAACCCCTGACTCTTTGGTGCACAGGCCAATGCTCTAACCACTGAGCACACCAGCTAGGGCTCTCTATAATTTTGAAATTGTTAAGGTTGATTAGCTGTGACTGTAACCTATGCAATCCTATGACTTTTGATCACATACAAGTTCAGGGGTGCCAAAATGATGATGATGATGGAGACATTTGGCTATTCAGCTTTGCAAGGCTAAATGGAAGTTAAAGAGCTAATTTGGACTGAAAGCAAGTTCTAGTGGAACACGGAGGCCGAATTCAACCTTCAGAGCATCTCTCTGTCTCATTCTTCAGGCCTTAACTATTTAGCCCACATTCTCTAAAAACTCTTCCCACCCCTTCTGAAATACCATCCTGGTCTTTTGGTGACCCTGTGGATGTCCTAGCCAGAGACACACCTTAGGGTTCCTGACTCCCCCACCCGCACCCCAGGGCCTTCATCTCTACTGCACAGCAGGCAGCCCCTGCAATGGTCACCCCCGGACCTCGCTATCCACACTGCTTCACCCTGGCACTTGGAGCCCGGGGCCCCACTTTGTGACCATAGCGCCCGCCTTTGTTTGCAGCTTCCTTCAGCCTGGTTCCCAGCACACCTGCTCGTCAATCTCATGGGGACCTCTGGGGACCTGACCCACACTCCCTGTCCTTCAACCTGTGGTTGGGTACAAAACTGCTTTCACCAGTACTGAGCAGCTCACCTGGCCTGCATCCCACAGACCTGCCTCCACCAACTCTGCCTGGATCAGCCGTGGGCCCCGGCTCGCCTGCAGGCTGTGGAGGTGACCAGGTAGATGGTCATCACTGCAGATGGACGGACTGGAGCAGCTCCCTTCCCTGAGGCAGCTGTTGCCAACCTTCCCAAATCTCCACTTCCAATTGGCTGCTCCCAGATCAAGTCCCCACCTTCAGAGAGAGAGGCCCCTGAGGCCAGCCCCACATCCTGACTAACTCCGAGCCAATCCTCAGTTGGATCTAAACGTGTGTTCTCTCCAGGGTCCAGCCTGGCCCCATCCCTGCCCTCTCTCCTCTCTGCACAATCCCATCTTTCTTACGGCCTTACGACTACCTACACTGAGTGGCCAGATTATTATGATCTCTGAACGCATAATAATCTGGCCACTGAGTGTATGTCCTATATAATAAAAGGCTAATATGCAAATTGTCCCCTCGACCAGGAGTTCAACCAGCAGGCAGGCCAGCCAACCGCCCATGTCCCCTCCCCCTGGCCAGGCTGGACCCCCACCCATGCATGAATTCATGCACCAGGACTCTAATATATGTGTATACACACACACACACACACACACACACACACACACACACACACACACTGAGTGGCTAGATTATTATGCATTCAGAGATTATAATAATCTGGCCACTCAGTGTATACCCTGGAGACTCTCCATGAGGCCTGCCTTGTGCCTCAAGCTCCCGACTCAGTCAAACTCACACTTCAAATCCAACATGTCTCAAACCAGTCTCTTCACCTTTCTCCCAACCCTGCCTCTTTCATGATCTCAGTTCTAGGTTTTTCATCACCCAGCACCCAAGGCCAAACCCCAACTCGTCTGCCCCTCTCCTCCCACTGAGTCCAGTTGCTTCAGTCTCCTCTGTATTTCTCAAATCCATTCCCTCTTCTCTGCCCTGGGTCTATGTTAGCCCTTACCCAGACCGCTGGGAAGTGTGGTAGGTTGTCTCCAAAAGTGGCCTGCGACACCATCTCCCAGCGCCTAAGTGCCGTTCCTGTCCTCAGGAAATGGAATCTCCCCCTTTCTGGAGTCTGAGCTGCTCTGACCAATAGAATGCAGTGGGAGCGAGGCTGTGTGGCCTCCGGGCTTTTAGAGGCCTGTAACTTCCAGTTCTGGCTCTCAGATCTCCCATCTCCTCTCCACATTCTTCAAAAACTCTGCCAAGGAAGTCCAGGCCTATCTCGGATGATTTGAGGCATGGTATCCAACGTGCTGGCTCTCCGGCTCTCTGGTGTCAATCCTGCCACTACATGGCACACTCGGGCACTGATTCCAGGCTCCTGGAGGCCCTCCCCATTGGCCAGGAGGTTCCTGTTCCTGCCTTTGCTCCCACCGTCCCCTGTGTCAAACCCCCACTCGATTTGTCTCATTCTTCAAGACTCAGTGAGCACCCCCTGGCCCTCTGACCACAGGCCCTGTCACTGAGCACAGCTCACCACAGTACCTGCTACACTGCACCAAAATCGGTTTCCACGGCCATTTCCCCAGTGATTGGCAGCTACCGAAGGACAGGACTCTATTTTTTCACTCTTTGTAAGCCCCAGTGCCTCCCACATGGTAAACACCCAATAAATGTTTATTCAATTAAGCAAAATTAGCTAATTCAGCTTTAGCTGATACTATTGTTTATCATCTAGTCTTGTTCCACCACTGGAATTCTTGCCCTACGGACAACATGAGCGCCTTGAGCCAGTGACCGAATGTTCCATCTCATACACTCGCATTAGCACGGAGCTGGGCACATGACAGACAGACTCAACCGGCTGTTCAGTTCTGGCCTCAGGGTCTGGCCAGGCCCTCGAGCCCCCTTGGTGGCACTCACAGGCATGAAAGGGTGTCCGGTCGGGCAGGGAGCGGGTTTTCCTCCGGATAGGCAATGACTTTTCCATCTCTTCTTTCAAGATCATCTTTCCCAAGTTGGAAGTGACCTGGGGACCAAAGGGGGTGGATCCAAGACTTTGGTACTTGTGTCTCATCTCCAAAAGGTTCAGAGTTGGGCATGTTGCAGGCAGGAACGGGGACGGGTTTCCCCAGTGGCTGGGCCGGGAACCCCGGGAGCCTGGCATCCTGGTCTGAGGCACTGCCACATTGGGTTTGGCCACCCCCGAGAGCAAGGAGTCAGCGCCGCTCAGTGTAACTCTACCCGGTGGCCTCCCAGCCCAGGTCACCAGGCCCAGAGCACAAGCCCACGTCACCATCAGTGGCCTTTGCACGACTCCCAACACCCTCTCTCATCCCCTGGAGACCAGCAGCCTGCTCTCCCCCTTCTCCTCTTCCCCAGAACTGCTCAGCCTGCTGAGCCTGGCACTGATGGGACCACCTTTATGGGCCTTTGATCCTCATATAACCAGTGTTTCCCCCCAAGCAGCACAAAGTCCTGGGGTCCCTGCCAGGGCAGCAACTGAAATCCTGGGAAGGAAGAGGCACGCCTCTCATGCTCTGACCAGGATGCTCTTCAGGCGTGAACCCTTTAGAGCGAACAGCTCTGGAACCAGAGCGTCTGTCCCCAGGAAGACCCAGGAGGGGGAGAGGGGGCAGCGAGATGCTACCTTACTGAGTTCCTCTCTCTGGCGCTCCCTGAGAGCCTTCATCTCCTCCCCGGAGTCATCGTCTTCCTCCTCCTCCTCCTCCTCTGCGCCTCTCCGGGATGCTTTCCGCTTCCTCCATTCTGTTTCTGGGAAACACAGGAGAAAGCCAGCGTGTCAACCAACCATTGGCTCCACAAGTATCTATCAGGTGCTGGCTGTGTGCATCACACCGCGCTGCACATTGAAGTGAGCACTACACATTGTTTGTGTGTTTTTAAGAAAAGAAGAATAACAATTGCCTGACAGTGAGGCTGGGTGGACAATACACACTCACATAACTTAAATTCATTGGGACCAAGACCTTGTCTCATTTCTCTTTCTCTTTCCCAGAGTTCCTACCACAGAGCCTGGGATGTAGTAGACGTGTGGCAGATGTCTGCTGAGTGGTCCAATAAATGAATGGGAAGTGACGAATGACTAACCAATAGGGTGCTGACACCAAAAGCTCTAGGAGTGGGTGAGTGAAGAGCCTACAGGGTTCACCAGAGGACACAGGGTGGGGTGGGGTGGGGGTGGGCTCCTGGGGCATCCCCATGGGCTATGGGCAGTGTCCTGCCTCCCTGTCCCCTCTCAACAGCTTCTCTTACCCACAACAGCCAGTGATGGGGGGCATGGCCAGTAGTCAGTCTCGATCTTGGCTGGCTGGTTGGGGTCGGGGGGCTGGGCTGCAGGGAACTTAGATGACTCAATGATGAGGTCCTCAATCTGGTGCTTGCTCTGAGGGCTGCCTCCCATGGACTCTGCAGGTGGAGGTCAGGGTCAGCCTGTGCACACCCCAGCCCCGCACCTGCCCCCCTTCACACCTGTGAGGTTGTGGGTGTCAAAACAGCGCACAAGGAAGCACAGGGCACGGTGGTGTGCTGATATGGACAGATACTCTCCTGTCCCCTCCCAGCCTTTGGCACAGCCTCCCAGCCTGGGGATCAGGTGAGTCAGGGGCCTCACCTCTCTGCTTGTAGATGGGTGGCTTCTTGTAGATGTTGGAATCTGGGCGGGTGGTCTCTGTAGAGAGCAAAGTGGAGGAGAAGGAGGATGGGTTGATGGCGGGGAGGCCAGGTCAGGGATGAGAAAGGAGGCAAGGGGAATGGGAGAAGGTAGCACATTCATGGGCTCCTGTCAAGAGCCAAGACAGAACCAGAGTTCCTGGAACTGTCCCCGAGGGGGCTGGGACTTGTTGCACTCTTTCGGGTGGGTGGGAGGGAAGATGAGACAGGTCTACCATCTTTGGGAGCTCTGCCTGGGTTCTGGCTTCAGGGGGGTCTGGCCAGTTCTGTGGGGAGCGTCTACCCCAGCAAGGGGCTTGGATTCCTGAGGGAGAAAAGAGGTCCTAGGAGAAGGATGCCACCAGGCTGGCAGTGAAACCTACCAGGATGGTGGAAGTGGGGCAGGCTGGTTCGGGGGGTCCCAGTGGTTCTTGGGGCTGAAGCCTGAGAGATGGTTCCAGGGGACCGGCTCTCCGCCCACACCTGCAGAGCACAAGTGAGGTTCGCTGCAGCTCCCGGGTCCCCTACCCAGCCCTTCCGACCCATGCAGACGCAGCTTCACCTTACTCCACCATCTCTGTCTCCCACCCGCGCAGCCCCCAAGATGGACAGATAGGTGGACAGAGCTGGCCGGTGACAAAGGAGGGCCAGTGATTCCGGCATCCCTGGCTCTGCAGAGCCCTTTGGGGGCAGGGAGCTGGGCCTGTGGGAGCAGGGCTGGCAATACTCACCTCTGGGGACGGAGGGGGGGATGTGGATTTGGGTGACAGCGAGCGCTGCGAAGGAGAGGAGCTGGTCAGAGCCACAGGGTAGGAGTAAACCCTCGTTCCTAGAGCCCCAGAGGGGCCGCTTCATCCCTCCCCCAAGTCTCCATCCTTACCTGGCCGATGTCTCGGCATCTCTTCTCTATCCACCCTCCCCGTGCCCAGCGCTGGCCCTCCCTGCCCCCTCCCAGCGCTCTCCTGGGCAGACTCCTAGGTCTGTCCCTAGGGTGCACCAGGAAGCCACCGGCCCTGGAGCAGTGCTTGTGCTCTGAGGGCCAGCGGAGGATGGCTGTGGCACCGTCCTCAGGGCCAGACCCACAAGCATCGAGGATGGAGTCCGGGCTCTTGGCGGGTATTTAAGTCTCCCTCCGGCCTGGCCCCATCTCACTGCTCAGCCACGACACTACCCCTCTCTCAGATACCATTTACGAAGCACCTGGCATGTGTGCTTTATCTCGTGCACTTGGCTCCCTGGTGAGATGGATGGGCAGAGGTACCACCTCCATTTTACAGGAGGGGAAGCTGGACCACACTGTCACAGGGGTCACTCAGCTAGGACTTTCAGCCTCTGGGGTCAGTGCTTCTGGGTGCTTTCCACAAATCTGCTATCTTTCTGCCTACTCCCCCCGCCCCCCGCTCCCCCCTGACCCGTTGGGGTCGCTGCCATTCAGACACAGCCTCCCCTGCTCTTCCATGGAGCCCTCCAGCCCATCTCTCCTGCTCTCCACAGCACGCGGTTATCTCTGGGTGAGTCCTATGCACAGTTCCCTTTCTTGTTTTGGAGTCGTTTCTCCAAGAGAGAAAGCAGGACAGGGATTCTGCCACGCACCCAGTGTGGCCTGGGGGAGACCTTCCCCCCAAGTCCTGCCCAAGAGGAAGCTTCCCCCCCGCCCCCCACTTACCTCCCGGCTTCTGGGCAGCTCCACGTGCTCCAGGAGAGAATAGGTAAAGTGGGGCTCGTAGATCATGAGGTCAGGCCGCTCGATGTCCAGGATGGCCTTGTCCTTGGGGAGGGCAGCCAAGTCTTTGTAGCCCAGCACCTGGTTGTCCATCTTGGCCTGAAGGGAAATGGTGCTGATGGAACCGACATGCTCAAAGGCTCACCTGGGATCCTGGCCTTACAAGCTAAATTTGCAACTTATTAGGAAGAAAATGGACAGCCTTTTTAGATGTCAGCTCTGCGCCAAGTTCCATTATTCAATGTTAAGGGTTTAGGGAGTCCTTCGCCGAGCACTCAGGGTACAAGACAGGACCAGACCAGAAGGGCAGTGGGGGAACCTTCTCAGGCTTTCGGGGTTCTCTCTGTCCACCAGCCCTGGCAGAACCACCATCAGGGAGGCTGAGTGAAGCGGCACAGCGGGGAGTGTGTCCCTGCCCTTCTCCCTCCCAGCCTGAGGGTGCTGGTGGCCAAGAGGTACTCACCACAATGCTGGAGGGAGAGCCGGGAACACTGGAGTCTCGGGAGGAGCTGACGCTCCCGGGGGAGGTAAGTGGTTGCTGGGGAGAGTGAGAAGGCGGGCGTGGGAATGTGTGTGTGGGCGAGGGCCAGGGGCAGGGCGTTCCAAAGGGTGGGCCAGGGCCGAGAGGGTGTCCTAGGCCTCTGGGACCCCAGGGTGCGGCGCTGCGGGCAACCACCAGGTGGCACCATCGACCCCGACCTGACCCTCTGCTGGAAGCCTGGCCACACCCACCCGGAGCCCCAGGCCCTCGCTGCCCTGCGTACCTTCTGCAGCCGCTCCATGCAGCCGGGAGGTGGTGGTCGGGTCACTCGCAGATCCCTGGGCGCGAGGGGAGGCGACGGGGCGTCAAGCTCGGCCCGGCTCCTGGGCGCTGTGCGCTTGGGGCCGCGAGGGCAGAAAGGGCGTCCCACTGGGCGGTAGCGTCCTCATCCCTCGGTGACTCTCCAGGCTGCTGGCCGAGTGCAGGGCCTGGAAGGGGAGGGAGGGCGTGCCAGCCAGGCCGTGGGGCCGGGATCTCAGCGGGCCTGGGCTGGGGCTGGGCAGCCGCTCTTGCTGGGCCTGGGCTCCGGGAGCAGGGCGGAAGGCGCCGGGCCCCGGCTTTCCATTCGCTCAGCCTCGGGAAGCCAGCGCTGTGGCCCGGGAGCGGGAAAGTGGAGGGCTGCACTTGTTTTTGAGCCATTGTTCTCTGGCTAGAAAGGAAATGACGCCAGGGGTCAGCCATCCCTGGGCGGCCCTACATCCTTGCTTCGTCACACCTGCCCTGCCTGGGGCTGCAGCCAGTTTCGGACCCAGGCTCTCACGCCTCGGTCTCTACGGTGCCCCTTTCCCCGGCTCTGTGCTGGCCCCTCGTCCCACTCCACCTCCATCCACTGTCCACTGTGCCAGCTAGCTCTCACCCCAGGAAGGCCGCCCACAGAGGGTCTTAGTAATTAATGTCTATGGGGTGAACAGGCAGGGAGGAGAGGACAGGGTATGAAGCCCACTTGGGGTGAAGTCATTGGCCGGGGGGCGACTTGGAGTGAAGTGGTCAGGTCATGGGCTGGGGGTGCCACTCTGACCCGGGTTCTGCCCTGGTTTCGACCCCTGTGAAGAAGGGAGAGGAGGGTGGAGGCAGCCCACATCCCCGTGCAACTGTCTCTGTACCGCAGTCAAATTCACCTGCAGGGTAAAGCCCCCTTTGGGGCCAAGGCCCCATCCCAGTGCCCACAGCCTTCTCATGCCTGTGCGGAGGCTGCCCTCTGAAGTGCTGCTTCCCTGCAGGGAGGCACCAGGTGGGCACTGCTCTCCCTTTGTTCCCAGGGAGTTAGGCCCTGTCTTCTGCAATAGATTATGAGTTCCCTGCAGCCACAGTCTCCTCCTTCTTCAGTGACTCCCTTAGCAAAGCTCCCATCCCTTCACCCCCACACACACACCGCACTGGACTCACAATAACCATTCAATGAATGCCTGGCTGAGTTTCCAGTGTGAGGGTGGCAGTGGGAGTGTCTTCTTATCGGCAGGCAATAAGCCAGAGTGAAGAGAACTGATGGCTACAGAGTGAAGAGAACTGATGCCTAATGCAGTGGTTCAGAGCATGGACTCTGGACCTGAGAGAGCCTGGGGATGAGTATAAAAGTCTGCTACTTAGAAGCTGTGTGACCTTGGGCAAGTTACTTACCCTCTCTGTGCCTCGCATTTCTCATCTGTAGAATGGAGGATAATGTCATAGGGTTGCTCTGAGTATCAGATAAATTATAATACGTGAAATGCTCAAAGCGCTATAAATTCTATGTAGTGTTAGCTATTATTCTTTCTCCCTCCACAAGGGCTAATGGACTTCGATGGTTTTTCTGTAGCCATTCTTTGCGACAGAGGGTCATGGGTCATGAAAGACTGAAGTCATTGGTGCTCCCAATCGCATCATCTATTACTTTGTATCAGGCCATTCTGCTCACTGTCTCTCCACCACCAAAACCACCTGCTTGCTGCACAAGCAGCTCTCACCCCCACTCCCCTGCTTTTGCACATGCCCTTCCCCTGTTCTCCATCCACCTCTTTTTCTTTCAGATCCCACCCATCCTTTGAGGTCAGTCCTCAACCCTCCTCCCCGGGAGGCCTTCCTACTAGTCTAGTCCCCACCCGTCTCTGGATTCCAGTGGGACTTGAAAAAACAACAACCGTAAGGCTTAGTCCTTGATTAAATGTTGCCTGACATGGGAACATGTTTTGTTTTTTGCGAACTAGAATGGCTGCTAACTTCTGGAGGGCAAACAGCAGTCATAATAGCGATCGTGTTTTGCATGTGCATGCTAGGCGCTTTGATAAGCACTTTACAAAGATTATTTGGTTTCATCTCCTATAAGGTAGACCCATCTGGCATGTGAGGAAACGGAGGCTCAGAGAGGTTAAGAACTTGTCCAGAGTCGTGGAGCTGAAAATGGCCACATCTCAGCAATGGCGTGAGTCAGAGTGCCTCCCCAGTGCTGTGTCAGGTGCATCCGCCACGTTTCTGAAGTCTTTGTGGAATTCTAGAGCCACGGCTTCTCCAAGACAGACTCTGGCCTCAGAGCCACGCGAGGTATCTGTGCCCACGGAAAGACTCCATCCCGCAGTTCCCTCCTTTTCCTGCCTTCTTAGCACTCGCTCTGTAATGCTTTCAACTAGCCGTCTGAGGACCAGAATTAACTCTGGTCCACATTAAAGGAACTGCTAGCTCCCTCTCACTCCTCTCTAACCTTTACTTTATTAACAGCCATTGTCAAACTAGCAATACACTTTGCTTAGTCTAGAGGCATACACTTATTCATCCATTAGTCCATCCATCTACCCACCCATCCATCCATCCATCCATCCATCCATCCATTCATCTATCCACCCATCCATCCATCAATCCATCCATCCGTCCATCCACCTATCCACCCATCCATCCACCCATCCATCCATCCATCCATCCATCCGTCCATCCATCCACCCATCCATCCATCAATCCGTCCATCCATTCATCCACCCATCCATCAGCCCACCCACCCAGTCATGTATTGTTTTCCCATCCATTCACCAAGTACTCTCTCAGCACCTATTCTGCAAATGACCACAGAGCAGCACTCGGTGATGTCCTCTGGAGAACACAAAGATGAGTCAAAGGAGCTCGCTGCCCCTCCAGAAATGAGGCCTCCCTACAGAGAGCTCCCATGCAAAGCAGAAAATTACACGTGTCTGATAAGATCGTCTAAGGGGCTGTGAGAGGTCCCAGGAGAGAGAATCACTCTTGCTGGGGCATCCAGAGGGGAAAATAAAGAAGGTTTCTTCCTGGAGGAGGTAAGTGAGGTGGGCCTTGAAGGATGCCCAGTTTGAAACCATGCAAACATGGGAAAAGGGATTCCTGAAAGAGGAAGCAGCAGGAGTGGAAGCGGGGCCAGGAAGCACTGGTCAGTCTGCGGAGCAGCACGCATGGCCGAGTCGCAGAGCTCATGAGGTGGAGGCATGCCTGGGCCAGGGGGTTGGGGGCAAGATTGTGGAGGCCTTTGAACCAGGACCAGTGGGTGTGAGATTGTATTCTGTGGGCAACAGGGGCCATGGAATGCTTAGAAACTTGTGTGAAAGAACAAAGTGACAGATCCAAGCAGTGCTTTGGGAAAGGGAATCTGGCTGCAGCCTGGGAGAGGGATTGGACAGAAACAGAGAGGGAAGCCAGGAAGCCATGGCAGCAGTTGCGGGGTAGGCGAGGGGAGAGGGGGGGGGAGAGGGGGCAGGACTGTGAGGGTCTAGACTTGGGCATGGGGCCAAAGATGGAAAGGGGCAAATGGGAGATATCCTAGAGGCAGAATGTGCAAAGCAGGACTTGCCCAGAGAGCCCCAGGGGAGAGGCAGCTTGCAAGGCTGGGAGACAGGAGAAGGGGAGCCATGAGTTCACTCTCGCCGGGTGGAGGCGGAGGCGGGTGTAGCAGGTGAACAGGTGGGAATGCCCAAGGAGAATAGAGGTTGCGGGAGGAGCAGGCTGGAAACAGAGATTTGGGAGCCTGTGAGCTAGAGGAGGTGGTCTGCCCAGGAGGTTGCCAAGGGAGAAAGAAGGTCAAAAACAATCCTGAGACAGCATGAAAGGGAGGAGGAAAACTACATGGCCAGCTCCTAGAAGAGCAAGGGGGAGGGGAGGGGTGTGTCTGGTGAGGCTTTTTTTTCTGCAAAGGGCCTGATAGGTAGTAAGTGTGCAGTACAAACTGAGAGAAAGGATGGGAGTGGGGAGGGAGGAGGGGCTGAGAAAGAACGTCAGGAAGCCGAGAGTCCATCACCCAGAGAAGGCCAGAGTGCTGAAGGGAGTGACAACTCGCCCGGTGGGGGTCAAGGCCTGGTGGCCTCTGAGGGCATCTTCAGCAGAATAGTGAGGCCTCCTTGTTAGGGATCACGGGAGGGGGGCGGGGGGGCAGGCCTGGCCTGGACCCCTGTAGGGAGTGCTTCCAGGAAGTGCCCAGAAGGGCGGGGTGGGGCGGGGCTAGGAGGAGTAACTCTGGAGGAAGATTGGCTGGAGGCTAAGGAAGGGGGAGCCTGGACCATGCCTGCAGGCAGAGGGAGCCAGTTCCAGCAGGTGGAGGGCCAGCTTTAGAAACGCTTGTTTCCCTGAAAGGAGAGGACAGGGTAAGAAGCAAGGTGGCCACCCAGAGGGGCATTGAGAGGGGCCAATCCCAATTCGGGGGCTTTTATTAAAAGTGAGAGATAAGGTCCTATGCTGATGTCACAGGCCGGCTAGGCAGAGGCTAAAGAGAGCAGAGGAGGGTTGCAAGGGTCACCGTGGGGAGTGTGGGTGGCTGAGCCGAGAGCAGGTTGGGGAGGACAGAGAGCTTGTCTCCGGGAGGCAGAGGCTGCACCTGGGTGGCCCTGGCACCTCCCTTTGAACTGTTTGAGGGGACACAGCGGGGCAATGACTGTCTATCAGTGGTAGCTGCCCAGGGAAGGAGGGAGGGGAGGGGTCGGAGGTGGGCGGTGCCACAGGTGTGCATGGTCATGCCGAGACCCACACTCACACATGCACACGTCCCATGGGCATGGCCTTTCAGAAACGGGGTTCCACAGAATGATGTCTCTGCTCTGTGCACACCGTGCCATCCCCGGGGCTGGGTCGCCCCTCTGCCTCTGGGTCTCGGCCCACCGGTGCCCACCGGGATGTCAGACACACGCTGGTACCGTGTTAATGTTTTGCCCTTCCCGGGGCACTACTTGTTAATGTGGGCTCGTCTACGGCGTGAGGTATCACTGGTGACATTTTAAGCCAGGAGGGAGAATGTTTTGGAGTGGAGGAGTGAGGGTGGGGGTGGAGTTTTCTTGGCTTCTGTCAAATCATACTGCAAAGCAACTGCTTACTCCACCCACACATAGCACCCCCCCCCCCAAAGCTTCTTTCCTCCAAGTCCACACCCCCTCTCACTCAGCCGCCTCCAGCCCCCACCCTCCAGCACCTGCGCCGCGCCCCTCCTGCCTCTGCACGGACTCCCCTGGCGAGGCCACAGGGCAGGCTGCAGCCGGAAGGCCGGGCGGGGTGGGAGGAAGGGGAAGACCTGGGAGGAAGGCCAGCCCAGGTGGCGGAAGGGACACCTCAGCTGCCCCAGCTCTGATCAGACACCGGCGCCTCCTCCTCCTTCCCCCGTCCACCCCGCCCTCCACGGCTGTGCTGCCTGCCTTATCTGAGCCGCCAGCCAGCCCCACCTCACACTGCCCACCCGCATCTCCAGGACAACCGGAGCCTCAGGCTCCCGGATGGGGCGATAAGACCCACCCACCCACCCACCCAACAGGCTGGCTCTTGCTCCAGGTAGGGGCTGACCTGACTGTGGCTGGTAGAAATAAAGGCTCGCCCGGGCCCTAGCTGGTTTGCTCAGTGGATCAGCTTGTGGACGGAAGGGTTCTGGGTTGGATTCCCATCAAGGGCACATGCCCCAGTTGCGGGCTCGATCCCCAGTAGGGGGCGTGCAGGAGGCAGCCGACCTAGAGACCAGGAACCCGTGGCCAAGAGGTTAACTTGCCAAAGGCCGCCCGGTAGAAGCCAGGCTGGAATTCCTGCCCAGGCCTTCCTTTATCAGGTCAAAGCCAAGGAATTCTCTTTGCAGCGGGTCCCCGACGATCCCACTTAATCTGAACTCGGAACTGGGGTCCTGTGTGCCTCCCTCACCGGCCCGGCCTGTGGACAGTAGCGGGAGGCTGGGGGTTGGGCTCCGGCCGCCAGGCAGGGTCCGGCCGAGGCGCTGGCAGTAAAGGAGTTATGAAGGGAGGCTAGCTGTCCAAGTGGGCTGGGGTCAGCGTGGCCGGGCACGTGGCCTCCCCTTCTTCTCCAGTTTCGTTCAGTGTGACTGACGTCCTGGCTCCCGCCTCCCGCTCTCTGCTTTCCTTTCCCTTTTTCTTCACTTTCTTCATCCTTCTCCGGTTTGTTTCCCTTTCACCCTCTCCCACTCCCAGCCCCACCCCCGCAGTTACTGTGGCAACAACTCGATGCCAGAAATAAAGGCGGGATCCAGCTAGGTCACCAGTTCCCAAAACAGCATCCCAGTGCGGAAGGGGAAGGGCCTGGGGGCCCAGGCCTGCTCTGGGGGTGGGCTCTGTGGGGAGGGGCACCCATGCTCCCCCAAAAAGGACATTGCGTGAGCAGGAGAGGCTATCTGCTCTGGGTCAGTGGCTCCTCAGAGTATCCCTCACCTCCACCAAGCCCGAGGCCTGTGCCTTTTCTAAGACTCTCTCCTCTTCTCTCCTATTCTCCTTCATCGCATCCCCAGGTTAAAGCCCGGTTCCATTTGCTGGGACTAGGATTGGGGTTCCTCTAGTGCCAACACTCTACAGCACCCTCTCACACTCTGGAAGCATCAGGCGGGAGCAGGAGGGCCCCTATCCTCCCCTCCTTTGCTCCTGATGACATCAGGACTGGGCCCCCCTTCCTCCCGCCTACCCCCCAAATATGCATCTGCTCCTCTGGTTTCTCTTAGATCTCTCCCTTGGGTTTCTGTGTCCTCTCCCTCTATCCCCCCGCTGAGGAGCCCCTCTTTCTGTGCCCCTCAGCCCCTCGGGCTTGCTTGGTCCCCAGCGTGTTCCTGCTCCGGCCTCTGTTTACAGTGGGTCCCGTGGGTGGATTGTGATGTCGCCGGCACAAGCTGGATCGATAGGGCTGGGGGCGATGCAAGGGTCTTGCATCCCAACTTCAGCTTTCTGAATCACGGGCCTTCCCTATTCCTGTCTTTATACACACATGAGCTCCGAAGGAGGAATTCCTACCGACCTGCACCCCCAGGTGGACAGCCTGCCCCAGGTGTCCCACACCCGGCCGCGGAGAGGCTGGCCTCGCTGAGGCGAGAGTCACGCGTGCGCAAGGGCAGGAGAGCCCACGCCGGAACATCGTTACAGAGCGCACCCACCTGCTTGCAAGATCTCACACCCACTTCCCCAGAGAGGGCCCCACACACTGACACACGGTGCCACTGACTCCCACTTGCACCCACCCACCGCCCCGCCCCTCCACAGCCACTCACACCACGCGCCGACACCCCCTCGCCAAGCTGTGCACCTGGGCAGCAACACACCCGAGCCCCCCTCTACCAGTACCCGTCCCTGGGGGCTTCCGCGCCCCCCTTCCCTTCCCACAGCACAACTACCTCATCTCCTAGACCCGCCCCTGCTCCCCCGACTCTGGCACCCTGGCCACACGGTCCCCTGGGAGGGAAACACCGGGTGCATCTCCCCGGGAAAGGGCACTTGGCCGGTCGGGCTGAGGCAGGGCAGAGGTAGCAGGGGCGCCTCCGATCCTGGGGGGCCTGCGCGTCTGCTCAGCCCCAGCCCCTTCAGGCACATCAACAGCCAGCACGGAGAGAGCTGGGGTCAGGCTGCCGCCACGCCCTGCCACCCAACCTCACCCTGCACTTGGCCCTCACCCAGCCTGGCCAGCCAAGGGCTAGCAGGGGCACCCCCAGAGCCCTGGCCCCAGGAGCACACCCCACACCAACAGCATCCGGCCTCTGTGTGAACTGCTCCCCCCAGAATACCTGTGGTGTGGTGGGAGGGAGGCTGCCACCCCTTTCTCTCCCCTCCCGGTCATTCAGCAGAGGGAACAGCCCCCTGCCCTCCCTGGCCCCATCCCACCACCTGGACGTCTGGCCCACACAACTAGGTGAGGGGGGCGCCGGGGTGCCAGCATGGAACCCCCCCAGGCCCTCTTCCTCAAATCCGAAGGCGGTCGGATCAGATCAAACCCAGCTCGTCTCAGGCCTGGCCACAGGGCCCTATCTCCTATGAACAACAGGCCACAGCTGACTCGCATAGGGGCTCCCTGCCCTGCCCCCCCCCCCCCCAGCCTCACTCTCGGGCTGGTGTTGTGGCCCAAAGTGCCCACAGAGGGGAAGAGAGTGGGAGACCCTGCTACCTACCTGTTCCCAGACAGCGTGGCCCAGACACTGAGCCCCAAGGCCGGGCAGGGACAGGCGCAGGCCAGGTCCCCGGCTGCCGCCTTTCCTCTGAGCCTAGGTGGCCGGCATCTCCTCCCGGAGCACAGATAACAGGAAAAGGGCTGGCTGGGGTGTGGTGGGAGCTGCAGGAAGAGACCTTCCCTCCTGGCCCCCACCGCTCCCACCCTGCTCCTCCACAAGCCTGGAGCTCGGATCCCAGCTGAGCTGGGGCGTCTGCGCGAGGCAGGCGTGGGCCACTGGCTCCCCCACACCCGCACCCTCCCCACCTCCAGCTGATAGCGTGTGGCCGGCCCGGGTGTGTGTGTGTATGTGTCTGCTCTTCCACCTCGTTCGCTCTCGGTAGCTCAATCCATTTCAAACAAGGGGAGCATTAAGCCGACATCATGACGAAGCAGAATCGGAGGCAGACGGGGCCAGCCGCTGGCCTTTTTCCCTTTCCCACACCCCTACCCTGCAACACTCGCGCTCGCACATACACACAGCTCCTGGAGCGTCCTCAACAGCAGCCAGATATTAACAGCGGGACGGGGCCCTGCTGATAACCCCGGGGCGACAACATCTGGCTCCTCCAAGCACCTGTATCTCCTGCTCAGCAGCTAACAGCAGCCACAGGGGCCTCTGGGGTCCTCGCCTCCCTGGGTGATAAAGGGCCTGGGTGCCGAGAGCTAGGGGTGTGGGCACAGATGCCAGAGCGGATCACCCCAGGATTAACCCTTTCCTGGGAGGATTGGGAAAAGCAGGTCTTCAGCACAGGAGACTGGTCAGCCCTCCAGGAACCTGAGTCCCCTCGGAAATGCAGCCGAGCACAGCGGTGGTGGTGTGAGGGAGAGGAACCCCGTTCCTTGCCAGGGCCACTTCATCAAAAGGGAACTTCCTGCCAGGTGGTGCCCAGGTCCCAGCACAGAGCTTCAGGATGGTTCCCCGTCTCTGGGAGGACGGCCGCCACGCCAGGGCCCTGTCACCGCCTTGGGTTTGCTGTGGGCTCAGAGCAGAGCCCAGTTCACTTGTGACCCCCGGAGGCAGGCTGGGGAGGGAGCCCAGCCAGCTGACCCTGGCCCTGGCCCTGGCCCTGGCCTCCTCTCTCCACCTCCGCCTGGAAGACCTGCCTACCTAGGCAGCTCTTGCTGTTGCCCTGGTAACCACTGCCCACAGCCGGTCAGCTGATGTATCAGCTGTCATTGGGGAAATCGAGAAACTGGGGAGGGGGCTCTGGGATATCTGAATGGAAAAATCACAGGGAAGGGTCTTGAAGGGGGCAAGTGAGAATGTTCCCTGGGGCCTTTTTCCCTAAAAGAGGAGGACAGGAGGGGACAGGCAGGGGCAGGAAGGAAGGAGGTATGTGTCTGGGTTACTGGAAGGCAGGAGAAGGAATTCTGAAGGCCGGGCTCTAGAAAGCAAGGAGAAATGAAGGCAGGTTGCTGAGCGGCGAGGAGGAGCAGATCAAGTCCAGCTGCTGTGTGTGGGGTGGGCAGAGGGCCTTGGGAAGGGGTGAGGAAGCCAGGCATGGGGGAGGGAACACAGGGCCCATCTAACAGTGGAGACGGGGCCAGGAGATGGTGGGAGGGGGTGTACCTTAGATGTCACAGGAGGGGCCACATCCTTGAAGAGAGGGACCAGGCTTCTCTGGGTAACCAGCCTGGCCGCCAGGGCCTCTCTGCTCTCTCTCCCTCCACCCCCCCCCCCCTTACTGCCCTGGCCCCACCCCAGGCCTGCACAGCCTCCCTCCACCCTCCCGAGGAGCAAGTGCCGGGTGCTTTCCGCCTCAGCCTTCAGCACCGCTGATCTTCCCTTCCCCTCGGGGCCTCCCCTGCACTCACTACCCTCACCAGACCCACCCCAGGAGGCTTGTCCTCCCGGGCAAGGGTCCCAGAGGTAAGGCTGGAATGAGCCGCTGCCAGTGGCTCGGAAGCTGTGGGCAGGGGCCTGGAGCGAGGTGGCTCGTGAGGGATGGGTAACAGTCTCTGGGCCGGGAGGAAGGGAGCCTTCACCTCAGGCAAACAGGCATGTTGAAGAGGGGGGGTTACAGGGGGAGGATGGGGGGAGTAGGGAGGGTAATCGGTACCTTCAAGGGCCTGGGACGTGAGGCAGGAGCACGGCAGCTTCCTCGGTGACATACACCTCCATCCCTGGGCGCATCTCCTCTCCGCCTCCCGTTGCCAAGACAACCTGCCGGCTGAGCCGAGGAGGCGGCAGGGAGGGGGGAGGAGGTGGCTGTGGCTCCTACTGCTTGTTCTTCAGTGATGGAGGGCGGAGGCCTGCGGTGGGCCTCTCTGCTGGGGGGTGGGAGCTTCAGGAGCCAGGGCTCCCACCCAGCCTGGCCACTCTCCCCTCCCCCTTCCACAAGGCTCTGGGATTGGCTCCTGGGGCGGCCTCAGGAGAACCCTAACTCAGGCCCCGCGAGCAGGCCTGCCTTGGAGAAGGAGGCAGTCGGTGCTGGGCAGCAGCCCCCATTCAGAAAGCTCAGCGTGGAGTGGGGAGAGAGCGATAGGTACGAGGGAGGGATAGGCTATACTGAAGGGTTAGAGGTGGCTTCCAGCCAGAACGAGAGGGTCTAGGCAAGGCTGGGTAGGCGCGTGGCTGTGGGCCCAGAGCCTGACCCCATCTGACCTCTGCTGTCCCTGACGGCCGCCTCCTAGTCCCCGCCCCTCTCATTCCCCTGGACCTGCGGGAGTCAGAGCCTGGGACAGGGCTCTGCCAGGGCCACAAGGCCCATCCCCACTGCCCAGCTCCATGGCAGTGTCCCTCCCCCGGCAGAGCCACCTGGGCGGGGGCCTGTTCAGCCAGCCAGCCCTAAACCACGGGGACTGCAGAGTTCGGGCTCCCTCTGTCGACCCGAGGCATGTAGCTGTCAAGGTCATTTCTGGCTGAGAGTGATCCTGGCCTGTGTTGTGTTGGGTGGGGGTCCGGGGGACACAGAGGGACAGGAGAGCCTTCTCTAGCCCGGCTCCACCTTCACCTCACCTCTGACCTCATCCCACAGAGAGCCTGCTCTGCCTCCTGCCCCTCCTCCTGGGAGCCCCAGACGCCCCAAGGCCAGCTGCCGGATCCTCCCCCGTTGCTTGCCTGCCTCCCAGTCAGGCAGGGAAAAACCTCCCCCAGAAGCAGGCAACCCTGAATACCAGGTGCCTGTTAGCCCGGCCCCAGGGCGGGCTTCCCGGGCACTGCTTGGCCATACCCAGAGGCTGGTGACAGCACTAGCGTACCTTTAAGCCCAGGAGTGCCTGAGGCCCTGAGGATGGGCGCTGGTGTTCACAACAGGGGTGCCCAGACAGGAGGTGCCAGGCCCAGCACACCTAGTTCTCCACTTCCTCCCCCAGCAAGGTCACTGGCGCCACATGTCCACTGACCAGGCCTCCCCAGGGCCCGTGCGATAGGCTCTCCGTCCTTTCCGTCTCACTCCAGTGCCCCTTGCCCCGCCCCAAGCGTGAACCTGCCAGGGAGGGGGAGCACCAGCGATGCCCCCCTGTGCCTCTGCCGCCTAAACATTAACTCCTAAAGGCTGAGGAGGGCCCGGGGCCCCTGAGGAGAAGAGAACTGCGCCGAGGAATAGAGGAAGGATGAGGGCCTAGAAGAGACTTTCTGATCATGAGCCTGGAAACCGGTCCCCCTAGATCAGGGGTCCTCAAACTTTTTAAACAGGGGGCCAGCTCACTGTCCCTCAGACCGTTGGAGGGCCGGACTATAGTTTAAAAAAAACTATGAACAAATTCCTATGCACACTGCACATATCTTATTCTGAAGTAAAAAAACAAAACGGCAAAAACACCCGCATGTGGCCCGCGGGCTGTAGTTTGAGGACGCCTGTTCTATATCCAGTCACCAGACCCTCTGTCTCCTGGACCCCAGAGTTTCAGCCCCCAGCATGCTGCCTCAGACCCCAAACCCGACCTCACAATTGCACCTGCTCACTCCCCTTGTCCGGTCCCTCACTCCCCTCCCTGTCAAAGCTCAAAGACCAAACTCCAAAAAGTGACCCCATCACTTCCTGCTGATGCTCTATGCAAACTCAGTTCTGGCCACACTGATCAACGGCTCACCTCCCCCTGAGCACACTCAGATCCACACTCACCTCCCCCTGAGCACACTCAGATCCACACTCACCTTCCCCTGAGCACACTCAGGTTCACTCTCACCTCCCCCTGAGCACACTCAGATGCACACTCACCTTCCCCTGAGCACACTCAGACCCACACTCACCTTCCCCTGAGCACACTCAGATCACTGTTCACCTTCCCCTGAGCACACTCAGACCCACACTCACCTCCCCCTGAGCACACTCAGACCCACACTCACCTTCCCCTGAGCACACTCAGGTTCACTCTCACCTCCCCCTGAGCACACTCAGGTTCACGCTCACCTCCCCCTGAGCACACCTCATGTTTTCCCGCCTCAAGGCCTTCTTCTCATGCTGTTTTCACTCAGTTTTCTCCTTGTGTGCCTTCTTTGCCGGCTGGAATCCTGCTTATTCTGAAAGATCATGCAAACTGCAGCACTTCCCAACTGCCTCACCCCATGCGCTCTCCACCTGAGAACCCATCGTGCCTGGATGGGGAGTGGAGAGCAACCCACTCGAGGCGTTGAGGACAGGAGAGAATCTAGATTGTAGGGCTCACTGGCCGTGACCGTGGATGATTTCACACGTCTGCGTTTTGAGCTCACCCACTCATGACTTGGGAATAATCTTATCCCCTAAATGAGGAGCTCCATGTGAGCCAGCCTTGCATGCTGCCTGGTCATCGCCAGAGCACTGCGCACATCCGTGTCCTCACTCCCCACAGCTCCCATCTCCTCGTTCACTCTTTGGGGAGGTATCAAATGCTGCTTTGCTATCTTAACTGTAAGAGAGAGAGTTCCAAAAGTCCCAGGAGGGAACAGCCTCTTCATGGGTTTATCCCCACAACTGCTTGACAGGGGATGATGCAATCTTGTCCATCTTTTTAATTAACTGAGGGGCTAGCACAGAGCTTGTACATTATAGGGAATCCTATCTAATAAAGAGGAAATATGCTAATTGACCCTCATGCCATCACAAAGATGGTGGTGCCCACAGCCAGTGAGGGGGGAATATGCTAATTGACTGCCATGCCCTCAAAGATGGCGGCACCCACAGCCAATAAGGAGGGAATATGCTAATTGACTGCCCCACTCTCAAAGATGGCGGCACCCACAGCCAATAAGGAGGGAATATGCTAATTACTGCCCCACCCTCAAAGATGGTGGCAACCCCAGCCAAGAAGGAGGGAATATGCTAATTGACTGCCTCGCCCTCAAAGATGGAGGCACCCACAGCCACAAGATGGTGGTGCCCAGTCCCCTCAGCCTCCCAGCCGTCCAGAGCCGGCCGGAGGCACAGGCAAGCCTCAGATGGCGGCTGCTCAGCCGCCCAAGGCTCAGGTAACCAGGGCTGGGCCGAGGCTTGCACTGCCAGCAGTGGCAGCAGCAGAGGTGTGATGGGGGCGTCACCTTCCCCTGATCACTGGGTTGCCTCCGGCCCCTGAGGGCTCCCAGACTGTGAGAGGGGGCAGGCCGGGCTGAGGGACCCCCCTCCAGTGCATGAATTTTCATGCACCGGGCCTCTAGTGGATAAATTTTTGGATTAACTGCTTAGGGCCCGTCCCCACCCAAGTACACCTAAGATGGAGAGGAAAGGCTGGATTCTGGCTTCTCATCCTGCCCCCACTGTGAGGGACTACACTAGGACGTCTTTCGGCCTTCTGATGGTTTATTTCCTCAATAAATCCTTATTCTGCGTAATGTACTGTGCTGGGTACGGGGGCGGGGGGCAAAGACGGACTATTTCCACATCTGTGGCGCTTGCTATCCAGCAGATCCATGGCCAAGCATAAATAAGGACGGTCTGGACCAGCTGTGATATGTGCCAGAGGGCAAGGCTGTGCCGCCGAAGAGACCAGCACAGTGGACACTGCCGCTTCCCCCGGAGAGCGGGGAAGTCACGGGGCAGGCAAGGCGACTATGGTCCGGACAGGCAAGCTTTCTGGAGGGATGCCAGGCCGTGGGGACCTCATGAACAGAGATGGACACGCGTGCTTGCTGAATGGCCAGGGCCGTGGTTTGCCAGCGTTCTTGAGGAGGAGCTGCAGGGCTGGGGCTGGGAAGGGCCTTCAGTCAGGACTGAGCAGGCGCCTTGAAAGCGATGCTGCTTGCCAGCGATCGGGGGACCGGATCTGTGGTGTGTGGTAGGGTGAGGCAGGCTGAAGAAACGGACATTCTGGAGTAGGGGTGGGTGGTGGCGTCAGGAGGCAGAGAGACCATTTGAAAGCTGCGCAGTGATTGAGACATCCGGTGAGGGCTGGCAATGGTGTTCCCGAGTTGGACGAGGAAGCAGTCATGGCGAGGGGGTGAGAGTTGAGACTGGGCTGCTCAGAGGGACAGCACGAAGAGCAGAGAGGATGGTCCCTATGAAGAGGAGGCAGGAAGGAGAAGGCCCGAGCAGGGGGAGGCGGAGAGGGTGAAGACAGGGCAGCGCTGGCAGGCTGAGGGAGGGAAGAGCGTCACAGGGGTGGTCCTCGCGGTGGCGGCTGGCGGGCTGTGAGGCTGAGGACACCGGGGCCTGAGGCAGGCCTTTTGGCCTGGTGACTGGGAAGCCGCCGCCATCGGGGTCCCAGGGACGGGGTCAAACAGAATGACAGACGTAGAAGCCAGCTTGCAACCGCTAACAAGCGTGGGGTCCCCCTCTGACCTCCTGCTTTGGCCCCCCTCTGCCTCGTCGGGCTGTTTGGAGGACAGGACAGGGAAGAGAGATCAATACGGAGGCTATTCTTAGCTCGAGTCCTGGTAACCCCAAACAGGCACCGGAACTGAGGCACGCTGCTGCCACCTCCCTCCACCTTGTCACGTCCCCCGTGACACGGACAGGTTCTTCTTGCCCTAAGTCTCCCCCGCGTCCCCCTTCCGCACACTTGCTTAGAATCTGCGGGCACACAGAAGCAAGCAGGGTGCTGCAGCCAGCTGCGGGCTGGCTGAGGCCCAGGGGAGGCCTCCCTCCTACCACACGTTCACACTTGACACCCCCTCCGAGGGCCCTTGATTAGAGACCCATTCTTCCGACCTCTTCCTGTGAGCCCCTATGAAATGGCCAGCTCAGAGGGAATGCGCTGAACAGACACCCTCCCTCCCCGCTATGCAGAGGCGCCCGGGAAAGAGCCTGTCTCTGCAGGGGCACTAAATGGTGTGGTGGTGAGCCAGGGACCCAAGGCCACACGCAGGCCCGAGACCTGCCAGGCTTGGGCTTGGGGTGGGGCACGGGCACCCTGAGATGGCATCAGCCTCCAAGCCGCCTTCCTCCCTCGCCGTTCCCCAATGCGTCCCTCTCGGCCAGGTCTCACCTCAAAAAGCAAGCAAGGGAACAGTGCGGGCTTTCTGGAGCTGGCCCCCAGAGGCCTGCCTGTGCTGGGGAGGTCACAGAGGGAGGGAGGGGCCGAGGAAGGCGGAGAAGAAAGCAGAGGCCAGACAAAGGGCCGTGCACCTTTGAAGCTGTCTCTAACCCGAGCCAGGGAAGGTGGGGGTGGGTCTGAGAGCCTGGCTAAGGGGGAGGCAGTCTAGAGTTTTAAAGAATGTCTCAAATTCCTTCGGAAATCAGAGGGATTGTAAGAACTGCCCCTCCCCAACACACTTCCTTCCCAGGCCCCCCAAGTCCAGTCCTCCACACCTGGGGGCGCCAACCCTTTGTCCTCAGGTAATTGCTGGGCGTTGCCCCCGAGTTTAAAATCCCATTGATCTTGCCCAGTTATCAGCTGTGGCTCCAGACCACCCTCCCCACACCCCCTCACCCCCGCCTGAAAATGCCCCCCCCACCCCCACTCCCCCAGTCTTCACCGGGATTAAGGCTCTTTGTGATTTAGGGGGAGAGAAAAAAGCGACCTGGTAAAAAGCAATTATGACAAACTGGAGGGAGAATGTCCTGGGGCCTGGGAACCTCCCTCGGGTCTAAACTGCCCAGAGTTGGGGGTGTGGGGCTCCATCCTCAAGGAGAGGGGAGTGACCCCTCCCACCCGCATCCACTCACACTCCCCTCTGCTCCCCGTTGGACTAAACCAGGCCCCTCCACACTCCCCATTGTCCTGATTTTTAGGCCATTCTTGGGAGAAGCGATGTCTTTCATCTTTCCCTTCTCTTTCCATACCTCCCCTTCCCCGATGTGTTCCCGGAAAGGAGGGAAACTGAGACTGGGGTCCTTCCGCAGAAGAAGGCCGGGGGAGGGTGTGCCCCTAAGCACAGGCTGGGGTTTGGAGAGAGACCTGCAGGGAAGGGCCTCCCCCTTGACAAGATGAAAAGCCAGTGCGGAGGAGGAAAGAGGCGGGTTTATGGCCTCTGAGCTCCATCCCTGAAGGGCGCACCTGGGGGCGTCTGGGAAAGCCCACCGGGGACGCTCGGGTGGGGAGGGCCGCCCCTCTCCCCTCCCCCTGGCCGGCGGCCTCGGAGGTCCCCCCAGGTGTGCTCCCGCCCTCCGCGGCGGACCTGGGCGGCGAGGGGACACTTTCTGGTCCTCACTCCCCCTTCCGCCCGCCCGCGCCCTCCTCCCCCACCCGACCCTCCTCACCGGAAAAAAGCAATCCTGCTCGGCGGGCGGCGTCTGCGGCCGGGGCGCGGGCCTGCTGCCCCGCTGGCCGCCCGCCCGCCCGGCCCCAGGCTCGGCCCCAGGGTGTGGGTTCCCTGCGCCCCAACAGGTAGCACGGGACGCGTCGGAAGAGCCAGGAAACCAGAGCCCGTGGAGGGAGGGGGTGCCCTGGGCTCCCGCGGCGGAGGTGCGGGCCTCCGGGCCACCCAGGCCTGCGTGCGCCCCAGGACGCCCCGCCCCGTCCCGCCCCGCGCGGCCCTGCACCTGCCTGGCCTGGGCGCTGCGCGTCCCCGCGCCTCTCCGAGCGGCCGGCTTGTCCCCAGTGGGTTTTGGAGTTGGATCCGTCTCCCCCTCGCCCCTTCAGATCACCCGTTTGCAGGAAAATGGTTTTATTCTGGGTCGGGAGCTGGGGATAGGGGTGCAGGCCTGGGTAGTGGAATGTGAAGAATGGTCAACCCTCTTTTTTTTTCTCCCTTTTTCTTTTTTCCTGAAACAAAATCGAAAGTCCCTTCCTACGGTCTGGCCAGGAGGAGCTTGAGGCTGGGGCAGACTGACACCCTGGGAGCGGAGTGGAGAAGAGCCACCTCCCCACAGTGTGCAAGGCCTTGAACCTGCTGACTTCCCACTCGGTTCAGTGAGTCTGTGTCGTGGGGGTTGGGGAGGGGCCTGCCACACCGCTGGGGCCCATGCCAGTGTGGGGTCCAGGAGGCGGCCCCGAGGCCCAGCCCTGGGTGACGCATCTGCCGTCCAGTTTGGGTGCTGATGCTTGTTGGCCCTCGGGACCTCCTGGGGGCTCTGGCTTCCCTCCCTCCACCCCAGCCCCATCTTGGGATTAGGAAGGGGAGGGGACGGCGGGAAGGCTGAGGAGGGACAGCGGCCGCCCGGTGTCCCTGACTATGTCCCTGACTACGTCCGGGGCTGAGGCCGCCGCGTGCGCTTGGTCCGGCGGGTGGGGGCTGAGCCCACGAACTCGAACTGCTTCTGCCTCTCCGCCTGGTTGGGGAAGGGCAGCCGGCCCTCGTAGAGGCGCTTGATGAAGTGGGCCTCCCGCTGGTTCTGGCGGCTGCGGGAGGCCTGGCGGGGCCGGCCCTGCCGCGTGAAGGCCAGGAACCAGCCCTCGTGCCGGGCGTTCTGGAAGGCCGTGTAGTTGTTCTCCAGCACGATCTCGGTGAACACGCAGTCTTTGCTCTTCCCGCTGGGCTGCCAGGGAGAGGAGAGGAGGGGCGTGTGTCCACCCACCCGGCCCGGCCCAGCGGCTCTGCCTCAGGGGCCTCTCTTAAGACCTCGGAGGGCGGGGACCCCGAGGGTTTCTGCCCGGGGAGGGGGTGCCCTGGCTGGGGAGGCCACGCGGGGAGAGAGGGGCGAGCTGTGCCTGGAGTCAGACCTGCACTTAAAGGCAGGCCCGTCATTTGGAAGTTGTACACCTCGAGCCAGGCATCCAGCCACGCCGAGCTTCGGTTTCCCGAGACGAGGCGTAAAGATCTAGGCCCTGCGGTCGGCAAACTCATGAGTCCACGGAGCCAAGTATCAACAGTACAACGATTGAAATTTCTCTGGAGAGCCACATTTTTTAAACGTAAACTTCTCCGAACGCCACTTCTTCCAAATAGACTCGCCCAGGCCGTGGCATTTTGTGGAAGAGCCACACTCCAGGGGCCAAAGAGCCGCGTGTGGCTCGCGAGCCGCAGTTTGCCGACCACGGGCCTAGGGGCTTGTGCGGTTTCCTGCTTAACCGGTGGGCGCTCGGACACAAGAGCAGCCCTCGGTGGGTGCGTGGCGTTGCTGGGAGAGGGAAAGGAGGCGCCGTTCTCTGATGGAAAGAAGGGGCACACATTTATGGACACCAGCTGTGTCGAGAGCCATCCAGGCAGCCTGAGACTCTCCAGATAACCCTGATGCTGTGCCCATTTGTACAGACGAGTAGCCTGAGGCTGGACAAAAATAAACATTTTTGTGAGAACAGCCAGAACCGGAAGCCAGGATTGACCGGTGCTAAAGAAGTGGAGTTCCCCTGCTCAGTGACGCTGGACCCGCCACCGCGGCGTGGGCTATACTAGCACGCCGTCCCGCTAGGCGGCTACACTCGCGCACACGGTTACACTAGCAGGCGGTCCGCGTGCCTCTCGCTGGCTGGGTCCGTGGAGACCTTGGGGGAGCGTCTGACCCTGTCTGAATGCCCTCTTTCAACCCCAGTGAGCACTGAACCCGCAACACAGGGGCTGCCGCGTTATGTAGGTGCTGAAGTTCTCACTCATGGACGCTGGGAAATGCCCATGAGTCTGAGCAACGGCCCTTGGACCAGTCAGTGTTCTGAGTGCTTGTCAGTCCAGAGGGACTCACTGGCACGGAGAACACAGAGTGGCAGTGGGGGGTGAGAGCAGAAGAGTCATGTCCCCGGTCACCCTGCAATGGGGGTGCTGTTGGCCCGGGGCACCCCACCCCAGGAGGACCCAGTCAAGCGCCTGCTCTGTCCTCGGGCCTCACCTTCCCGATGAGCTTGCCCCTCTTGTTCATGCAGATGTACTTCTCGCTCTCAGCCCCCTTGATGCGCACCCGGCTCCCGAAGGTGTCCGTCTCCACTATGAGCTTGGCTGTCACGAGAGAGAGACTTCTGTCTATGAGGGTTGCAAGCCCAGGGGGTGGGAGCCCCCCTCCACCTCTCCCCCGTCCCCCACCCCCCACCCCCCGCAGCCAACCTGACCTCTGAACTCAGGTGGGGAACATGGGGAGGCCCTGACACAAGATCTGGGATGAACCAGGTGAAGCTGGCCAGGGGTATGGGTGGCCTCAGGTGAGGGCTGGGTCTCACCAAACTTGTTGCCGTCTTCAGCGGTGGCGGAGATGCGACGCCCGGTCACCTGCACGTGCTTGCCGCTGGTCCGGCTGTAGAGCTGGTACTCACGGATCTGCCGCCGGCTCAGCTGGTCGGTCATGGCGCCCTGGTCCCTCACGTACTGGTTAAAATTAGGAGACGGGTGATTCTCCCCCTTTGCGGTTACCAAGGGAAAAATAGTGTCAATTTGCTTTGGGTGACACCACCACTGGTCCATCCAGGGGAGAGGGGCACAGAGGTGAGCGTGGCGGGGCAGGCCTGGGAGGTCGAGGTGCAGGCTGAAGGGGGCATGGAGCCATGACTTTCTCTGGCCAGTGGGTGAGCCAGTCATGACCTCTGGGCTCCCTGTCAGCCTGCAGAGAGACGGGCTGGCTGCCCAGGCTTGAGGACTCCTGGTGACAGGGTGCGGACTTGGAGTCGTGACTCTGGGAGCTGGGGGGAGCCTTCAGTTCTGAATCTGATCCCCATATTCTAAGGAGGAGGTGCGCAGGCCACACAGCGAATTGGAGACAGAACCCTGTCCTGCTTCTCGCATGGAGCTTGCCACCCCTCCAGAACTCTGGGGCGTTGGCTCGGTTAGCCAGGACAGCCAGGTTTCCCTCCATCCTCCCCGCTAGCCTTGAAGGACCCCACCCCAGCACACGCGCGCACACACGCACATGCACACACAGCGGCTGGTCTGTTAGGGTCACCGGCGAGCATCGTGGGGGCTGTGAGACCCTTGTCTCTAGCTCTGCGGGCCCCTGGAAGCATTTCTTAGTAGCATGTGGGGTCCTGAGCTGGGCCTGCTCCCCTGCCTCTCCCCTGGGTGCTCGGGGCCCTCAGAGAAGCCAGACCCCTTCCAGTCTTCCTCCCTCCTGCCTGGGTGAGGCACCTCCTTAGTGGAGGGAGGCCAAGGAGCTGCGCAGGTGCTGTCAGCAGCGGTCCAAGGCTGCCCCTGCCAGGCCACCTGCCCGAGGCACAATGTAACAGAGGCTCCTGGGCACCGTGGCCGGCCAGGCCGCTGCCCACCCGCTCCTCCGGGAGGGGGAGGGGCTCTTCCGCCCACACAGCCTGTAAACAAAGGCAGGAGAGTACCTGGTCTCCCCTTAGCCGTCTGCAGCACTGAGCCGAGAGACCGCTTCCCGCCTCTGCAGACAGGTGCAGCCTGACTGCACTCCCAGCTGCTGCCACCGCCTCAGGGCCGGCACCGAAATGCTTCTCTCCACCTGGACCCGTGGCCGTGCTGGGACAGCCTTTCCCCGGCCCCCAGCCCCTAAGGCCAACCCTCTGGACAGAGCTAGACCTGGGCCGGCATCTGTTAGGGCCCCTCTCTCCTGGAGGGAGCGGAGGGAGTGTTGGCTTTGAGGAAGGGGAGGCAGGGAGCAGCCTGAGGCTGACAGTGTAACCTGCTGGGGGTTAACCCTTCGTGTGTCACTGCTCATTTCCAACCTCAGCTGCCCGCAGGCCAGGCCCCCAGCCCAGGAGACCCCAGCCCACCCCACGCGCCTCCCTCGAAAACCCTGAGGCCTGGATTTGGGGTGGGAGACCTGCCTCCCTGCCAGGAGGTGGGGTCTGGCTGGCCCAGGACCCTTGGTGGGGTCCGCCTGCCCCCGGCCCCAGCCGCCTGGCCCAGGTTCAGGCCCTCCGCCCTTCTTGGCGGGCAGCCTCCTCCTGGCCGGCTGTTCCAGGTCAGGAGCAGCGCGGCCCCCCCAGGGCCCCCTCCTCTCCTCATCCCCCTCCAAGCCCTGCACAAAAGCAGCCCCACGCCCCCCCACAGCCCACAGCCCACAAGTCGCTCTCCCCGCGGGACCTTGCCTGTCCCTTTCATGTTCCCGCTGTGGGGGACCTCCCCTTCCAGTGCCGCAGACAGCTGCTTGTCAGCCGGCCCCTCAAGCATGGCTGTGGTCCGGCCTGCGGCCCCCCCTCCAGGGGGGTGAGGGGGCACTTCAAGGGGGAAAGGACAGCTTTGCCACCTTCCCCGAATCCTGAATGGGGCCTCAGCCAGGCCATAAACGCCAGGCCAGCGGCACCATTGTGCTAATTCCCCTTCCAGAACAGGTTGGGCCCACCCCCGCCCCCGCCCGGCCAGGCTGGGGGCTTTCTTCTCGCTCTCTCTGGACGTGTGAAGCAAAAGGCCTGGAACGGGGGGCTTGAGCAAAAGTGGGAAGGAAAAGGGGGGTGTCTCTCTCTCCCACCCCCCCACTGCTTCAAAGGCAGCCTCTCTCCCTCTCAGAGAAAAGGCATTACCTTCAAAAAAAGTCCCCACTGGATACGAAGGGAAGCGGCCTCTGGCCTGGGAAAGCCACGCCATCTCCCCGGCGCGTTCTGGGCCAGTGCATTTTAATAGCTGCCCTGTTATGGAGGCTCACAAAAAGGGACCGGCCTGGGGCTGCAGCTGGGCAGGGGGAGTGGGCATGGGCGGCAGGCTTGGGTGGGGGAGCCTGGGGAAGCCAACTCTGGATCTCCTCTCAGACAACCTCTTTCGGGTTTGACCTCATTGTGTCTGGAGTCACCTGCCCTGGCTGGGCACTCTGCTCCCATAACCCCCAGGACAGCACCCCCCTACCCCCCGGACACCTGTGTTGGTGGGAGTGCGGTCAGGAGTGGAATACACAGGTGGTTTTGCATGGAAACCTGTCCTCTCAGGTACAAGCCTCATGGAGCCATCACCTCCGCCCTCTTCCAGCCACTCCCGGCTCCATCCCTCAGTCTGTGTGGCCTCTGCACTTAGCCTTGGGGTGACCCAGTGTGGAGGGATGGAGAGCGAGGCAGAGACCCCAGGGGGAAGCAGGGAGGGTCACGGGAAAGAACACAGCTAAAAACCTCAGTCGGTCCCCAAATCTGCGGTAGCCCCTTTTCCTACTCCCCTTCAGAGCTGGACCCCCTCAAACCCCAGAGAGAGGCCAGGACCTGCCTCCGTCCAAAGAAAGGAGACTGCCCCTCCCCCGTCGGTGGGTGGGAGGCACGGGGAGAAGCTCGCGGGGCAGGTGGCCTACCTGAGTTTGACAGCAGAGAGTCAGTAGCTGCAGGCACCTGTGTGGGGACACGAGGCAGACCCAGGTGTGGGTGCCAGCAGCCAGCCCAGGGCGCACCGGCCCCCGCCCCCGCCCCCGCCCCGCCCGCCCGTCCGTGTGGGAGTCCCGGTGAGATTAGGGCTGCCGGAGGCTGGGGAGGGCAACGGAACTCCCGTTCGTCCGAAGGGGAAGGGCCGGCACTTACAGAGTGAAGTTGGGCAGCAGGCGGGCGGCTCCCATCGCCGGAGAGGTTTCTTGGGGCAGTGACCCCCCTGCCCCCAAACTCGGGAGAAGATGCGGGCAGTCCCCAGGGTCGAGTCCCAGAGAAGCCAAGGTCTCTTCAAGCCACAGGTTTTCAGGGGGGAGAGGAGGAGAGACAGGGGAAGGGAGGAGAGAGAGGAGGAGGAGGAGGGGGAGGAGGGGGAGGAGGGCGTAATTGGGAGACTGAGGTGTGATGTGTCCACCTTCCCGGCCAGTGAGACTGCGAAGCAGCCACCGGGGCTGCCAGCCTCCGGGGCTCCCAGCGCAGAGGATGGGGCTGCTGGGCCTTCTCAATAGGAGGCTGGCCCTGGGGGCTCCGACCCCGACCCCAGCGGGAGTGCCCCTCCTCCCCTCTGGGGGCCAGCTTCTCCCGCCGGGTTTGGTGCCCACTCCCCCAGGGGGAGCGGCAGGTATGGGTCTGAGGCGGTGGGATGGGAACAGCCTTAGGAGGGAGCCTCCCTGCAGGGCAGGGGTGGGCTGGGCCAGGGCTGCGCTGCCTCTGCCTGGCTCCTAGCCCCCCTCCCTGCTATCTGGCCACAGAAGGAGGGGTGACATCCAGACTGGCAGCAAACAGTGGGTGCAACAGCTTGGGGCCAGTCAGGGGTGGGGCGGAAGGGGCAGCGGGGGCTGGGGAGGACCCCCATGGAGCCCCGAGAGCCGGCCTGAGGCGGGGACGCAGAGCGGGCTGCTGGGCGTGGGCAGTTTCCTCTGAGCTGGGACAGTGAGGCCCGGTGGTGGAGGGCCCAAAGAGATAACTAGTGGGGGTCAGGAGGCCCATCACCCGCCACCCCCCAGGGCAGCAGCCAGTCCTGGAGCCTCCGGGGCCTGGGAGAGAGCCCGGCAGACAGGTCACGTGCCCGCTGGCCCCACGCGGCTCGGTCAGGCCGCCGTTGCCCATTCTGCAGGTGAGGAAACAGGGACACTGGTCGGTCATCAGCTCAGAACGACCCAACCGGTGAGTGGGGTCTGAGTCTCTGCCCGGACCCACGCTCAGGGCCCCCCGCCCAGCCCAGCGCACCCCCATAGCCAAGTCTCTCCTGTTCCTTCCACAGAAGGTGGGGATGTGGCTTTGGTCAGGGGCTGGTCCTGGGGGACCTCTTGGGGAAACCCCTCCTTCACTCACACTCAGCGTGGCTCCCTGGGGGTCTCTGTGCCCCCAGAGTGGGAAGAGAAGGGAAAGCTGGGTGTGGTTTTATTTACCTGAAGAGATGAGTGGGAGGGCAAAGCTCTCACCTCCAGGCCTTCTCACCTTCCTGAGCCACATCAATCCACAAAGTCGTCTGCCATCCCTGCCCCCACAGACAACGGGGGACCCTCCGCCCTGTCCCCTCAGCACCTGGCTCCCAGCCCGCCCGCCCCAGGGAGCCCCCAGGCCGGAGCTGGCCTGGGGAGGGTGGTGGGAGCCCCAGCCCTGCAGAGCTGGCCGCGTCCAGGGCTGGAATCGAATGGGAAGATGTCAGAACTAGAACGGCTCTTAGCGCTTCCCCATCCATGGATGCGGCCTCACAGCCAGTCAGTGGTGCGGGGGGACGGGGCGAGGGGGGGGACAAGTACGGGTGTCCAGACTCAGAACATACCCAGCCTGCCCTCCCCTCTCTGCATCCGCCCAGGCCCAGCCCCCTGAGCATTTCCATTTTCCACATTCCTCCCACCATTTGGGGCCCATTTAAACGCTGCCTCTGCCATAGAAACTTCCCCCATCGACCGCCCCACTTGTACTTGGTGCTGGCTCTGCCCTCGGGGTGCCCGTGTCCTGGTGCCCACATCCCCACCGGCCCAGCTCCCAGGTAGGGTAGGACATGCTCCCTCCTCCTGACCTTCATCCTGAGGAGAGGCAAAGGGAGGAGACAGCTCAGCCTGGGGTTTGGTGTGTGTGTGTGGGGGGGGGCGGTCAGCAGGGCACAGCAGTGCCATAAGGAGAGGTGGGTGTGGGGCATGCCACCTAACGCTATCTGGGCACAAGGCCTCTGAGCCTGAGCCCCGGTTTCTATCCGTGAGGGAAGAGCCTGCTGTCACTGGCCAGCCCCTGGCCCAGCCCGGGTCCCCATGGTAACAGATGCCAGCAGTCCAGCTTGGCCGTGGGGTTCAGCCAGGCCACTGGTGCCAGGGGGCTCAGGGGCATGGCTTGTTTCACGGTGTGACGTCTGCTGCTCCTGGTCCCTTCCCATCCCACACCTGCAGGCTTGGCGTTGACGCAGCTTCTCCTTTCCCGCCAGGGAGGGGCCCGCGGTGCCCCCGGCGGGGAGGCAGCGTGGACAGTGGTCAGGCCTGGCCTCTGTCCCCGTCTCGGGGCCTGGCTGCTCAGGCTGTGGCTGTGTGGCCTGTGGCCAGTCCCTCACTTCTCTGCTCTCAGCTTCCCAGTTTATAAAAAGGAAACAACCACTATGGATGCTGTCAAAACTGTCAACTGGGGTGAAGGACACCCCCTGGGAAGCACCCAATATCCTCACAAGAATGGGGGAGGGGAAAGAGACCCTCTTAAGTGGTCCAGACTCAATGTACCTCAACTTTGCCGGACTTTCTCCCTTGACCAGAGGGAGCCGGGAGGAGGGGAGAGGGCAGGGTCATTAACATGTATGGGGGGGGGGGCAGGAGGTGATAGGGGAGGTGAGAAGTAGCCTGGGCCGCACAGTGGTTAATCCTCACTCCCCAGTGACAAGTTCGATGCCCCCAGCTGGGATGTCTCACACCTGTTGGTCCTAACAGCCCCGCCGGTGCAGACACAGCGCACAGAGCCCACCTGCAGGCCTGCCACTGGCCTCCTGCTTGGACCCCAGCCCACACTTTTCCTGCTGAGACCCAGAGGAGCTAGGGCTGCGGGTGGGGCAGCGGGGAGGGCCCTCAGCAGTGCAGGTAGACCCCATCTTTGCTCTGTGACCCCTACTGCCTGCCCCACAGGGAAGTCAAGTTAGCAACAGGGCAGCTGTTGAGTGCCCTTGTGCGCAGACCCGTGGCTGAGCCCGCGGACTGGGGAGAGGCCCCTGCGTGATGTGTGCTGCCCCGTCCTGGGGCTGCAGTGTGGCAGGCATTCTGGGCTCAGTGCTGGCTCCTGCTCCCAATTTATGAGACTTTCGAGTGATGGTGCTGCCTGCCCCTGCCTCGCATCCCCAGGGTGGCTCAAGACAAGGGCTCTGGGGAAGTGCATTCTGGCTCCTCCACTCGCTGTGTGACCTGGGGGCCGCGTTGTTTAACCGCCCTGTGCCTCACTCTCTACACCTGAGAGTTAGGGCTAATTACACCCACCTCCAGGCACGGCTGTGAGGACTGAAGGAGCGAGTCCTGGGAGACAGAGCGGTGCCCCGCCCACAGGGTCATCGCTGCAATCCTGCCAGTCTCCTTTCTGGCCAGACCTCCAAGCTTGTTCTGCCGCAGGCCCTTTGCACTCTCCGTTCCTGCTCCGAGGACTGTCCTGCCAGCTCCTCACTTGGCTGGCCGGCCCCTTCCTATCAACTGCTCCCTCTCCGCAACCTCAGACCTCCTCACTCAGCACTCTTCCACCCTGGACAGCAGCCCGTTTCACTTCCTCCAGCGCACTTGAAAGTGATTGAAATTAGGTTGTTGGCTTTTTTTAAAAAAAATTTATTTAAATTCTTTATTGTTTGAAGTATTACATAAGTCTCCTTCCCCCCCCCCCATTGACCTCTCCCGGCCGTCCCCACCCCCAGCACATGACCTCACCCCCTGCTGGCTGTGCCCATGGGTGATGCTCTGTTGTTGGCCTTTGTTCCCACTGGGCCTTAGGGTACTTGAAGGCGAGGACTTTGTCTTGTCCGCCCGGCGTCCCCGGGGCAGGGAGCCATGGAAAATGCCAGCTGCCCACCTGGACCCAGACCCGAACTGTTAATCATTCTGATTAACCTGAGGTTCCCGGCCGTGTTCTCATGTGGGGGCCGGTGCTCCCGTCAGCCCGTGGGGTGTAGACTGCAGGCAGCAGGAAGGCCAGCCCGCCCTCTGCCTCCTCAAGGAGAAGGGCAGAGCCGGTAGGAGGCCCAGGCCGGGCCGCTGGCCTTCTGTGCAAGTGTCCAAAGCCCTCCTCTGGGACCCAGATCTGGGGGTCCTGGGAGACGGCAGGGCCGGCTCCCCATCAGCCCACTGCAGGCCTGGCCAGCGGAGGTGCCGGGAGGGGCAGGGGCAGCCCAGCAGGGGCCCTACAAGTATAACCCGAGTCGGGGGCCATCTGCCTGTCGCCATGGATGAACTGGCTGCCAAGTGGCTCTGCAGGCCTGGGAGAGGGCAGGAGGCCAGAGCCACGCAGGGTCACTCACCCCTTTGCAATCCCCCGTCGGTCTCAGCTCCGAGAGCTGCCCGGGGAGCCTAGCATGGGAGCTGACAGTGCTCACCTGCCCACCTCCCATAGGAGACACTGGACAGCCGCCCTGAAGCCCACCGGCTCTTCCTGGGAGGGTTTCCTCGAAGGTGCGGGCCTCTGGGCTCCTGCCCAGCACAGACCCTCCCACAAGTGAGCAGGCGCTCGCCCTGAGCAGGACACACGCCTGGGAGAACAGCACCCGCTTGTGCCCCGAGGTCCCCACGGATGCACACCCTCGGGCTGGTCCCACCGGCTGGCCCTTCCCGAGCCGCCTCAGTTCTGTCCCCGGAAAACGGGGCCTGCCCGAAGGGAATGTGGGCGCAGGAGGACCCACAGCAGTGCTGGCTCCCACCCTCAGCCCAGGGGCAGAGGTCAAAGCTGGGTAAGGGGCTGAGACACTGGCTTCTTCCCTCAAAGACGGGCGGTGAGAGGTGCCAGGAAAAGAGAGGGAGGTGACGGAGCAGAGCTGGCAGGGCCTGGCGCCCAGGGCGGATGTGGTGGCACACGCCGCCCTCTGCTGGGCACAAGGGCTCACTGCAGCCGGCAGCAAGCAGGGCTCCTTGGAAGAGACGCAGACACAAGGTCTTGGCAAAGCAAACTTTATTGTGTCCCTGAGGTTGGGGCTCTTCCCTCCAGGTCCTGCTGAATCCGGAGAGTTGGGGTGAGGGGGTCTTGTGTTGCCCCCCAACAGCTCCATCACATTCAGACTCAGGTTGAGGGCCGGGAGGGATATTCCCTGGGCCCACGGTGCACCCCAGGGAGGCCCACTGTGCACGGTGGCCTGGCAGGCCCTCCCCCAGTCACGGTGGCATGCACTCCTGGCTTCTCATTTCTTGAGCACCGGCTTTTTCCCCTTGGGTGTGTATCTGGCCTATGGAGAGAGGGCAGGGCTGCAGGTCCTGGCGCCGTCCCAGAGACCACCACACGCCCCAGGACGACCAGCCCTTCTTATGCACTCACCTTGTTCACAGGGCTCTTGCCTTTAAGACTGGATCTGCAATGGGGGGCGGGGGGGGGGTGAGGAGCAGGAGGTGGGTGAGAGAGAGAGAGAGCTCAGCCTGTGCCCTAGCCCGGCCCTCCCGGTGCCCACACCGCTGAGCAGGAAGCAGGGGCTGTGCCTGGAATTCTCCTCTCCACCTGCCACCTGCCAGGGGCCACTCTGATTCCCTTTTTATTTATTTTTTTTTAACAAAGATGCTTTTTCGTAGGCTTCCACCTGCTCTCTTTCTTGTATTTACTACAAACATGTCCTTTTCATTATAAAAGTAATCATGTTGCACAAAATAGCAAATAAAGAACAGAATAAATTACTTATGTTGTTTCCTTCCCACCAACATTAACATTGTGGTGTATTTCCTCTCGGGGTTTTTTTTCCTCCTAAACATACTAGTATGGGCAATAAAATGAAAACGATTTAATATCCTGCTCTTGTTCTATCAACACGTCCCGGGTTGCGATCTTCATAGACACAGGCAGCAGCCATGGGGCAAACGCTCCGCAGTGGAACCCGTGCTGCCGGCCGCACTCGGCACGCTCCGCTCCCACTCGTGGTTCAGTCATCAGCGGGGGGTTCTCAGCGCACACAGTGCTCCCCGTATTCTGGACGGAACCCTTGGACAGGCATTGCCACAAGGGGAATTAGGTCAGATCATAAGCACGGTTTCCTGCTTCTCAAAAAGGTCGTGCCAACCTACTGCGGCAAGACGCCGCGTACCCTGGTACCCATACACACGCACACGCGTGCGCACACCAGGCACAGATGCCCTTCCTAGCACTGAATGCTTCGCCCAAAGCGTTCGGCCAAGTTAAGAGATGGAAAGGATTACCTGACCGCCTCCTCTTCTTTTTCCACTCTCTTTTTCTGGGGACCAAACACAAGCGTCATTGGATGGTTAGGGTGAGGGCCTGAGCAGACCCCGCTGCGCCCCTGGCAGGCCACCCTGGGCCCCCACCTCCTGCACCCTCAGCCCCGGCGGCCTGGCCAGGGGCCCTTCCCTCACCTTGGCCACGCTGGCCTGCTTCTGGGACGCCAGCCTCTTGCCTTGTTTGACGGGGGAGTCCTCTAGGGAAATGTCTTCATCGTCGTCATCGTCATCATCGTCATCTTCCTCCGACTGCTGATCCTCCTCCTCCTCCTCCTCCTCCCAGGAGAGGTCAGGAATGTCTGCACACGGGAGAGGAGAGGTGCCTGGGGGAGTCCCCGGAGGAGTGCACGTGTCTGCCTGCCCACCCGGGAAAGCCCTCCTGGCCTTCCTGACCAAGTGGAGGTGAGGAGGTGGGGGGGAGTGGCCTGGACAGCTCAGAGGGCCCATCAGAGGGTGGTAGAATGAGACAGGAGACCTGGGGGCAGGGAGGGGCGGGGTGGGGGTGGGGAGGATTCACCGGGGAAGGAGTGTGTGAGGGGAGGGGGGGAAGAAGGAGAGGAACCGGAGCAGCAGCTAAGGACTTCAGGCCTTATCCGCAGGGAAGTGGATGCTGTGGGGGTTTGGGGACAGGAGAGCACCCTGAGGACAGAGGCACAGCTGGACAGAGAAGAGGCCAGGGAGAGGCTATGGCAAGAGTCCACAGCACAGCGACCTGCTGGCCATGTGACCACTACAGCTAGGTACTTCACTTTGAGTTAACATTTAAAAAACATGTATTTTCACTGATTTCAGAGAAGAGGGAGAGAGAGATGGAAACATCAACGATAAGAGAGAATCGTGGATGGGCTGCCTCCTGCGCGCCCCCTTCTGGGGATGGACACCAGCCTCGAATCGTGGGAATCTGACGGCGACCTCCTGGCACACAGGCTGACCCTCAAACACTGAGCCACTCTGGCCGGGCTACGCTAACACTGTAAGTGCGTGCCAGCACTGGGCACCATGCTAACTGCCTTTCCTGAACACCCCATTCATTCCTCACCGCGCCTCTCTGAAGACGAAACCGAGTACACTCGTTCGCTCGTGTTCCAGGCGAGGGGCTGCGGCACGGGATGGTGAGCGAGGTGAAGTCCTGGGGGCAGAACTGCCTGTGGCCCTGCCGCCCAGGCTACTGGCCACCGTGCTGCCTTTGGGGATTTCCTCTCATCACTCAAGAGCTTCCAGTGTTGGGGTGTTTATCATGTGCTTGGCCCTGTGCACCCTCAGACCTTCCCCAGGTCCGAGCTCAGACTCACCGTAGAATTCCTGGCCACTGAGGAACACGGGTCCCGAGCCAGCCCGGAGCTGGAAAGTGACTGGAGGAGAGAGCTCCAGGCCCATCGTGACCTGCAGGCGGAGGGATGTGGGGGCAAGAGCAGAGAAGACAGGGTCGCTCGGGCGCCACCAGGCTGGGGGCTGGCCTCCTGCAGAAACACTCAGTTTAGCCCCCCAACCCCAACCACGGACAGTCGGCCCCTCCACCTTTCTGTCGAGGTGGACTCTGGCGGAGAAGAATGCGAATCTGACCAACTCATTCTTGCTAAGACCACAGGTGAGCTTCCAACCTCAGGGGCAGCTGTTAGCAGAGAAAGCTTACTGCTACAGACTAAACTGTGTCTCCCAAAGTCATACGGTGAAGCCCGAACCCCAATGTGATGGTATCTGGGGATGAGGCCTTTGGGAGGTGATTAGGGTGAGATGGCGTCATGAGAGTCATCATGGGATTAGTGTCCCTTTAAGATGAGACTAGAGAGCTCCCCCCGTGCCTCCCCCACTCCCACCCCCGTCCCCGTCCCAGGTGGGACAGAGGAGGCACCGTGTAGAAGCTGGGAAGAGCCCTTCCTAGGACCTGTCCATGCTGGCACCCTGATCCCACACGGACTCCGCACGGGTCAGATGAGCAAGCAGATGCAAATCTGCATGTGCAGTGGGACTTTTGTCTTATAAGTAACGTGGGAATATGCATATGAATAAAGGGTGGAAAAGATGAAAGCGCTAATCATAATTTTCAGTGGGTAGTACTGCATATTTTTAAAAAATATTTTTCCAGACATTCCAAAGTTTCTACCAAGTGGCAGGCCCACAGGAAGCATTGAATCTCCTTTACTCCACACCCATGGAGGAGGTGCCGTTACTTTACAGAGGAAATGGAGGCCGAGAGCGATTCACTTAGAGTTTCTGGTTCAGACAGGGAGCAAATAAGCAAAACCAAACTCTGCAGCACAAACACCTAGAAAGGCTGGGTGAAATGTAACCCCATGTTCTCTCTGCGTGGCTGAATATAAGAAGAAAAGAGGGTCCCCAGGCATCGGACGTGAGGCAGCCTGTGCGAGACGCTGCTGCAGCAGCTGAAGAAAATGCACGTGAGATAACACGCGTGCGCGGACGGGGGCCCACTGTACGGAGGCCAGCACCCTCGAAGGGCTGCATCTCAGTAAAAAGCCCCAGCGTGAGGCTCGAGGGGAGGAGACTAAAGAACCCCAAACCAACAGCTAGGAACTACACACCACCAGAAAAAGGTGACGGGATTAAGAAGCACAAATTGGTAGTCACAAAATAGTCATGGGGTGTAAAGTACAGCATAGGGACTAGAGCCAATAATCCTATATAATAAAAGGCTAATATGCAAATTGACTGAACGGCGGAACAACCGGTTGCTATGACGTGCACTGACCACCAGGGCGCAGACACTCAATGCAGGAGCTGCCCCCTGGTGGTCAGTGCACTCCCACAGCGTGAGTGCTGCTCAGCCAGAAGCTGGGCTCACAGCTGGCGACCACAGCGGTGGTGGCAGGAGCCTCTCCTGCCACCACAGCAACACTAAGGATGTCCGACTGCTGGCTTAGGCCTGCTTAGCTGTCAGTCAGACATCCCCTGAGGGCTCCCCGATTGCAAGAGGGTGCAGGCCGGGCTGAGGGACCCCCGAGTGCACGGATTTCGTGCACTGGGCCTCCAGTAATGTAATAACTATATATGGTGCCAGGTGAGTACTTGGAATGTCGCAGGGACCACTTTGTAAGTATAGGATTGTCTAACCACTATGCTATATAAATTGAAATGAAAAAAAACTTAAATATCAACTATAATTAAAAAATAAAATTTAAATTTGAAAAATGGTGTGGCTTGGGCCATTTTGGAGAGTTACTCAATTTTTCTGGGTCTCTCCCAGGTATATAGGAGATATGCATGCTATTAAACTTCAGTTTAAAAAAAAAAAAGAAAGAAAAGAACAAGAAACTACACACCACCACAGAAAGGCAACAAGAAAATGTTGGCTGGGATAGAGTGCTATCCCAGGACGCACCTGTCGCTAGTCTGCAGTCTGGATTTGCCTGGTGCGGACAGCCAAGCTGAGAAACCCACCTAAAATCCCAGGCTTGTGATGTTCCTGGGGTAAATGGCAGACGCAAACACAAAACTGCTTTCCATTCTTTTTACACAGAATTTTTTAGAGAAAACGAAACCCTGAAGATAATTCGCCGTCTAAAATTACAAACCAGCCCTGGCCAGTGTGGCTCAGTTGGTTGAGCATCGATTGCCCTCCCGTGCACCGAAAGGTCTGTGGTTGGATTTCGGGTCAGGGCACAGGCCCGGGTTGTGGGTGGATCCCCAGTAGGGGGCGTGCAGGAGGCAGACTATCAATGCTTCTGTTTCTCTCCCTCTCCTTTCCTCTCTAAAAAAAAATAATAAAACATTAAAAAAAAAGAAAGCACCTTCTTTAAAAATAAATAAATAAATTTTCAAGCCATACCAGAAGCAATCCTGCATCAGCAGAAGGAAACAAAATGATTGCACACGAGCACAAGCAGGGGCCTGAGGTAGGAGAATAACAATCCAGACTTCTAGGAAGTAAGGCTGATGGAAACCAAATAAATATAAAAGTAGGAATCAGAAACCTAATGACAATATATTGTGAAAAATAATAAAAATAACCAAATGCAGTTTCTATACATGAAAAAATATAAGAGTTGAAATAAACTGAACAAATGTTTAAAAAGCAGAATAAGCCAGCTGAAGCGAGAAGGTAAACTGGGAAACAGCTGTGAAGAAATTACCCAGAATGCATCACAGAGAGACAGACTAACAAAGTCTGAAAGAGAAGCTGAGACACAGAGGACAGGACAAGAAGACCCAATATGCATCTAAAGGGCTGGAGAGAATGGAGTCAATATTTAAAGTGAAAATCACCAAGCCCTAGCTGGTTTGGCTCAGTGAATAGAGTGTCAGCCTGCAGACTGAAGGGTCCCAGGTTCGATTCCAGTTCTAGGGCACATGCCTGGGTTGCGGGCTCAATTCCCAGTGTGGGGTGTGCAGGAAACAGTCTAAGCGACCATTACGACCGGACAACCAGCCGGTAGCCATCACACGCACTGACCACCAGGGGGAAGATGCTCAGCGCAGGAGCTGCCCTCTGGTGGTCAGTGCGCTCCCACAGCTAACCTCCTACAGCCAGCCCTCCTCCCGCAGTCCTTCCCCGTAGCCAGCCAACCTCCTGCAGTCTGTCCCCAACCCCACCCCACACTAGCAAGCCCCAATCAGGACTGGGTGAGACAGCCCTGATAGGCCCCAATTGCTGGCCAGGCTGAGAGAACACCAGGCTGAGGGACCCCACCCATGCATGAATTCGTGCACTGGGCCTCTAGTTAGCTTATAAGGAAGATAATTCTGAAAGTTATATGTACCAACAGCATAGTATAAATATACATAAAACTATAGCTTCAGTGATCAAGACAGTGTGAATTTGGGGAGATACCCAGGGATCAGTGGAACAGAAGACCTAGAAATAGACCCACACAAATATGTGCAACTGATTTTTGACAAAGGTGCAAAATCAGTTAAGTGGAGGAAGGACAACTTTTTCAACAAATGGTGCTGGAGCAATTGGACGTCGGAAGGCAAAAACAATCAACCTTGACCTGAAGCACACAGCATATACAATACCGAACTCAAAATGGATCTCAGACTTAAATGTAAAACATACATGTGAGACTTTTAGACAAAAAAATTAGAACATCTTTTTTACCTCAGTCTAGGCAAAGAGTTTTTAGACTTAACACCAAAAGTCATAAAAGAAAACATTGATAAAATGGAACTCATCAAAATGAAAAACTTTTGCTCTGTAGCAGCTCATGTGAAGAGGATGAAAAGACAAGTCACAGACTGGGGAGAAAATATTTGCGAACCATATATTTAACAAAGGAATCATGCCAAGAATACTAAAGAATTAGCAAAACTCCACAGCAATAAAGCAGACAATCCAATTAGAAAATGTGCCAAAGCCATGAACAGACAATTTTCTGAATATTCAGATGGCAAATAAACACATGAAGAAAATGTTTAACCTCATCCATCATTAGGAAATACAAATTAAAGGCACCATGAGATGTCACTACACTTATTTCAGCAGAATGGCTGAAATAAGAAAAAGTGACAGCAAGAAATGTCACTGAGAATGCAGAGACTCTTGACCACTCATGCATTGCTGGTGGAAATGTAAAACGGTACAGTCACTTTAGAAAACAGTGTGGCAGTTTAAGAAACTAAACATGCAGTTACCATACGACCCAGCAATTGCACTCCTCGGCATTTATTCCAGAGAAATTAAAACCTACGCTTACACAAAAATCTTTTACACAAATTATCATAGCAGCTTTGTTCATAACTAGTGGCCCGATGCACGAAGATTCGTGCAAGAATGGGCCTTCCTTCCCCTGGCTGCCAGCGCCGCCTTCGCTCCAGCCGGAGCCACCTTTCTGCCTTCCCACACTGCCTAGAGGCCTGGAGCGGCTGGGGTGGTGTGGAATGCCTGCATCGTCACCATGGTGATGACACAAGCGTCCCATCCTACCCCTGGCCGCTCAGCGCCTGTGTATGCAAATTAACCCAACATCTTTGTTGGGTTAATTTGCATACCCACTCCTGATTGGCTGGTGGGTGTCATGAAGGTATGGTCAATTTGCATCTTACTCTTTTATTAGTGTAGATATTTCCAAACTGGAATCCACCCAGTTTTCCCACAGATGAACGATTGAATTGTGATATATCTATACCGTGGAATACTATTCAACAGTAAAAACAAACAAACAAACAAACAAAACACACACAATCACTTGGGTGAATTTCCAGATAATTATGCTGAGTGAAAAAGAGTCAGTTCCAGAAAGGTTATATGTGTATGAGTCTATTTCTACAACCAAATTTTAGAAAGTGAAGACAGACTGGTAGTTGCTAGGGTTTGGGAGGGAGGAGGATGATAGGAGGGAGGTGGGTGTGGTACATGAGGGATCCCTATGGTGTCTAAATTGCTTATCTTACTGTGGTGGTGGATATATGAACTTCGGTGATAAAATTGTATAAACAAGAGCTCTAGATTGTATCAGTGTCAATATTCTGGTTTCCATATTATATTATAGTTTTGCAAAATGTTACCATTGGGGAAAAATGGGCAAAATGTACAGTGATCTCTGTATTATTTCTTACAGCTGAAAGTGAATCTATAATTATCTATAAAAATTCAATTAAATCATGAATAAAGCAAACAATAAAATTATAAGAACCCACTGAAAAACCATGATCATAATAGGTAATTTTAACACATTGTTTTTTGGTAATTGATAGATAAGGGAGACAAAAAAATATATAGATTTGAACAAAATTAATAAACTTGATTTAATGGACTCACATAGAATCCTATAAAGCTATCATACAGTAGGCCACAACTCAAGGCTCATCAAATACCAAAGGATTGATATTTATAAGGACCACATTTTCTGTTGCAATTACATAGAGAAGAAGAGTGATAACTCAACCTGAAAATTGAGGGATGCAGCTAAAGACATCCTTAGAGGGAAATTTATAGTAGTCAAAGTAAATAAAATAAAACTTATTTGGAAAAAAAATAAGCTAGAACATGAGTGGGCTAAGTATCTAAATGAGGAAGTAAAAAAAAAAAAAAAAAAGGAACAGACATAGCAGCACAATTTATAATAGCTAAAATCTGGAAACAGCCCAAGTGCCCATCAGTAAATGAGTGGATAAAAAAGCTGTGGTACGTTTATACCATGGAATACTATGCAGCAGTAAAAAAGAAGGATCTCTTACCCTTTGAGACAGCATGGAGGGACCTGGAGAGTATCATGTTAAGTGAAATAAGAGTCAGAGAAAGACAAGTATCACATGATCTCACTCATGTGATCTAAGTAATAAAGTAAACTGATGAACAGAGTAGATCCAGAGACATGGAACAGAGTGAGGAACCTCAGAGGGAAGGTGGGGAAGGGTGGGTGGGAGGGCAGTAATCAACCAAGGACCTTATATGCATATATGCATACATGCATAACCCATGGACACAGACAATGGGGTGGTGAAGGTGGGGGTGAATGGGGGGAAAATGGGACATATATTATACTTTCAACAATAAATAATTATTTTTTAAAAAGAGAAAGAGGTCAGAAAATATCAGATAACAAGAGAAATTAATAAAATAGAAAATAAGAAGTAATAGGAACATCGATGAAACCAAAAGCTAGTTCTTTGTGGGGAAAAATAGACTAACTCCAGTGACTGAAATTAAGGGAGCAGGGGAAAGAAAAGATGATAAACAATACTGGGAATTCAAAACAGAGAGATATAATAGCAGACATAGTTGTGATTAACAATATTCTCAGCAAATAACATAAAACAATATTTTGAAAAAAATAAGTGATCAAATGACTCAGAGGAGACATTTGATTTAGGCCAAGTAAGTAACAGGGACTGAATTTACTTTTCAACTTGAAATGACTAAAAAAATCCAAACAGCCCTAGCCGGTTTGGCTCAGTGGATGGAGTGTCGGCCTGCGGACTGCAGGGTCCCGGGTTCGATTCCGACCAAGGGCACATGCCCAGGTTGTGGGCTCGATCCCCAGTAGGAGGTGTGCAGGAGGCAGCTGATCAGTGATTCTCTCTTATCATTGATGTTTCTATCTCTCTATTCCTCTCTCTTCCTCTCTGACATCAATAAATAAATATATATATTTTAAAAATCCAGCCCTAACTGGTTTGGTTCAGTGGATAGAGCTTCAACCTGCAGACTGAAGGGTCCCAGGTTCGATTCCGGTCAAGGGCATGTACCTTGGTTGCGGGCACATCCCCAGTGGGGAGTGTGCAGGAGGCAGCTGGTCGATGTTTCTCTCTCATCGATGTTTCTAACTCTCTATCCCTCTCCCTCTTCCTTCCTCTCTGTAAAAAATCAATAAAATATATATTTTTAAAAATCCAAACTTAGTAGAGGAAAAATGGCTCTCAAATCATTAGACATTAGTCAAGGAAGAATCCCTGAGAGATGGGGCACAAATGAGATGAGACCTATGGTTGTCCAAATTCCTTCCTGGACAGTGCAGGGACGGGGAACACAGGCCGAGCCCAGTGATCTCCCTGAAATGAGAAAATGGAAGTGGGATCCCAGGGAAGCCAAGGCACCCAGAGTTCCCGGAGGAGAATGCAGGAGGAGGGAGCTGCAAAGACAGAACTCCGGTGACTCCGGAGATCTGGAGAAAGCCCCCCCTGAGCATTCAGTCCAGTAGCGATCAGCACCTGCCTGTGAGGAAACCACGCGAGGCTGGGGAAAGAGTTCGCACAGAGTCCGAGAGGGAGCCTGTTTCTAACAGCTGGAGTGGGACATCGCATAACTGCTGGGCCACCTGCTGGGCACTGAGAAGGGTCTTGCCACAGTAGTGGGTATGTGGGGGAATTAACCAAACTACACACAGCTTCAGTCCCACCAAACAAAGCTTAAAAACAAGGCGCAAAAGGATCAAATGGCATTTAAGTAACCTGACTGCATCCCAGAATAAAAACTACAGGTAAAATTCAACAAGGTAAAATTCATGTCCAGCATCCAATTAAAATTTACCAGACACACAAAGAACCAGGAAGCCACCACTCAAAATGAAGAAAAAAAAAATTCAATCAAAATGATGCAAATGGTAGAATTAATAGACAGTAAGATTAAAAGAAGTGTTATGACTGTAGTCCGTATGTTTAAGAAACTACAGGTAGACAAGTTAGTCATGGGGATGTGAGGTACAGCATAAGGAATATAGTCAATACCAGGTGGGTACTTGAAAGATCAGGGGGATTACTTTGTAAAGGATATGATCGTGTAACCACTAGGCATACACCTGAAACTCATATAAAATAATGTGGAACGTAAACTGTAATTGAAAAATAAAATTAAGAGAAACGAGAGGTAAGAGTGAAAATCAATGAGACATGAAAGACTCAAATAAAATTTGTAGAGTTGAAAACTACAATATCTGAAATGAAAATACACGGATGAGGTTAACAGCATATTAGATACTACAGAAGCAGTAATGATACATAGACTATCCAAAATGAAATACACTGAGGAAAAACACTTTTAGAAAAATGAACCGTACCAACAGACTTTGGGGCAATTTTAAGGAGCCAACTATATATGTAATTGGATTCCCCAATGGAGATATGAGAGAAGGGGGTAGCAGGAAAAATATTTGAAGAAATCACGGGCAAAAACTTTCCAAATATGGTGAAAACAATAAGCCTCCATATCAAAGAAGCTCAATGAACCTCAAGGCATTTCATAATCAAATTGCTCAAAACTGACAATAAGGAGAAAATCTTAAAAGCAGCCAGAGGTAAAAAGACATTACATACAGAGCAGTAAAGACAAAGATGCTAATAGATTTCTGCCAATTATGCAAGCTATGTTTGGAGGAATCTAGCAATGTTTCTCAAATGTTGAAAGTTAAAACACTCAACCTGGCCAGTTTGGCTCAGTGGATAGAGCGTCAGCCTGTGGACTGAAGGGTCCCGGGTTCGATTCCAGTCAAGGGCAAATGCCCGGGTTGCTGGCTCAATCCCCAGTAGGGGGCGTGCAGGAGGCAGCTGATCAATGATTCTCTCTCATCATTGATGTTTCTATTTCTCTCTCTCCCTCTCCCTTCCTCTCTGAAATCAATAAAAATAAAAGTCAGCTGAGAGTTAAAAAAAAAAAAAGGTCAAGTGAAATAAGGACTTTTCAGATATACAAAAGCTGAAAGAATTCATCACAAGCAGGCCTGCATTACAAGAGATGTTTAAGTCCTTCAAGCAGAAGAAAAATGATATCAAATGGAAACTTGAATTTACACAAAGGAATGAAGAATACTAGAAATAGTAAATATGTAAATGTTTTATTCTAATTCCTAATCTCTTTAAAATATAGACTGTTTAAAGCAAAGACAATAACATTGTAGTGAGGGGTTTATAGCATATGTAGAAGCAAGAGTTATTACAATAGTACAAAGAAAGAGAAGTGAGAAATAAAGTACGCTGTAGTAAGAGACGCATCATACACGAAGTGGTACAATAGTATTTTAATTAAGTAAAAAATGCATATTGTAAACTCTAGAGCAACCACTAAAAAATAACAAGGCGATGAGGTATAAGCCAACAGGAGAAATGAAAATGTAATCATAAAAAACAGTTAATCCAAAAGAAGGCCAGAAAAGAGGAAAAATGGAGCACAGGTGGAACAAATAGAAAAACTAATAGCAAGATGATAGATTTAAACCAAATTTAGTTGATAATTACAGTAAATATTAATCATTTAAATACTCAAATTAAAAGGCAGAGTTTATAAGTTTGGATAAAAAAGTAAGAATTACATGGTATCTAGAATAAATCTACTTTATACATAAAGATACAGAGGTTAAAAGTAAAATGACAACAAAATAATAAAACAGGAAAAAGCCCTGGCCAGTGTGGCTCAGTTGATTGAGCATTGTCCCATGCACCAAAAGGTTGCTGGTTTGATTCCCAGTCAGGGCACATGCCTGGGTTGTGGGCTTGATCCCCAGTATCGGGTGTGCAGGAAGCAGCCGATCGGATTGATCGATGTTTTGTTTTGTGTTTTTTTTTTCTCCCTCTCCTTTCCCCTCTCTTTAAAATCAATAAAAACATATTTAAAAAAAAAAAAAACAACAGGAAAAATACCACAGAAACACGAATGAGAAGAGAGGTAGATTGACTATATTAATCAGATTAAGTGGACGTCACAAAAACTACCAGGGATAAAGAGGGGCATTTCATAATGATGAAGGGCTCAATTAACCAAGAGAATGTAGCTACCTTAGAAGTATATGTGCCCAATAAGAGCTTCAAAATACATGGAAGTAAAAACTAGCAACTGAAAAGAGAAATAGACAAACTGCAATTATTGTTGAAGACTTCAACATTCTCCTTCAGTGATTAATAGATCAACTAGACAGATAATAAGACTAGAGAAGACTCCAACAAAACAACCAACCAACTCGATATAATTGACATTTATAGAGCAACACACCCAACAAAATGAGAACACACCTCCTTCAAGTGTGAATGAAATATTCACCAAGATAACACACTCTGGGTCATAAAACAAGTCACAGCGCAGGTTAGACTGAAATCATATAGAGCATGCTCTCAGACATGATGGAATCAAACTAGAAATCAATGAAAGGGTCTTAGAAAAGCCCTATTATTCGGAAAATTTAAAATATACATACTTCTAAATACCCTAGGGGCTGAAGAAGGAAAACTATACAATAATTTCAACTGAATGAAAACGAAAACCATACTTGACAAAACGTGCGGGATGAATAAAGACCTGAATAGATAGCTCTCCAAAAAAGATAAACAAATGACCAATAAGCACATGAAGAGATGCACAGCATCATTAGTCATCAGGGAAATGCAAATTAAAACCACACGGAGCTACCAGGTCACACCCAGTAAAATGACTAATCCAGATTACAGACAATAACAAGTGCTGGGGAGGATGCTGGAATCCTCGTACATTGTCGGTAGGATTGTACACAGTGTGACTATTTTGAGAAACAATCTGGTAGTTCCTCAAAATGTTATACATAAAACTACCACATAGGACCCAGCAATTGCACTCCAGGTATATGCTCAAGAGAGGTGAAGGCATATGCCCATTAACAACTCTGCACATGAATGTTCGTAACAACACTCAGAGTAGCCAAAAAGTTGAGGCAATCCAGTGTCCATCATCCGCTGAAAGGATAAGTGAAAGGTGCTATATCCATGCAATGAATAGTCTTGGACAACAAAAAGAAATGAAGCACGAATACGTGCTACAACGTGGATGAGCCTTAAAAGCAGTATGCCAGGGGAGAAGAGCTGGTCATAACAGACCGTACATCTTATAATTTCGTTTATATGAACTGTCCAGAACCGGCAGATCTAGAGAGACAGAAAGTAGTGGTTAGTGCTGCATGTGATTTTTGAAAGAAGTCCTATTCTGAAATTTATATGGAAATGCTAAGCACCTATAATTGTCAACACAATTTTGGAAAAGAAGAAGAAAGTTGGAAGATTAATATAGTCAATTTACCTTATTTTAAGACTTATTATAAAATTACAATAATTAAATCATTCTATTATTGAAAACAGGGTAAACATATAAAGCAATGAAACAGAACAGAGATTAGAAATATATGCAGTCATATGCAGTCAATTGATTTTTGACAAAAATGCTAAAATAGTCTTTTCAAAAAATGGTACTAGAACAATGGATGTCATTTTGGGGGGTGGGGGCAAGTTCCTTTATCCTTATTTCATACCGTACCAAAAAAATGATCTTGAAATGGATCATAGACTTAGATATAAGAACTAAAACAATAGCACTTCTAGAGGAAAACATTTGTGACCTTAGGTAATGATTTCTTAGGATACCAAAAGGATGAACCATAAGAGAGAAAAAAAGTTAGATTGGACTATCAAAATTAAAAACTTGTGCTTTTCAAAATACACTATTACAGCCCAGCCAGTGTGGCTCAGTGGTTGAGCATCAACCTATGAACCAGGAGGTCATGATTTGATTCCCCGTCAGGGCACATGCCCAGGGTTTTGGGCTCGATCCCCAGTGTGGGAGGCAGCCAATCAATGATTCTCTCTCATTATTGATGTTTCTATCTCTCCCTCCCTCTCCTTTCCTCTCTGAAATCAATAAAAATATATTTAAAAAAAAAACAAAAACACTATTACGAAAATGAAAAGGAAAGCCATGCACTAGGAGAAAATATTTGAAATATTTTTTATAAATCTCTTGTCTCCAAAATATATAAAGAACTCCTACAACTCAATAAGAATAACTCAATTTAAACATTGGCAAAACAATTAACAATTGAATCTAAAAATCAAAATAAATGAAGGAGTCTAATGAACAAAATAAACTGATCAATAAAATAGAACCAGAGGCATGGGAACATGGAACAGACTGAAGAATCTCAGAGAGAAGGGGGTAAGGGGGGTGGGACAGGAAGAGATTAACCAAAGAACTTATAAGCATACTAGAGGCCTGGTGTACGAAATTCATGCACTGAGGGGAGGTGGGGGTGTCCCTCAGCCCAGCCTGTGCCCTCTCGCAGTCCGGAGCCCTCGGAGGATGTCCTACTGATGGCTTAGGCCCGCTCCCCCGCCACTGCGCTTGCCAGCCATGAGCCCGGCTTCTAGCTGAGCGGTGCTCGCCCTGTGGGAGCGCACTAACCACCAGGGGGCAGCTCCTGCATTGAGCACCTGTCCCCTGGTGGTCAGTGCGCATCATAGCAACTGGTTGTTCTGCCATCAGGCTGAAACTGGCTCTCCAACATCCCCCGAGGGGTCCTGGATTGTGAGAGGGTGCAGGCCAGGCCAAGGGACCCCACCGGTGCATGATCAAGGCCGGGGAGGGATGTGGGAGATTGGCCAGCTGGGGAGGGACCATGGGAGGGATCCAGGGTGTGTCCAGCCCGTCTCACTCAGTCCCGATCGGCCGGACCCAGCAGCAAGCTAACCTATCGGTTGGAGCATCTGCCCCCTGGTGGTCAGTGCACATCACAGAGAGTGGTTGAGTGGCCTTAGCGTATCATTAGCATATTACACTTTGATTGGTTGAATGGCTGACTGGACGACCAGACACTTAGCACATTAGGCTTTTATTATATAGGATATGCATTACCTGTGGACACGACAATAGGGTGGTAAAGGCCTGGGGTGGGGCAGGAACCAGGTGGAAGGGGATAATGGGGGCGGGGGGGGGGGGAGTGGTGGACATCTGTAAGATATACAAATGACCAAAAGACATTAAAAAATGATCAATATTGCCCTGGCTGGTATGGCTCAGTTAGTTGGCCATCATACTGTGCACTGAAAAGTTGCTTGTTCGAATCCCAGTCAGGGCACATACCTAAGTTGCAGGTTTCATCCCCAGCTGGGGTACGTGTGGGAGGCAGCCGATCAATGTTTCTCTCTCACATCGATGACTCTCTCTCTCTCTCTCTCTCTCTCTCTCTCTCTCTCTCCCTCTCTCTTCCTCTTCCCAACCCCCTGCAAAAAGAAAACATATTTTAAAAAATGATCAACATCACCAGTTATTAAGAAAATCAAAATCACAATGAGATGCCACTATCTAGGTACTGAATAGCTAAAATTAAGACTGACGTGCATTAGTGAGGATGTAGAGGACTGTACTTCTCACACATTGCTGGTGGGAATGTAATTTGGAAAGTAGTCTGGCAGTTTTGTACAAAGTTTAACACACATTTGCTACATGATACAGCAATTCCACTCCTAGGTACTCAAGAAGAATGAGGAAATATGTCCATGCAGATACCTACACCTAAATTCATAATAGTATAAAATCGAAAACTACCCAAATGTGCATTAATAAGTGAATGAATAAACAATTTATATATATATATATATATATATATATATATATATATGCATATTTTCATAGATTGGAATATTACTCAGATATAAAAAAGGAGCACATTGTCATCTGATCAACAACATGGATAAACCTCAAAAGCATTATGCTAGGTGGAAAAAGCTGGGCACAAGAGACTATGCATTGCAAGCTTCCATTTAAATGAAATTCTGGAAAAGGTAAAACTATAGTGACAGAAAGTAGATCAATGGTCTCAGAGGCAGAGGTAGGTGGAAAGGATTGACTGCAAAGAGGCTTAAATGCGGTGGTGGTGACATAAGTATAAACATTTGTCAAATGCATCAAGCTGTACATTTACCATTGGTGAGTCTTGTTCTAAATCACATCTCAATAAAGCTGGTAAAAGACGGACTCAAAGAAGTAACCCGGCTGATGTGGCTCAGAGGTTGAGTGTCGACCTATGAACCAGGAGGTCACAGTTCAATTCCTGGTCAGGGCTCATGACTGGATTGTAGGCTCAATCCCCAGTAGGGGGCGTGCAGGAGGCAGCCAATCAATGATTCTCATCATTGATGTTTCTATCTCTCTCGCCCTCTCTGAAATCAATAAAAATATATTAAAAACAAGAAATAGAAACATCTGAGTAGATCATAAACTTAAATAAATCACAGTAACTTAAAAACAAACCAGTCTCACATAGTTCAGTTGCTTATTCACTCACGCCTTCACTACAGATAGAGTTCCTACGGTACACCAGGCACTGTTAGACAGGCAGTGTGGGTAAGGCAGCAGACAAAACAGGCCAAGTCCTTGCTCTCCTGGAGGTGATGGTTAGGGAGGAAGAACGCACACATGAAGACTGATGCCAGCGGTGGGTCCTATGCGGGGGAAAGGGAGGGTGGGCTGGGAAGCCGAGGGGATGCTGTTGTGGTCAGGAAAGACCTCTGCGATGAGATGCCATTCGAAGAAAGACCAGATGGAAGTGGGGGACAGGCGTAGCCCTGGCCCCGGGACTCCGAGGAGGGGTATTTGGGAGTTTTCAAGGTGTAGTCAGTGAAGCGTGTGGCTTCAGCAGGATCAGGGAGGGGAGAGCAGCGAAAGTAGAGGCCAGAGAGGGTGCTGAGGGCCAGAACATGAACGACCTTGGATCTCATTCTCAACGAAATGGGAAGCCAATGACCTAAGCAGAGAAGCAACACAGCCTGACTTCGTTTAAGAGAATCTTGCCGGCAGCCATGTATAGAATAGACCAGAGGCTGGGAAACTTCCGGAAAGGGCTAGATGGTAAATCGTTTACTTCGTAAACCCTAGGGTCTGCGGAGAACACTCAACCCTGCTGTTACTGCATGAAAACAGCCATGGATAATGTGTAAGCGAAGGAGGATAGCTGTGTTTCAATAAAACTTGACAAAAACAGGCAGTGGGCTGGATTTAACCTTGTAGTTTGTCCACCCCTGGACCAGCCTATAGGGGACCAAGGGCTAAGGCAGGTAGACCAGTGAGGAGTCCCTGCAATAAACCTGAGCGAGAAGTGATGGTCCCCTGGACCAGGTGTAGCAGGGAGGTGGGATATGGTCAGATCGGGGAAGGTGGGGCCAACAGGATTTGCTGGTGGGTCAGACGGGGGGTGTTGCAGAGGGAGGCTCTGTCCTGCCTGAGGAACTATGCCCTGGGAGAGGATCCGGTTGGGTAGGGAAAGAGATTATAGGTAAAAATCAAGAATTTGGATTTAGATTTGTTACGTTTGGGATATCTCTTAGATATCTCCTAAATATATTCAGAGGTTGGGTTTACACAAATAAATTTCAGAGTATTCACTTTGTATAGATGGTCTTTAAAACCACGGGAACGAATGAGATCTAGGGCGATCTCAGAGGGAGGGGAAAAAAAGGGGTTTGAGGACAGTCTTACAAGGTCAGTCTCCCAGATTTTCAAGGACAGATCATCCTAGTCTGATAGTCACTGCCCCCCCACACAGAAGAGTACACTCCACCCTCAGGTCATGAGGCCAGCAGGCCTTGATACTCAGATAAGGAAGTTATAGGCCAACCTCACTTAGGAGTATATACATTTTAAAAAAAAAAAGTCTTACTATATTAACAAAGCAAATCTAGCAGTTTATAATACGATCAAATTGTGTTTATCTCAGGAATGCAAAGTTGGCTGAATATTATTCTATTAATATAATTTACCAGAAAGAAGAACCTAAGATCATTTGAATAGAAGTGTTTGATAACCACTCTTGATTAAAAAGAAGAAAACCTAATTTTAAACGCAGAGCAGGACGGGATGGGGACTTCCCGAAGCTGACAAAGCGTGTCTACCAAACCTGTCATACTTAACGGAGAAGCGTTAGAAGCATTTCTTTAGAAAGAAATCAAGACGGAAACAAGGCCATCTACCATTATCGCTTTCTCTGATACGATACTGGAGGCCCTAACCACTGTAGTAGGATTTTAAACAGGGACACAAACACTGCCATTATTCACAATGGTGTTTTGCATAGCAAACACAAGATAAATTGTTAGAAATGAGAGAATTTCTGGAGACACAATCAATATGTAAGTCATCAACAGTGTCCTGACACCATCAGGAAACAGTTGAAATACGTGATTTAGAGGAGAAGCTATGTAACCACCACCCCGCAGCTAGTAAAGGGCGGGCTGGGATGGAGCCGGGATGAGTTCAGGCTTTTAGTCACGGGCCATACGCCCTCTCTAGCGTGGCTACGCTGCGGCAGGATGCCCACCCGCCGAGTGAGCTGAGCAGCAGAGTCCCGGGCCTGCAGGCAAGGCTCACCGTGGGCAGGACGGAGGCCTGCAGCGAGGCGATGGGGATGGGCTTGGTCCTCTTCTCCTCCTGGCTTGCTGGGGGCAGGATCTCCACGAGGTTCATCTCCCCTTTGACTTTCTCCCCCAGGCAAATCTGAGAGGGCAGACCACAGCCCCCCGAGGGCAGAGGAGGGAAACCTTGATGCATCTGTAGGGATCAGACTCCCCGCTCCCCTCCTCCCCGCCTTGGGGTTGGGGGGCACCCACCGTATTGAGCAACACCTTACAGTCCTTCCCCTCCTTCTGCGGTTTGAAGGTCCAGGTCCGCTTCTCCTGGTTTAACTCACCGCCTGGAAGGGAGAGGCAGGGAGTGGGGGGCCCTGTCCTCCAGGCAAGTCCTCACCCGGCGGACGCGCCAGCGTCCCGTGCGCACTCACCCCAAAGCAGGGCTGTCCCGGCCTTGTCCGGGGTGCTGGTGCGGCTGCGGTTCATGGCGCCGGGGGAGCCGGCGGTGCGCTGCGGGGAGGCCCGCCCCGGGCAGCCCGGAGAGCGGCTAGGACCCAGCCGCCCGCCGCCCGCCCCGCACGCAGGGGAAGTGCGCGTCGTGCGCTCCGGGCCTTGTCCGGGGTGCTGGTGTGGCTGCTGGGCGGCGCGCGGCGCCCCGGGCCCGTCCTCGGAGCGCTCCCTCTGGGCTCTCACGCCGGCCGAATCCCGCCTCGCCGGCCGCCCCCCGCAGCTGTTATGAGGCCTGCGGAGGGCACGGATGGTGTCTCATCAGCCCTAAAGGGAGGCCCTTCTCCGCGCCCCTGCGTCTCCGGGGCACCTGGACGGCCAGTGAAAACGCACGTGCTGCCGGCCCCGCCGGCTTCCCATGGAGCCGGCCGCCCGGGGCCCAGGCGTTGGCACTTGTGACCGTTCCCAGGTGGGGTGGGTGCTGCGGCGCGGGACGCGCGGGGACCCACGGCACTTAGGGGGCCTCCAGCGCCCGCCGCCCCGCTCGGAGAGGCTTTGCCACCGGAGGAAGCCCTGGCACTCGCGCTTCTTTGTGCTCACCGCTTTCTTCTTGCTTCCACTTCCCCGCCCTCCCCACCCAGTGTGGGTCCCGGGAGAGGAGAGCCCCGTTTCCAGAAGGATGGGTTCTCCCGGGGCCAGGAGCGGGTGTGGAAGCTGGTGAGGAATCGGAGAGAGGGACGCCGTCAGGGCCAGTCCTTTAACAAACAGCAGAGCACAGCGCCTGGCCACGGGGGAACTCGCCTGGCACCCTCATCCGTCCCTCCCATCCCGGGACTCCTCGCCCTGATGTAAGTTTCGCTGATTTTCAGCAGAGGCGCCAGCCGTTCTCCGGGGAAGGGTTAGTCTTTCCCGAGGGCGGTGCTGGAGGATGTAGCTGGATCCGTCTCTCTCTGGAACCCTGGTTGGAGCTTCTGCTGTGCAGGAACCAGCTTTTTTTTTCTTCTTCTTTTTAAAATGTCAATTTTATTGAAAAAATAACTTACAAGAATGTACTCATTTAAGGTGTATGATTAGATGCATTTTAACAAATGCACACACCTGTGTAGGCCTCTCCGCAGTCGTCATTTCCATCACGCCCCCAAGTTTTCTTGTTTCTCTTGCAGCCAGTCTCCTCCCCTTAAGGCCTAATTGCTATCAGGCAAATGTCTGCTTTCAATAGTTTGTTTTTGTTGATTAGTATTCAATTTGTATATCCAGTCACCTGCTGGTCAGCTGCCAACTTGGCGAGGCTACTGTATCCAGTTATTCAAGCAAACACTAATGTAGGTGTTTTGTAGACATGCTTAACATCTCCGGAAGGTCTTTTGGCTGTTTGGTCTAATTAGCATATTATGCTTTTATTATATACTAGGGGGCTGGTGCATGAAATTCATGCAGGGGGGGGGGCGGTCCCTCAGCTTGCTGGCCTGATCCCCCTGATTGTTCTTCCCTGCCAGCCTGATCACCCCTAACTGCCACTGCCTCTGCCTCAGCCCCACCACCATGGCTTTGTCCGGAAGGACGTCCAGAAGATGTCCGGTCTAATTAGCATATTACCCTTTTATTAGTATAGACACTAGAGGCCCGATGCACGGAAATTCATGCAAGAGTAGACCTTCCTTCCCCTGGCTGCCGGCTCCAGGTTCCCTCCGGCAGGCACCTGGGACCCGGGCATCCCTTCTCTAGCCATAGGCAGGCACCTGGGACCCGGGCATCCCTTCTCTAGCCATAGGCAGGCACCTGGGACCCGGGCTGGCTTCCCTCGGGCTGCCTACAGGCACCCGGGACCTGAGCTGGCTTCCCTCCAGCCCGGGCTTTGTCAGGAAGGACGTCCGGAATGATGTCTGGTCTAATTAGCACATTACCCTTTTATTTTATACACACACACACACACACACACACACACACACACATATATATAATTGATTTCAGAGAGAGGAAGGTAGAGAGAGAGATAGAAACATCAATGATGAGAGAATCATTGATCAGCTGCCTCCTGCATGCCCCCTATTGGGGATGGAGCCCACAACCTGGGCATGTGCCCTCACCAGGAATTGAACTGTGACCTCCTGGTTCATGAGTTGAACCTCAACCACTGAGCCACACTGGATGGGCAATAAAGACAGTTTTACTTCTTCCTTTTTTATCTGTGTGCCTTTTATTTAATTTTTGTGCCTCTTTGTTCTGGTGAGGACCTCAGGTACAATGTTGAAGAGAAGTGTTAAGAGTTGGCATCCGCCCTGACTGGTTTGGCTCAGTGGATGGAGCGTCGGCCTGCAGACTGAAAGGTCCCAGGTTCGATTCCGGTCAAGGGCATGTACCTTGGTTGCAGGCACATCCCCAGTGGGAGGTGTGCAGAAGGCAGCTGATCAGTGTTTCTCTCTCATCGATGTTTCTAACTCTCTATTCCTCTCCCTTCCTCTCTGTAAAAAGTCAATAAAATATATTTAAAAAAAAAAGAGTTGGCATCCTTTCCTTTCCTTGTTCTTGATCTAAGGGAAAACATTCAGGTTTTTTTTACCTTCCAGTATGCTGTTGTTTTTTTTCTAGATGCCTTTTAAAAGATTAAGAATGTTTCTATTCCTAGTTTGCTGATAATTTTTTGGATAATAAATGGTTATTAAATTTTGTCATGTGCTTTTTATCTAATAAGATCAGCTTTCTCCTTTATTTTATATGGTGAACTGCATTTATTTTTTTTGAATGTTAAACCAAACTTGAATTCCTAGGATCAATCTCACTTCGTCATGATATCCTTGTTATGTATTTCTGAATATGATTTGCCTGCATTTTATTAAGGAATTTTACATTTATGTTCATGAGGGATATTAGTCTAGTTCCCCCTCCTCCCCTTTTAATGTCTATCAGGGTTTTGTTATCAGGGAAATGTATGTTTCATAAAATGTTTGGGAAAGTGTTTCCTCCTCTGTTATTTTCTGATTCTTGTGCAATTTCAGGTGCTCTGACTGCAAGAGCAGGGACGTGTCCTTGGTGCAGAGCACTCTGCCCTCATCTCCTTACTGTCCCATAGGACTTGCTATGCCTTGACTGAGTTGCTGCTCTATCCTGGAAGCTGGGAATCATACTAGAATCCTCTTCCCTTTACTCTCCACATCCAATTGGTCACAAGGCCCTGTTGACACCCCATCTCCCCCAATATTTCTCAACTCCCCACAGCCCTTGTCTTGGTTCAGATCCTTATTACCCACTAGCTGATGGGTTAAACAAGGGTTGGTCACTAGCCCGGCCAGCGTGGCTCAGTGGTTGAGCATCGATCTATGAACCAGAAGGTCAGAGTTCAATCCTCAGTCAGGGCACATACCCAGGTTGTGGGCTCCATCCCCAGTGTGGGATGTGCCGGAGGCAGCCAATCAATGATTCTCATCATTGATGTTTCTCTCTCTCCCCCTCTCCCTTCCTCTCTGAAATCAATAAAAATATTAAAAAAAGAAAAAAGAAAAAAGATTGGTCACTAGGCTGCTTCGCAAAGTGGCCCTTGGTGGAAATTTCTGGCTTTTAGGGCGAAATCGCAAGCTCTTGTACCCCACCCCTCAGTCAGACAAGTGTAGGTCTGCACGCGGCCTCCAGCCGGGCTGTTTCTGCGCCGCCTGGAAAGGTACCACGCCTCATGCCCGTGCTTCTGCCCTTCCCGGCCTTCGGCCCACTGGCTGGTTCTGGTGGGACTCCGCTTGCGGGCTCCTCTTTGGTACCCGCAGAGCAGGATGAGCCGCGCAGTGACTGACCCTGTCAGCCTGTCTGTCCGCTCCGCTGACTTCTTCCCGGCCAGGGGCATCGCCGCGGATACTGGGTGAGGCCACGGTGCGTGTGAAGTCGAACCCCTACCGCACACGGTTCGGTGCGGGTCCGACCCCGCAGGAGCCCAGGTCGGGTTTCCCCAAGAACGCAACCGTCCGGCTGTCAACCTCGCCCTCCGTCCCACCCGCCAAGCAGCCGCAATGCGGGGGCGGTCGGCGCAATGAGTCACAACTGCGCCTGCGCATGGCGACAGAACGAGCGGCGGCCGGAGGAAGATGCGGTCGGAAGCGGCCGTGTGCGCGCAGCGCCGCGGGAACGCTGGGACGCTGCGCACAACCACTTCCGGGGCGCGGCGGCGTGAAGGGAAGTGGTGCCGGGGCAGGGGTGGCGGCTTTCCCTCGGGCCTTCGTAGGGTCGGGGCTCCGATGTCGGTGGTTCCTGCCCTTTCCTTTTGGTGGAGGGCTATGGCCACGGTGTGAGTGAGTTTAACGCGCCCAAACCAGGCGGCCGGGGCTCCCTGCAAGGGCTTCACCCAAATCAGATCCAACCACTCTACCTTCCAGCTACCATCAGCAGGCGCTGCCAACGTCCCAGGCACACTTCCTTTCCATCCATCCTCATCCTTTTCGACTGGGCCCAGCTCGTCATGAGCACATTTCGGTTGCAGAGGCTGGAGAGGGAGTGGGGAAAGGGCTACCTCAAATAGGGCAGGTCGGCGAGGGAGACTTCAGAGAGGGAGGGGGGCTCTGTCTTGAAAAGGGCAGGTGGGCAAAGGGCATGCAACTCTAGCCTGAGGCGAGGGTTCCGCAGATGGTGCAAAGGCAGGGGAGGGGGCAGCTGTGTGGTTGGATGGAAGAGTTCCACTGCAGCACTTAATGGTTTGGTTGGTAGTTTATAACTCGATTTGCTGTGATGAGAACCCCGGACTGCCAGCTGTTGAAGGATGGGGAATTGGTTTTGAGAAATAGAAATGACAATGGCCTGCTGTATTCTTAATTGAGAGGATGCTTTACCTTCATTGCAGAGTATATTCAGTCTGTTAAGAGCGGAGGGGAGATGGCTTCCAGACTACTGCTTTCTTACATTTGCCCACCCTTTTAAACTGTCAGACCGTACCGTGGCCCCTCTGAGCTTGACGTAAGGCCACTTCTATTGTCCAATCAATTCTTATCCTGAGCTTGGTTGTCCACCAGACCTTGAATCCAGACATGCATGAATTTGCTTAATTTGTTACCCATTGGCTGACGGACTGATTGTCACTCTTTTATTCATTTGTGAACTAATAATGTGGTGGTTTGGACCACATAGGCGATGCTGTATGCTTGTCTCAGTTTCTGTCTTCATAGATATCAAGCAGAATTTAAAATATAATTGTGTGTGATGCTTGTAAAGTACTGTTCACTGTGTTTTGCAGTCAGTTTGTACTGGTGAGGGACCTTAGGCAGAATGATGGCAATGAATTTGCCTTACAAATGCTGGGTTTGCTTTTCTGGTGCTGGCTAAAAGGTAGTTGGCTTATAGTGGGTGCTAAGTATTTGATGAATGGATAGCCTGTCCTGAAAATCATGAGTTTTTCTGAGGAAGTGTGTGTGTGTGTGTATAGAGTATTCCAAGCTTGATTCTGTCCTCCACTCTGATCATCTGATGCCCCACTGGCAGCTGATCAGAGTGGACCATCTTGCTGAGTCCCAATGGGGCTGGCTGGCAAGAGGGAGGGACCATGGGAGGTTGGCCAGCCACAGGAGGTTGGCTATGGAAGCCCACTGACCATCAGGGGGCAGCTCCTGTATTGAGCATCTGCCCTCGGGTGGTCAGTGCATGTCATAGCAACTGGTTGACCGGTCATCACAGTTGTGTAGACTTTTATATATAGAGATTATACCAGGCTTAGGGACAAACTTGACTATGATGATCACTTCAATTTGCCTTCTAGCCATTAGGATACTTTTTTTTTTTTTGCCTTTGAAATAACTTAGCACCAAGAAGTTACCCAGCAGACAGCAGACAAAGGTACATCTGGATAAAGTGGGCAAGAACGGCACTCTGGAGTCTGATTTCTTGGATGTAAATCTGTATCAAGCACAACTCCTACCTGTACTTTAATACTTTCCAATGTTCCGGCAATTATGTCCCCTCAGACCGAGGTACTACATAGTATGGGGATGAGAAGCGGTCCCTGTTCACTACAGTGGCCTCATTTGATAATTCTGGCCCATGAGGTCTGCCAAGTATTTTAGGAGCTAACACTTATCCTTGAACTTGTCAGGTCTAATCCACATTAGAGATGTCACAACAGTAACAACTGGGCTTTCTGAAATTATTATTTCTCTGCTGGCTGCCATGCTGTCACCTGGAAACCAGTAAAGAGATAGAGTGGCTTCACTTTTATAGTTGTGGACAACAGCATGTATGTGTAAATATACACTTTTCCCTCACGCACATATGTAACCTCAGTCGCGTCAGCACTGATACACCAGACTGGAAACATGTTTTAGTCACACTTTTTGTTTTTAACCTTGAGTCAATATAAACTGTGTTCAAAAGTTATGAAAAGATGTACATACTTTACTGCAGATTGAATGGTATTATGTGTGTATGTGTATGTGTGTATCAACCAAACCAATCATACTCTTGGAAGAAATTGAGCCAGACTTAGTGCAATGAGAAAGTAATTTCCCAAGGTTGAGGGGCCCTGGCTTTTAAGAATGCAAGTTTCAAACCTCTTCATGTGTTGAGAGTGAGACGTTCCTGTAGAAACACTAGACTTGATTGCTGAAACCGGGTCAGTAGAAACCATTGAAGTTTATTGGCGGTCACAATGCTTACACTGTATGCAGCAAACACCCTTACAAGTCTATCCGCAACCTGATCACGCAAGAAAGGATTCACCAAACAGTCGCCAGAGGAGAAGGAAGAAAAAATTAATAGGTTTGTTTCTGGGGGTAGAGGAGAGAAATAAAAATAACACCTAATTGATGAGTGTCCCATGGGCAAGAGCTGAACTAGAGATGTGTACAACTAGCAGCAACAATTGTGGAAAAAGTACAAGGCAAATAGCTTTCTCCATTCATTTTCCTCTGTAGGTTAAAATTCTTTTTTTAAATATTCAAAACATTTATTATGGTTTTCATTTTATAAAAATGTATATTTTTAAGGGTATGGGAGAATGTTAAATACTTCATGCTAGGCAGACCTTGTTATTAAGAACCCCTCCACTTAGTTACTCCCTCCAGTTCATACATTCACGAGTGCAGGGCACACATATAAATATCCACACGCACACACCCACACACACTGCCTCAAGGGCTGGGGAAGACTGGAAGTTGTTGGCCACACGCAGTTGGGTCTCTGGTGGACTCCTCCAAATCGCTCCACAGGAGAGCAACTGGCTCATCTCTCTCTCTGGTCTCCACCTGTACAGAGACCAGGAACCCTAATCATAGACTTACATCCGACTGTAGAAGCAAGAGGCATCTGTCTGAGGATGAGGGTAAGCAAAGCGGGAAGCAGGACGAAGCTGAGAACACCGAACACTTTAGCGGGAGTGGCGGCACTGCGGGAGACCGGGGGCCTAGGGCAGCATCTGTGGTTGCGGGGAGGGGTGGTGCTCCGCATGGCTTAGAGTTCCGAATAACAAGGGCGATACAGTAACAGGAAGTGATAATGGGGGGGAGGGGGGGGGAGGGCAAGGAAAGGGCAATAAGAAAAAATATACATTTGGAATTTTTACCTTTTTTTGCCTCTCTACACTGTCACTAAATATATCTCTGCATGTCCACACACCCTCTTCAGTAAAGCTTCAGGCCACCAGAATACACATTTTCCTCACTCGCATACACAACCCCTCACATCAGCATTGGTGCACTAGACTCTGTAAAAATTTTTCAGTCACACTTTTTTTTTAAACTTGAGTCAATATAAACCTTGTTCAAAATGTTATGAAAAAATGTACATGTTTTTACAAGGCAGGTTGTGGCAGGACACCGGGGGTTCTTCGCCTTTGGGTGGCCCCAGGAGGGGGCTGGAGTCTCACATATTTGTGTCTCTATCTCCTCCCACCACCCTTCCCACCCCATCCCCCAAGAACCAGCAGCGCCCTGCCCCCTAGTGAGTGCACTCACACCCCTATTCCCTGGGGAAACAGCGAGGTGACCTTTGCCATTTTTCCCACCCCCTTGGAGGAGGGAGCCGGGATCAGCCAGGCCCTCTCCCTTGTAATTGTTTGCCCCTCGGGGCCAGACCGAAAGGACGCTGCTCTGTGCAGGTAGAGTCCAAGGAGGTGTCAGCTCATCATATCATTGCTGTTCACGCCGTAAGTGGAATTCTTCATCGAGTCGTTCACTTCCCGACGGAATGCTGACAGGTTCTGGGTGAACCTAAGAGAGGATGCACGGAGGTTGGGGGAGTAAGGTGAAAGGGGAAGGTCTTTGCCTAAAGGTTTCTAGCAGACAAGTGGCTACTGAGAGGCAGAGCTATGAACTGATGGGTTGTGTTTCTAAGGTCAGTAAATATCAGACTTAAGACTCAGGGAAAGGTGGGCTAGTTTGTGCCCCTTCTACTGGCAACTTCAGGGCAGGCCTCGAGATGTGCTCGTTACATGGGGCTGAGGGCACCGTGGGTTGGTTCACGGCAGCACAAAGGAACCTCACTGACAGAGGCAGGAAGCAACCGTCACAAAGGATGAGGATGAAGCTACTTCATTTCTTAATGCCTAAGAGACCTATGGCATCGAGCTATGCTGTCCAGTGTGAGAGGCACTAGCCACATGTGCCCGCTGAACACCTGACTTATGCCCAGTGCAACTGAGGAACCGATTCAAAAGAAATGAAATGAAAATGCTATATTTTAAGTTAGTTAAAATAACATAAACTTTAAAGTTTAATTTAGAAAAATCTCAATTTAGTTATTGGGAGAATTTCTACATGTGTTTGGAACAACTTCAGTATGGGGAATCTACTTTGTCATCTGTAAATTTTATAAAGATTTAGATTTTATCATATTTCTGATGAAACTTTAGCATCTGAATTGAGATGCCATGGTAAGTATAAAATACATAGGTTCTTGAACTTAGTGCAATAAAAAGGATGTTAAAATTCTATTTAAAAATACTGATTACACCTTGACAACATTTTTGATACAATGGGTTAACTAAAGTATATTAAAATAAATTTTGTGTTTTACTTTTTTTAATGTGGCTGCTAGAAAATTTAAAACTACTTATGTGGGTCCAGCCAGTGTAGCTCAGTTGGCTGAGCGTTGACCCATGCACTGAGAGGTCACCGGTTCAATTCCTGGTTAGGGCACATGCCCTGGTTGTATGCCAATAGGGGGATTGCAGGAGGCAGCCGATCCATACTTCTCTCTGATTGATGTTTCTCTCTCCCTGTCCCTTCCTCTCTCTCTAAAATCAATACAAACATACAAAACAAACAAACAAAAAATCCGAAAAACTACGCATGTGCCTTGCTTTTCTATTGGATAGCACTGCTTAAACGGCCTCTAAAGACAAAAGATTTGAAACACAAGTCATCCAGGATTTCTTGGCAGGGCCCTGCACACTCCACTCACCTGTCTCTGTTTTTCGTTAGAAGATTTCGCTCTATGCCTTCCATCAGGTTTTCGAAACACAGGTGCATCGCCTGCTGCTTCTCTGGGGGCTGGCTGTTCACAATGCTGCTCCTCAGGTCAGAAAAATACTGGGGGCAGGAGTGGGGCAGGGCAGGGTGAGGAGAGAAGATGGAAGAGCAGATCAGCCCTCCATCATCTGCAGGGTTGAAGGATGGAAAATCTACTAAAATTGGATACCTTTTTTTTTTTTTTAAATTTCAAGCACGCACTTGCAGGATAATATATCTTTACCTCACTTAATCACCTGCTCCTTAATGGGACTTATGCTTGTTCATGGAAGAGCTGATACTCTGATCTCCAAGTATGTTCTCCCCTTGTAACACTTGCTCATCCTTTACTTTTGTCTGACCTGCCCCATGTGCTGACTTCGACCAGGCAGGTGATTCTGTGTTGTTCAAAGCACGAGTTTCCCATTGTGGCATGTTTCTGTGCTGCTCAGTGTCCTGAAAAACGTGCCCCTCCCCGTGCCCCTGGCGCTGGGCGTCGGGGAGGTGGCTCGCTTACCTTTTCATTAAGCAGTATCAAGCCAAGCAGGGGTCGGGACATAGACCACTGGTTCCTACAGTCTTCAAAGATGATGATGTTCAGCACCGTTGACAACATCTGGAAATGGAGAAACTGAGGCAGTGACCTAGTGGTCGCTACCCAAACTAATTAGATTCCAAACGGAGGAGTTTATTAGGGTGGAAGCCTTTTCTGGCTAGGGTAAACCAGACAAATATTTTATGCAGCTTCATTTTAATCTTCTATTACAAGGTAAGTTTTTCTTCTAAGACATTTCCTTGCCTGTTCGTTAAAGTGGTTTGTTAATTCATTTTAAAATGAACCTTCCCAGTTCACCCTGACTTGTGGAAAATGGGATCAGTCAAGAAAATGATTATGGTGCAAAATGACTTTGCACTATAGCTCCTTGCACTTATCTCAGCGAAGAGAACTTTGTAACATTTTTGGGGATGTGATGGGATGTGCATTATTTTACTGCTTCCTTAGAGAACAATGTGGACCAAGAGGAGATATGGGAGAAAAAGCTTTACAGGTGCAAGCTGCTAACTCAGGCGCCATGCACAGCCAAGCGGGGCGAGGCACTGTGCACAGGGTTGTTGTGACACTAGAACGTCTATATCCAATGATTACTTTGCACACTCAGAACCTATCGCAATTCTAAGGCATAACTTCCCCCGGGCAGCAGTAGTCTGGTGAGCTACCAGACTCATCTTGCTTGGCCTCCCCTGTCTTGAAGAGAGGTTCCTCCCCTGTGGGACACCCCGCGCACCCTCACGTCCTTACCTGCTGGATCATCTCTGGATGCTGCTGCATGATGTGCAGAAAGCGGTCACTCTCCTGGTTCAGGGGTGCTGTCCTCTTCTTGGTGCTACGCGACAGCTGCTTGAAGAGGTACGTCACAATGTGGTCCAGGCAGGAGCAGCAGCCTGTGCATACCATGGTGTCTAGAAGGAAGAGGGGCCAGGGTAGAACGGAGCAGGGATACTGAGCTGCAGATGGGGACTTGGGCAAGCACGACTGCCCTTAGCTGAGACCCCAGGGGTACCCAGTCAGACTGGGAACCGTGACCAGTTCAGCCAAGGCCATGGGTTGGGATGCTTTTTGTTAACCTCTCACCCTTAACATAGGTCAAATTCTAAGTTTGAAAGTGAGTGTGTGATAATACTGTAAATAAATATTGAAATTATTGGCTCACTGTAGTATGGATGCATGTCTTCTGCTTCATAAAAAATAAATGGTTCACATGTAGCAAGTACTTCTATTGTGCTAAGGACTCTATAGATATTCTCTCTAATCTGTCCTCTCAAGAACCCAGGAGATAGGCATTCTACTTTACAAATGAGAAAACGGAGGTTTGGAGATCACACTGCTAGTGATCAGAAGCCAAGAAGCCAGAGCTGTGAGCCCACACTCGGAGGGACCTGGGGGATGGCGTTACACCCAGCGTAGCGCAGCCTATCAGCATCTGCAGTTTGCTAGTGGGCTGCAGACTCCGCTGTGCGTTTCACAAAGATGACACTGCAGCACAGCCTGTGGACCGAGCGCTGGGCTGGCGAGGATGAACCCTCACAAGAGTAAACCACGCTGTTTCTGTCTATGCAGAGGCCCCTCCATTCTTAAGAAGCTATAAAAAAGCCTTCCAGAGCAGGGTGTGCTGCCCTGGCTGGACTGCCCTAGATATGGCTGTGCACCCGGCTGACAACCCACAAGTCAGTCTATGCACTTGCAATGTATCCTGATTACTTTGCAGTTGATTTAATCTTCCATTTATGTTTTGCTCAGCCTAGTAATCCAAGACCCCTTGTGATCCCCAAGTGTGCCCCCACCCGTCTCTCTGCAGCTTCATTCCTTTTCACTCTCTTCTGCACGGGTGTACAGACATCTGGACTTCTGGTTCTTTCTTGCCTCTACGTGCCGGTACTTGTGGTCCCTGCTGCTAGGAAGCCTCCCCCGCTAACCTGGTAACACCTGTTCGGCTTTGAGGTTTATGCTTTGATACCAGTTCTTTCGTCAGCTTTCCTTGACCCCACTCCTGAACCCAGGAGTTTAGGGGTGCCTTCCTGAGAGCTCCCATAGCGCTTCTACTTCCCACTACTGTCCTGGGCAAGGGAATAGGTGGTTGTGTCTGTTTCATCCACCAGCAGGCTTTAATTTAATGAAGATTAAAATGAAGCTGCATGTCCCTTCTAACTGTGCATGGCGCCTGAGTTAGAAGGGACAGGGACCAAGTGTTATTAATCACTGTATCTGCAGTGCCTAGCAGGTGCTGGTCCTTAGAGGGGATCAGTAAGTATTTGCTGGATGAGAATGTACCCAGGAGTCATGTGCTCTGTTGATGGGCCAACTCCTGAAAGAGTAATCCTTTGGATACTGGGGCAAGATCCCCTCTTTCTGTTAAGTGGTAAAAACAAGACTACTACTCCAGGTGCTTACCAAGTGCAGTAAGTCCTTCAGATATGGAGGAGAGAATGTACATGATGACGTGAGGTTCCAGGCTGGCAATGAAGTTCATGTGGTCCTGCGTCAGGACTTCCAGTAGTGAGTAGTAGGACTGGCTGAGCTTGGGGTAATCCTGTGGGAGAACAGGAACACAAAAATCAGCCCAGGCGCTGTGCACAGCTCGCGGGGAGTGAGAGCCTAAATAAAAGGGCCCAGTCCCTTCAGATGGGAAAACAAAAGTTAGAGCTGGCTTAGAGTTCTGCAGAGAATGGTTCAATCACAGTCCGAGGCCAAGAGAAGACTGCCATGAGGGATCGGGCCTGCCTAGGAAGCTGAAGGCTTACCAGGAGATCACTGTGGGGAATGGAGAGGAGCAGCTTGATGAAGGTCTGGAGAGCATTGTCCAGAGCATCGTCTCCATAGAGACGAAAGACTCCAAAGTTGACATAACTCCCGCTGAGAGCAGCCTTCAGCATGGAGAAGCAGATGGAGATGCCCTTGAGCTTCAGTGCATAGACCTGGTCCTTTGGGACCTCTCCTAGTGTCAGGATGCGATTGCCTGAGTAGACATGTGATATATACTTATTTAACCACGTCACAATTGGTAGTTTATATACCAACTCAATCCTCCTGCTCCAAAGGCCCCGGTGCCAGCTGGCACTGTAATACAAACACTGAGCGACACAGCACGCGTGGCAGTGCTGTCCTGGTTACGGCCAGAGCTGGCCTGAGACCCACATGCAGCAACCAGGATGGAGCCGGAAGTCATGTCGGGCTGGACTCCTCTAAAGCACGTACCATACATTGTGATCATCTTGCTAGTTTCTCTGAAGAGTAAGATGCCATTGGGGGAAGAGACATCAAACTGGAGCCGCTGGGATCTGGGCCGAGAACACAAAGGAGAGAAAGTCAGAGGTGTGCTGCCGAAGGCTGGGTACCCCAGGCTCTAATCTGAGGACCTGGGGTGATTCTTTTTGTGCTGAGATATGCAGATTCCCTATCCTTATGTGAAGTAACCAAGTTGATCAAAGATATTTAACTAGTGATATAGCTTTTATCTTGAAGACCAACATGTTAGATTCAAGTTCTGCTGCTCAAATCGAAAACATTTAAAGGAAACAAAAACATGAGGCAGCAGATAAAATTACTCTCTTAAAATTGTTTTGTTTGATGAAAGCAGAGCTTCTACCACCATCACTTCTTGGTTTTAATGCCTTGTTTCTTTCCTAGGCATTTCCACTGTCTGAAATGACTGTCCATACTTGTTTTACTGTCTGTCTCCCCCCAGAATGTCTAACTCACAGCCTTTAGACATTAACCTACATTTACCTTTATAGCTTCGGTGGAACCAAGGGAGGGCACACGCATTGTTACACTTTGTAAGGAGACAAATGCAAAGGGACTGGGACTGCTCTTACATAAATCAGGCAGGAAGGCAAACATTTTAAAACAACCCGAGCTTTGAGTTCCTGACTGTTCCCTAGACCAGAGCAACTCTTCATTGGTCTGCCCTACCTTTTAATGAGTTTCACTGACTAATTGTAAAGTCTCACCCCCAGGAGTCCTGCTTAATCCTCTCCTTCCCTCCCACACTGATCCCACCAAGATCTCGCTCTACAATATGCCCTGAATCCTTCCACTTCTATGGCCCTCTACTGCCACTCTTGCCCCCGACAGTCCATTCTTCATGTGGTGGTTAGAATGGTACTTTAAGTAATGTAAACGAGATCACTTTAATTCCTTGCTTACAGTACTTCAGCAGCTTCCCCCTGTAATGAGAATACATGCCCCCTCTTCACTACTGCGGGACCAGGTCCTGTTAGATCAGCTTCTGCCCCTTGCTTGACTCCGCCTACCAGGGCTTCCCCATGTCCAAGGCCCAGCAAGCTCCCCCTTCTCAGGACTTCTGCAGTTGTTTTCTGTTTAGAGTGCTCTCGCCCCTCTCTCTGCAGGGCACCCAGAATTTTTCTTGTCATTCAGAACCCAACTTAAATATCACCTTCTCTGACCCCCTCTCCTTCAATTCCTTTGTTTAGTACCTTATTTTTCCTCTAGACCTTTCCACTGTTTGAAATGACTGTCCATGCTTGTTTTACTGTCTGTCTCCCCCCAGAATGTAACACCTAAGGTTTGGCTGGCACAATAGCTTAGGAAATTGCCTGGCAAAGAGTAGATGCTCTCAAATATATAGTTTATAAGTGAATAACTCTTAACGATAAGCCCCATGGGAGGCAACATCCTCTCTGAATTTTACAGACTCCGTCACCAAGGTAGTTTTAAAAATTATTCTCTCAGGAGTGCCACGAGAGGCGGATACACAGATCTGAAATTTTAGTTGAGTCAAAGTGCTGGATTTTTCTTTTTCTCCATCCCTCAATCATTGGACAAATCTAATTATCTGGTATTTGGGAATTTGTTCTTACTTTCTTTAAAGTGAATCTTTACTGATCCAGCTATAATCTGCCTAACAAATACCTTTTGTAAGAAAGGGTGTTCTGCCTGGCCTATGTGGCTCAGTGGTTGAGTGCCGACCTATGAACCGGGAGGTCAGGATTCAATTCCTGGTCAGGGCACATGCCAGGGTTTCGGGCTCAATCCCCAGTAGGGGGCCTGCAGGAGCAAGTTGATCAATGGTTCTCTCTCACCATTGATGTTTCTATCTCTCTCTCCTCTCTGAAATCAATAAAAAATATATACTTTTTTTTTTTTTAAAGAAAGGATGTTCTAATGTGCCCTGTATCACTCTTAACCGTCTCCATGAAACTTGATGGCACGGCATCATTTCCAAATGTTAACTTGTATGTGTGGGCAGGGAAATCAGAATCCTGGTTGCCAAATTCACTTCTCATAGGAATGTGGACAGTGAGACTCTTTTTAAAGTGACTTATTTCCTTCAAGCAGCCATAGCTTTGTATGGTTGGGACACCTTTCTTCTAAACAAAGGAAAACATATACCAGTAAACTTTTAGAAGTTTTCAAATTTTGATAGCATGAACCATATCATCTTCCACAATCTGCCGAAAACACTAGAAAAAGCAAATCCTCTTAGGACTCTCCCAGATAAAAGGGCAGTTGTGCCTTTAAAAATCTTGTTCCTCCTTACCTGTTATGAACTAATTCAGCCATCAGCTTGAGTACAGGTGTGGTGCAGGCTGGATCATGGTACCACAGCTCAATTGCCCGCTGAAGAATTGGCATGTAGGATGGGTATCTGTAAGTGAAAAGCTAAGGAAGAATTCTGAATTCAGAAAGGTACAGAATTTAAAATGATTTCTCAGCTCTGGCCAAGCATAAACTGTCAGATTAGTTTTCTAACTTCCTGTCTCTTGCTGTGCTAATCTTAGTCTTTCTAACCAGAAGGTGCTAAAGTGATTGTGTGTCCTTTAACTTGTAATAGGCATCTAATAACACATTGAAGTTCACATAATGCCTTTCTTCTGAAGAGCACAATGTATTTCATGTTGTTATTTATTCTCTTACCACTTGTGGTACGATAGGAATCAGCTGTTGGTTACATAACTTTGGAGAAACAGAGGCATTCTGCTTTGTGATTTGTTCAAATTATGAAGTCAGTAAGGTTAGACTTTGTAATTCCTAGTAAAGCTATCTTTCTTTAGTAGATTGAAATGTCTCTCTTTCCTAAGTGTGGCAAAATTCATGTGCAAAAATTCCACAGTGGGACAGTTCCACAGCCATTTATGTCTGGGACTCCGAGAAAAGCTGGGGAACCACCGATTCATTTCCCGACCTCAGTGACCAGCGCAGACAATGTTATGTCATTAAACTACACTGGAACGGCAGCTTATAGACATAGCTATGGCAGGTCTTCTGGGTAACTCTTCACCTCCTTTGCCTCCCCACTCCTCCACCCGCCTCCTTCCCCATAACCCCATCACTCATTCAAACGTCAGTTAAGGCCAGCTGTGACACGAGTTAGGATACATCCATTCAAACAGCATCATGAAACTGGTCTTGGCATTGAAGGCAAAAGCTATCCCTCTCAGGTCTCTTACCAGGCCAACTAGAGTTCGCTGTAGAAGAAGGCAAAAATATGTTAAAAGCAATGAAAAAGCAAACTTATAGCCACCTGATGGGGGCTTCACATATCTGTAATCGAATTCTTCCTCCCATCTTTCAAAAAACACTCCTTCCCAGAAATCTTACCTTTTGCGACAGCATGGATGAACCTGGATATTATGCTAAGTGAAGTAAGCCAGTCAGAGAAAGACATATGATTTCACTCATACAAGGAATCTAATGAACAAAAATAAACTGACGAACAACACAGAAACAGTGGCATGGACACATGGAACAGACAGACAGCTGTCAAGAGGGGAGGGGAATGGGGGATTGGATGAAAGAAGGTGAATGGATTATACATAAGGAAAGAGAGATGGAGGCTAGGTGGCGGTGGTCAAGGGCGGGGGGGGGGGGAATGCGGATGGAAATCGACTTTCCTTGGGGTGGTGAGGGCACGATGCAGTGTGCAGATGATGCTTTATTGAGTTGTACACTTGAGACCTATATGGTTTTGCAAACCAACATCACCCCAATAAATTCAAACAAACAAACAACAAACAAACAAACAAACATTTCTTCCCAATATTCGGAATCAATCTCTTCCATACTAGAATGACATCCTTTCCCTGGGAAAGTTAGAAAACGGGATGGTCCCAGGTTCATCACAGCAAAAGTAGAGGCTGACGAAGTTTTAAGATATTAATGTGATACGTCATGTAAACACGGATAAAGGAAAAACAGGCAGTAGAAGAGTCCCACATCCTGAAGGTCTGGTACCACACCTGGTGACACAATGCCAGCAGTGCCTCTGCCCCTCAAATGCAGCCCCTGCCAGGAGAAGACAGAGGAGGCCACACGGTTCCTGGAAATAAGACTCATGTGTCAGATCTTAGAGCCAAAAAGCACTAGGCTGTACTTTTTCAGAAAGAGGCCCAGAGGTCAAATAACTCGCCTGCAGCCACGCTGCTCCGTGGCAAGAGGGCCAGGATTAGGACTCAGAGCACCGAGACTCCAAACCCAATGCTGCCTTTCTCGATGGAGCCTTTGCTGAACAGCAGTAAGACTGCTCTTAAAAGCTAATCGGCACCAGCAGGCTCAAGGAGGTAGCACATTTGGGTATCCTGTCTCATTTGTTAAACATGACTGTACTTCTGCTGACAGCCTGCTTTAAGCAAGCAGTTCTATTCCTAAACTGATCCTGTGAGCTCAAAGTTCAAGTCTAAGACACGGCCAATCTAAAAGACTTGTTACATTAGGTGTAACAACAGTTGTAGTTCAAGGCCAGATGTTTCTTTCATGAACTTTACTTGCTTTGTACAGAACTAGTGTGATGGGGAAAGGGCTGATGTTTTCTGATATCCCTCAGCTATATTTAGTGCTAGCAGGTTGTCACTCTACATTACTAGTATGTCCCACACTAACTTAGCTTTTTAAAAAAATAAATTTTTTAAAATTGATTTCAGAGAGGAAGGGAGAAGGAGAGAGTCAGAAACATCAATGATGAGGAAGAATCATTGATCGGCTGC